>NC_081560.1:79731142-79832371 GCF_022355385.1 Mustela nigripes | reverse complement strand
AAGAGCGTATCATGCTTAGCGAAATAAGTCAAGCAGAGAAAGACAACTATCATATGATCTCCCTGATATGAGGAAGTGGTGATACAACATGGAGGCTTAAGTGGGTAGAAGAAGAATAAATGAAACAAGATGGGATTGGGAGGGAGACAAACCATAAGTGACTCTTAATCTCACAAAACAAACTGAGGGTTGCCGGGGGGAGGGGGTTTGGGAGAAGGGGGTGGGATTATGGACATTGGGGAGGGTATGTGATTTGGTGAGTGCTGTGAAGTGTGTAAACCTGGTGATTCACAGACCTTTACCCCTGGGGATAAAAATATATGTTTATAAAAAATAAAAAAATTAAAAAAAAAAAACAATGTGCAACTTTAATCTGTCATACTGTAGAGAAAAATGTGATCATTCAACTAGATGTTTTCTTTTCCCAATCCCTCCAAAACCAGTTTAATTGAAAGGAATATGGTAACACACTCAACATGGGAGTACATAGTTTTGTGAATTAAAAAATCATAACAGACCATGGATATTTTATATATACACTTAAATTGGAATGACAGTGAGATATAATATGTATAGTCACACTCTAAGGTAGAAGAAGATGGTGTTCTTACAGACATCGGTATTTGTGGGGGTTCCAAATCTGGATATACAGGCAACTGGTGAACTCTGATTTATATTTAAATATAAATAATATTTAAAAACAATATATTTTAAAATAGTATTTTAAAACATTAATACTAAATACGATTTTCCATAGTCTTATGATTCCAGATTAATAATATAAAACTGTTCTATCTTTATTTTCTTTTAATCAGTTTCGGAGATCATGGACCAATTATGCTTGAATATATCATGTGCCTGTGTACTGCACATGAGAAATGTTTCTTTTTTGAGGAATTGAGGTTTACTTGGTAATAAAATGCATTTTGGAAGCCTACATTTTTGTGTCTACTTTCTTTTTAAATTCCTATTTGTACTAGCAAGTTCCAACTAGGAGAAAGAATGTATCTCATTAATATATGATGGAAGAAGCCCACTCCCGTAGAGAGGTTTCCTTTACCCTAGAGGAATAAATCCTGGAGTGTTAAATCATTTCCGTCCTCAATTATTGAGGGGGCATTCCAAGTAAACACATTTTACCTTCTGTGAGGCAATTCAATCTGTTTTAAATTATTTTTTGACCTCTTTATTTTCGTTAGATACAAGATGGTTAGACATCATTTTCTTTTATTACTCCACTGTGGCTAACCTTAATTAAACCTGGTAGTGTCTTTTTGACTGCACATCTGTTTTCAATTTGTTGGCTCTGTTGGTCCCCGCCCCACCCAACCATACTTAAAAATGCAGAACTATCACTGTACCTACCACACGATGGCAGCACTGGGCACACAGTCCGTGGAACAAAACAGTAGACTTGACTTTCTATTAATTGAGGAACCATGGAAATAAAAAGCTGATAAGGACTCTAGTGATAGCCTGCTCCAGAACCATCATTTCATCTATAGAAAAACCAAGCCCTGGAAAGATTAATGATTTGTTCTGAGTCACACACTAATTAAGGGGAGAAAGAAAAGAACAACTAAAAAGTGCTAAATCACTTTTCTATCGCATCCAGTTGTTTCAAAGTAAGATTGTGAGGTCTCTGCCTACCTCAGAATTCCAGGCTTGGGATGCAGGACACAGCCTTGCTGCCCGTGATGTTCTGTCACGGGTTTAAATCCTTGGAGCAGCTCAAAGATACAGGAATAATTTATAATGCTGATAGTGCACCCAAATTACTTGGTTGATATAGTATTATTATCTTCATAGATCAAAATTAAATTAGTCAATAATTATTTTATTTCAATAGCTTAATAATGGAACTGAAGGAACTATTTTCAATATTATGTATTTATAGCATGTGTGTGTGTGTGTGTGTGTATACATACACACACACACATTTTTTTTCTTTTGCTAGCTTTAACTTAGCTGGACATTACTTTGGTGACCTTTTCTACTTTCTCCCCATTGCCTATCTTTTGCTCTATCTATTCTTATTGCTGTTGTTTCTCTGGTTGTTATCTTTACAAATGAGATTTTGCAGTTTTAGCTCATTTGTTGATGGCTTTGAATGTGAACCTGAAAAGGTCACATTCTAAGGTCCATTGTTACCAGCATTATTTGGTAGGTTTTCCCTTGAATTAGGTCCAAAGGTCCAATCACATTTTTTTTTTTATGCTCCCTGTGACAGTTTAGTGGTATTAAAATGAAAAATGACTTTAGAAATTTAACATTTTTAAAATATTACTTCAGAATATTCATTGTCTGATTTGGAAAAATTCTAAAGAAACCAGCCCAAAACAAAATGGCACGGGTAGTTTCAATACAGCTACTTGGAGGAGTTTCCACATACTTCTAAATTACAAGTTTTTACAAATGAAAGTATTGAAAACAGCTCAGACTTCTATGTCATTTCTTTAAAATGGCACATTACTGGTGAATATATATATGTATATATATATATGTACATATATACATATATATATAAAATCTTGCAAAGTTATAACAAACCTTGAGAAATGGAACGTGACAGTGTCTTTTTTTCCTTACAAAAATCAAAATATGTCCCATAAGATATTCCCTATTCACACAGTGGCTTCTCTCAGAGAGGAGGAGGTATGACGCCTCTTATTTGCTACAACCCAGGAAAGATAGTAAAGCTTAGTCATGCTCAGACTCTTCCTTCTCCATCCACATACGCCCTAGGACTGAATCTCCAAGAGGTTTCAACACTCAATTCAATCTGTTTTTATCTAATGCTATCAGTAATTTGAAGTATTTCCCATACTCACTAATCATACATTTTCCAGTTTGTAGATAATGGGACTAATGATCACTTCCAGGAACAGAAATAATAATAGATAACATTAGGATAAGATGTGTTTGGAAGTGAGAGTAAAATTAAATAATAAGTGGACAGGATTTTTTTCTTACATAAATGTATGTGATAACTCAGTATGCTACGGTTCTTATATTTTTGCTAGAATGCTGCCTTTAAAGTGCATCTCCCTTTTTTAAAGTTTTTGGTTCAGAACTAGTTTTCAAAGAAGTAAATAAAATATTTAAATATTTAATATTTAATTTAAGTATACGAAATAAACTCAAAGCAATGTTTTAATACTTAAAATATCTAAAATGAAATACAATTTAACTGGAAACCAAAATTTTCTAGTAACTAATGGAGAAAAGCTCAATTAAGATATCATAAAGGAAAATTTTTAAAAATCATTTTATCTTTAATAGATTTAGAGTATAATTCTCACTGTGTTCAAAGACATAGAGTTAACAAGGAATTTATTCAGTACCAAGTTTCGGTTTTGTGCTAAAATACGCTAACATAATTGTTACAACACAATAAAGATTTATCTTTAAAAGATTAATAGGGAGAATCATATTTGTTAAAAAATGCAAGATTTGAATTAAGTTCTCAAGAGCAAGTCTTACTTTTTCAATATTCATTTAATTCTACTTTGAACAACAAGTAATCTCTCACAGTTTGCTTGTAAAACATGCAAGACTGAGTGGAAAGTAATTTAAAAATAATCAGTTTTTTAAAGTGTTCTTACATAATCCTGAAATTGCTAACTTAGATCAAGGACATGTAGCTAACAAGGATGTTCTCCTTAAATGGAATCCAAATAGTTTGATTTATATAAACATTTTGCCCAAAGCAGACTGACTTATATGGGTAACATTATAACAAACACTATTATTGTTCATATCATTCAAATGTAGTTAGTGGCCACAGAATAAAGAAGAGTTTGGATAATTATTTGCTCAATGTATGTTCCATTCTATGGTACCTTACCTCTCTAGTTAATCTCATGAATCTCTACTTTCTCTGAATAGATCATTTTCAAATACTTTCTCTCCTCCTGTAGGTGGTTATATCTCAGAGGACTGTGAAAGTTATTAGTGAGAACCAGAGCTAGGACAAATAAAAATATATTTAATTATATTTCCAGATATTTCTCAACATGAGGATATTTGCATACAAATTTAAGACGATGACTATGTGTTTTCTCTTTTTCAATCTCAGTGGAGCAAAACTTATACTTTTCCCATTCTTCCTAATTCTTCCCAGGTATCTGATTGGTTATTCAATAAATATTACTAGATGGCAGATTTTCGGGGGTGGTTATTCTCATTTGTTTTGTTCACTGCGGGTCACTAACTCTTTTAAGAGGTTCTGGAACATAATATTCATTCAAAAAATGAATATATGAATATGAATAACTGATAAGCAACTAATATATAAAATTCAGATAGTATTGTCCACAAATTTTCAGAATTCCCTTTTAGCTTTAATTACTTAAAAGCACATTAAATTGTTACTTGAAAATTAAAAATCAAGAATTAGGTAAGAGGTCGAAAAATTGAATTTTTTCTCAATTTTGAATCAGAGTGATGGTCTTCAGTTTCTCTTACACCAACAAAATTAATTTGAAATATATGAGACCGGTAATATAGATACTACAATAGAAGATAAAAGGAAACTATTTATAACTAGTTTTTTCAACAAGCCTTATCTTTAAGATGCAAATAAAATTTATTCTATCCTTATAATACTCCCTCTCCGCTTTAGGTTGGAAGCAGCTTGATGAAAGCTGATTAAGCAATTTTCCAGTCAAATTTTAAAAATAGTAAGTAATACATATGGGGATACAGTCATCATTTGACCTAAATCAAGCCTAATAAAATAGTTTAAATATTAAATGAAAAATTGTCATTTGTCAATCTTTGTAATTATAAAATTATCATTAGATGAGAAAGGAAATAAGGGATTATGGAATACAATATAAGAGAAAAAAAGCATAGAAAATTTAGAGACAAATATGACAATTAGATCCTGCAAAATACCTCCAGTTACCCACTGTCTTTGGCTACTGGAAAGATTATGATTGTGCATTTATATAGATCAATGACTCTTAAATATTTTGATCTCAAGACTGCTTTTACATTCTTAAAAAACATTGAATTCCCCAGAGAATTTTATTTTCTGTGAGTTCTATCAATATTTATCTTACTCAAAAGAAGAAAAATTTAGAATAAGCGACCAATAAGCACGTATTCCATTAGCCTTCAAAGCAATGATGTCATGACATCTCATGTAAATGCAGGAAACCCTACTGTACATGAGAAAGAATGAGAGAGGAAAAAGCAAATAACACTTAATATTCTTGTATTTGACCTTGTCAACTCTGAAAGGGACCTTGGGACACACTTTGAGAATTACTGCTCTAGATCTACTTTAATAGAAATGAAGAATTAACTATGAAAGTAGAAGAGCTCAATTAATCTCAGCTATTTTGAACAGCCATCTTAAACCACTATAAATGATGATTATTCTATTGTGCCTTTCACTTTTTATTTTATGTTTGTCATGAAAAATATTCATCTGTTAGAATTTCTCAAAAAGATTTATTATTATTAATATTATTCTTATTAACCTCTCTAGTTTTGGAACTTGTTCCATCCAGAACTTCACAACTCTACAAAACAAAAGGTCTGATATAAAAATGATATGTACCAAAAAATTATGCTTGTCTATTCTACTCTTGCTTTAGAAAATTACTTTATTGTTTGTAGAAACCCATGACAAATAATGAGATTTGGCAGGCATAAAATAACACACGTTCTTCCAAAAACGGGTTCTTCCAAAAACGTTCTTCCAAAAAGGGGTTTTCCCTACATGAAGTTGTTAATTTGTTGGTACCTCAATTGTTGGATGAAGCCAAAATAGTGATTCAATAGTTATTTACATTATGAAATGTCATCAGCAATGAGAATGCTCTTTAACAAAATAAAGCATGTAATAAATCCATATGGAAAGAAGTTTCAATTATGTAGTGTAAAAAAGTCTATTTTTTATGTCTTTTTATATAGATTTCAAATTCATTTTATATAGTCAATTAAAATTATAATGTGACCTACAGAACTTCAAATAATGTAGTTTTCAATCTGAAATATGCTTAGGAAGAAAAGTGGATTTTGTTCTTGTACTCTTTTGAGAACAAATATAGCAGAAATTTTAATCCACTGTTTTGCTTATAAGTTTAAAAAAAGGATCCCATTTCCTGACTTTTATGAAGATTTTTTTTTAAAAGATTTTATTTATTTAGTTATTTGACAGAAAGAGAGAGATCACAAGTAGGCAGAGAGGCAGGCAGAGAGAGAGGGGAGAGCAGAGAGTCTGATGTGGGGCTCTATCCCAGGACCCTGAGATCATGACCTGAGCTGAAGGCAGAGGCTTAACCCACTGAGCCACTCAGGGGCCCCTCAAGCTTTTCTTCTTAAAAATTTATGTTTTTGTTTGATTTATAATATCAATATTTTGATTAGATACTGTTTAAACTATTAATTGATTTTTAGTCTTTAGTATCTCATGGAAATCTTTAGTTATCTTACAGCATCTTAAAATATATTGAGTTATAAAGCTATGATTGTCCATATTATTCCTATTCATATATCTTAAAAAAAAACCCAAGACCCCAATCAAAATTCTGCATTTCTGATATAATATCAAGGTTTTTTTTTTTTTTTTTTTTTTGGCTCCTCAACAATTAATTATATATTTATACATTCAACACAGTAATAAAGTAAAAAGAAAAAAGAACATTTTCAGAGTCTGGCTCAGTACACATGAAGATTCCTTTCATCCTAACCCACTAAGCCCCCTTTCTCCCTGACCCCCCTCCCCCGCCCCGACTATCTCGCATAAGGCAGAATGGGTGAAGTATCATGGTCTTACATAATGTAGTACATGCAGATGGGAAGTGGGAAAAAAAAATCAAGTAATTCACGGACAGTTAGATATCTGGACTTAGGCAAATCTGTTAAGTAGCCCAATGGTGCCTTGCCATTCCTCTGCCTTTCCTTCAGTAGTGTTCCCCCCAGTTCCGTGATCCTTCCTACCCAGGTGAACGCATTCCCAGCCCCGTGCTCATATTGTGCGCTCTGTCCAGGGTCCCACACTGTGTCCCCATCAGCCTTCTCATGCTCCAAGCTTCTCATTTATTTCCTCTACCAGCATTTACTTGCCTATCTCACTCCCTAGTGGTTATTTGATAAAGTAACTTTTTTTGAAAATAATTTCTTCAAGCCCAAATAATTTGCATTTTAAAAATTAAGTTGAACGTGGTGAAAGCTATGTCATAAACAGCATTGAAGGGACTTTGGCATGTTAAAATTAGCTCATGTCTTCACAGTCACATCCAATTATACAGGCCCATAGCTAGATCGTTTGACCAAGGTACGGCCCTACTGAGGTACGCCCATTAGTCTTGTTGGTCATGTCACATGAAATGAACATATAAATCCCCAGTGTGAAGCAGACATGTGAATGGCTTGGTGCAGACCCACAGCTATTACTGGAAAAGAACAAAGTTGCCAAAGGTCGGTGGATTCACCTTTGCGGATAAACGTCCATAAACGAGACACAGTGTCACATGGTCAGAGCTATACATTTACTCTCTGTGACTTTTCATGGATGGCGGAGATATTCCTGGCAATTAATGACTGAAGAAAGATTTGAAAATGCATCATAATTCTAAGAGAGTATGGAAACTCTTAAAAAAAACTTCAGAAGAGCATCTTGATCTTCACAGACAACAAAGAAAACCCTCACCCCCAGGAAAAACAAGCAGAGAACTCTGAAAGCTGAAACTATCCCATTGGAGTCTCTCAGATTTTGCTGGATGTTTGCTCTTTTCAGATCATTACAGGTTAAATTTTGTTTTCATTTTCAACTACCCAAACTTTTATTTAAGTTTTTGTTTTTTACATGAACACGCTGAAATGAGGAACACAAATCTGTTTTTATTAACCTCTTACATACGTGACGGAAGACTTCACCTCCAAATGAACTCACTTTGACTTGTCTTCTGATTTCTCCTTTTGAACCCTGTCCTTCCCAGAAACAGAGAATGCTAAATTCTTTCTGACCAAAAGTGACCATCTACTTCTGGTCAGAAGAGAATGGGACACAGATTAGCTATCGTCCTTCGTCATCGACAGTACCCTCTACTCCCGAAGCGCAACCCACGTCCCAGCCCGGCCACCCCCTACCACTCGCCCAAGAGAGCAGCTCCCACAGCGTGATGGCTTAGTAAGAGTTCACTACGACAACTGCAGATATGAAACGCTTCTGTGACAGGGGCTGAAAATGAGCCTTATTGAAAGCAGAGTTTCCAGCAGTGGTCTGTGGAAATAGCTTCAGACTTTTCTCCTACAACTCGACCCCTCCAAGGAATGCTTAATCATAATTTCCTCACACAACTTACTCAATGGTCACCTGCTCGCCTATCCTCTCCAACCCGTTCCAATGGCTCTTATCTCATTTCCCAGAGTGGAGGGACATTTCTCCTCAGCCTCTATTACTGTTCCTTATTTTGAAATTCACATAAAGTCTTAGTATCAAACAAGAATAAGTCAGGAATTTCAAAAGCACTTAAAATGTAAAATAGTGGTTGTCAACTAAGTTAATTTTTAAGGTTTAAAATATGCTTCAATTTGTTTCAGTTTGAATATGGTAAAAACAAAACAAAACAAAACAAAACTATTTTTTAAACTCTCCTTTCTGGTTGCTGTCACTTTCTGAAATGGCAGAGCCTCTGTTCAGCCAAAACAACTGGCTTGGAAAAAAAAACCCATTTCTAGGGATTTCTAAATACAAAAGAGTTGTTTAGGCATTAGGATTATCTGGCACAATCTGTCTAATCTTTCTCTTCGGGGTTCCTTGAGTATAACTAAGCCCCAGAGAGGAGAGAAAGTTCTTTCTGGCTCACTCCATAATTCTTGCTTAACCCATATTTTATGCCACTTCAGGCAGAAATCTGCTGAGAAGTTCACACACACACAAAAATTCGAAAGGCTCTTTAGGGACAATTTTGTCACCCTTGATAGAAATGACTACAGATGTACACACAGTCTCTACGGACTCTGCTTACTGCCACACTGGGCTCATGCATGAGAGGGCTTTATTTCCTCGCTTCGTGGCAGCTTAATTTTCAGCCTTCAGAAAAAAGGATCATGCAGGGAGAGCAAGTCTAAATTGTATTCTGCCATCATTTCTAGCAACCTCTAATCATTTGTAAGAACTTAAGTGATAAATAACAAGTATGTAAATGACAACTGTTTTTACTGGAATCAGAAGAGTTTGATTTCAGAGGAGCCAATGTTATTTAAGAAACAAAGGTGTAGGCCTAGGAACAAGGGTCGTGTTGCTGATTCTAGAAATTTCTGTTTATTCTCTCCGTCATCCCAGCCCACTCTCTGATCACTCAGAAAACAACTATAAGAATATCTGCCATGAATACCTCCTCTACCATGTGTGGTAAAATGAGAAGATGGGTGACAGAACACTCAGTACAACGTGAAGGACCGTTCAAATGGAGGGCAATATCATCGGAGTGCAAACGGGACTGTGTGAACTCCATCGTGAGGCTTGAAATGGAAGGCTTTGATCTAAACACTTAAAATTAATAAGAACACTTACTTATGCAGTTAGTGAACGGGATCTTGTTGACGCTTCGTATGTTTCAATCTCATACCCATTTTTCTACTACAACTGAATTCTACATCATTTTATATAAATTCAATCCTATAGCATGTTTACCCTTCATTGGTAAAATGCATGGTTGAATTACATTCTTGGTATATTTACGGCAGCAGGGAAATAAATATGTTTTAGAAAATGGCATTTTATCATCACTACCAAATTAAACAAGAAAGCAGGCTATGTTATCTTGATTATTTTGATAAAGAATGGCTTCAGGATTCAGTCACAGCACCTTAAATGGATGAGATTATTCATTATATCGTTATGCAAGGAAAAGGAATTAAACATATTGTGCTACAAATTTTAAGAACTGCATCTAGTAAAAACATTAGACAAAAGATTATATAGTAATTCTGAAATCATGATAATTTAAAATAGAGTGAGATAGGGAAGCATTTCACTACTGTGACATCATTACGGAATACTTAAAGTAAGAAAATGAGTGGCTGTAAGAAACCAACTGAACTTGATGGAAAAAAAGGTAAGAGGTGAGATTTTAAGTACTTTTGGAAAGTACCAGTAAGCTAATTAGAAAAGGCAATCTGTGCATAGGGGATAATTACCCAGCTAATTCAGAAAACATCACTGTGCTTTAGGCCACATACATCTTTCACTTCTCCTAAATATCTGATTCGTTGGGACAAGAACATATTAAAAATGGTAGTTTTTGGAGAATAAAAAAAAAAGACAATAGAAAAGTATAAGGCTTGACTTTAATTTGCAGACAAGTAGAGAATCACAAAATCAGGTATTTTAGGGCTGGGGGGGACTTTGGAGGGACATTGCTATCCTATTTTTTTAATCACTTTATTTTATAAATGTTTTTGAATTAAATTTGAAGATAATTTTATAATCACCTTCATTTGATTCCTGTTACTGGCGGTGATACTCTTTCTTGGGGAAAATCCCAGGAGTGTTGGGGTCTAGTTAGGGATGGATACAAACTTGCTCTCCTTTCTGAACACAGCTACGGAATCTAGTTTAGCTAGATCTCCAAAGCCAGGGCTCAGGGAATTTGTCCTCCTCTATCCAGGATCCTGAGAAGACTGTGGAGTAGATCAGATGTGAGGGCCAGAAACAGCGGGAGTATTGCCTAGAAGAGCCCAACCCCATTACTTACTCACGTGTTTATGGACGCTTGGTGCTTTCATTTGGTAATGATTTTTCCATCTAGCTAATGATGTTTCAACATAAAACTTTGTTCCACTCCCCAAATGTTCTATCATTGGAGGTCTCACTAGCAACAGAACAGTAACTAGCAATACTCTATTGCAAGGAATCAAATGAGAAAGCAAAAACTGACACACTCATTTTAAGCTACATTATATAACAATGGCTCAGAACCCATAGTTTATGAATGAAATAAAGATACTTTATTTATTACACAGGCACTTGGATATTCACATGCCCAACACATCTGATACACTTAACAACTATGGAAACATGAGTGGAAAATGTCTGTTTGTAGGATCAAGAGAGAACTCTTCACCATGTAAAGGTGAATTAGTGCATTAACAATTTTCCCCTTACTTTCCTCTAAGAATTTCCAAAATCCACTGAAGTTTCAAAAAGTTACACTTGAAATAATATGCGACAAAAACTGATCTACATTCCAACTGGTATGCTAATTCAAATTTTGAGCAGTTTAAACTTTTATCACAATGCAACATATTTATAGTCATGCTTGAACAGATTAGGTTAGTAGCATGCATTCCATTCTGCAATATGAATATTGTTAATCTATTTCCCAACAGAAGTCAAAAGATGCCCGGTGCATAGAAAAATACAAATCACTGTAGTCAATATATTATGGGACTGTTCTGGGGACTTACACGGTGATGATGAAAGTCCTGAAATGCCATGCCCACAAAAGCACATTAAAAAGGAGATAAACATATTTTATCAGACAATCTCTAAAAAATTAAAAGATGAGGGCTTTAAATGTGGGGGATGTTCTTGGCTGTGTGCTTTGCATAGCGCCTTTCTGCTCACCTCCTTCTGGCTTGATTGGTCCATCAGACACCACCTTCCTGAGGGCTAGCTGGCTTTGGTCTTGGTTGCCATTGGCTGGTGGAGGCAGATTATCAGACTGAGTTCTTTGAATGGGGAGGACGCCTGCTATGCTGTGTCTGTGCTGCTTCCTGGCATGATTAGTCTGACCGCTTTTATGTGCTGCTGTGGCAGTGTGGGTGAAATGGAAACCCAGAGTATGTATCCTCAGATGGAACCAGCTTCAATGTTACTCATGCAAACACAAGTGATCTTTTGCTCGATCCCAGGAAGTTGTGTTCGCAAAGGCCAAAATGACACCACATGCACAGCACTAGAGGGGTTAAAACTGGCTGTTTCTCAGGAAATGAAGACTTGGGGAGATGGGGCTAACATCAATCTCTCTCCGTGATCTGGCTGACGCTGCTTGGAAGTGAAACGGCAGCTCCGTTTGTCAGATCTCTGCACTTGTTCGGTTTTTGCATATCGACTGACTAAGTTTTTGCAAACTCAACGAAAAAACAGCAGTTAAGTTGGGTGAGCGGTTACTCTTTGATCAGCATCTTGACTGTGTAAGGATTTTCAATGGTTAGAAAAGGAAATAACCTAGAAATTCTCTGATATGGTATACAAAGTGTGATCCAAGAGAATGGACCCGAATGTGTCCCTGAATGAGGTGACACTGCCTCATCACATATGTCTATCCATCTATTAATATTATGTACTTTTTGGAAAATATAAGACTTGATTTTCTTCACAAATGTGTTTCCCAAAAGACTAGAAAGTTTCCCACATGGAAAGCTACAACATTTCACATGCATAATTCATTGAGGTTTTTAAGCTGGAAATGGCTTTCCCCCTCCCGCTCGGCTCAAGAACTCGACTGTTGGTCGCATTACTCTTCTGCCCAACAATTTCTGAGTGTTTTCGGATGCGAGAATCTCATCTCTAATCAGCTCTAAATGCTTGTGTGTGTGCTTTTTTCTTTTTTCTTTTTTCTTTTTTTCTTTTGGTGTAATGCCTGGAAAACTGGCAGCCACTTGTGCTTATAATTCCTGGATTCTCAAGGATATTTCAGTGCACACGAAAAGGACACACAACACTGCTTTGCCTGCAAACATCACAGACACAGCTACCAAATACTGTGAGCCAGGTTGGATGGATGGTGGAGACAGAGGGGAAACAGCCAGTTTTACTGCAGTCCACGTACATAAAGAAATGAAAAAAAAAAGAAAAAAAGAAATCTAAATAAGAAAGAGCGGATTGATGTCTTGGTACTGTTCTCACATGGACAGAGGGACAGAGGACAGAGGGAGCAGGGTCTGCCAAAACACGGAAAGCGAACAGGGGACAGCAGGAGAGAGAGAGGCAACAGATGAACAGGAAGCTGCCATGCTGAGGAATTTATTTGCGTCTTTTACTTGGTTGCAGGCGGAGCTGCTGCACCGCGGCTTCGGCAGCGGCTATGGCAGCCCCAGCATCTTCCAGGTGGCTCTGAGTGACGCTGGTTTTGCTCTGACTGCGCGACGGTCCGTGAGAGCGCAGGTGGCCTTCGGAGGAAGATTTCGAGCTACCGGGACTACTGTGGGATTTCTCAATGGTGGGAACCTGCATGTCTGGTTACAAGAGGGTGAGACGTGAGTTAACAGTGCTCCAGCGTTCCTCCTGTCAAGCTTGGTCTCACACAATTTGAAACTGTCTAAGATTTATGTTAATTCGGTTTCCTTTCGGGCTCATTTATGCAACTGCTCGCCACTCCGTAATGTGATTAAACATTCGGGAAACAGTTTTTGGGAGGAAAGTCAAAAGGATAATCATGGTGAGAAGAGATAAGTCTGAGAAGAGGACAGACATCTCACCAGCCTCATGGAAATGCATATGTTAGCTTTCAGTTTCTCCAAGCCACCGCTAATTCTAGGAGGGACCAGGCAAGAGACAAGAAGCTCACATGCCCACGGAGGAGTTTTCAGTGAAAATGCAGGGAATTCCCGGATGAAGGGGCCTGAGTCACCAGGACACATAAACAGTGGAGACTGGAGAATCATGTCTCAGAGGATTTCAGAGAACGTCTATAGAGATCCCACATTTACTATGGCCGTCAGAGAGAGAGATCTTTATGCTAATGATCTTCCAGAAAGTTAATCAAGGTAGAGTTGATCTGGCTAAGTGGAATCCATAAATGACCTATAAAGCTCATTCATAAGTCATCTGTAGCCCTCATGGTCAGTCCGTGGTTTGTCATATCAACTCAGTGGCCTACTGGACTTGGCCTCGTGGTTTTCCATCTCCGAGAACACTTGCACTTGTGACCCATTCCTTTCTAATGTACAAAGAACCATTTTTCAATTTGATGTACTTTCTGAGAAGAGGAGAGAAGGGAGCAATGCTCAGGTCCGGTATAAAAATTTATAGTTGACACTTAAAAATAGTTCAGTATGTCTAGGTAAGATACTACATGGTTATCTCATCTAGGCAGTCACTTGGTTGATGATGAAGGTTAAGCTTGTGTTGTAGGATCATTGGCAACGAACCTCTCGAAGGAAAAGCTCATTCACATGGGAATGCTGTGCAAACTGCCAAACCCAAGGGATAACATTACCATTTCAAAAATAATGATAGTAGTTCAAAAAAATCATAGAATTAGCTCGAGGCCACCATTTAGGAAAAGTATAATCAAATTTTGACATACCCATTGTTTCAGTGACATGGGGAAAATGATCTTGATATGGTAAGTAAAAACCAGGATGCAAAATTATATATGTTGTTATATTACACATATATGAGTAAGAATATACCTTTGAAAAAAATAGGGGTTTAAACAACGAGAAAATATATGCATAAATGGTAATGATGAGTATGTCTAGTCAATGAAATGTTGAGGATTTTTATTTTTCTTTATGAAATACCCCCAACATATTTTATAAAATCATATTATCATTCATTTTGACAGCTGGAAATAATCCAACAGCTCGTATAGCCCAACCCCCTCTGTTGTACCGGTTGAAAACCAGAGTCAGAGAGGTAAAGATCAGAGAGTCATACACCTAATTATGTGCTGATCTGAGACTAAAGCCCATTTTTCCTGATTCCATATCCATTACTATTTGTAGGATATTATATTACATACTTTCCAAAAGAATCCAACACTGTAAAATATATTAAGTATACAAGCATTCATATTCAAAAAGTTACTGAGTGAACAAATAGAAAAAAGCTTTTTCTACTTGAAATAACTCCTACCCTTGGATGGGTCAGGGAAGATACCATGGCTTCTGCTTTTGATGACAGACGGCTTTGGAGACTGCTGGCTGCTCTGACTGGAATGAGACTTGCCATGATCAATGCTTTCAGTCTGTTCTTTGAGAGAATACCATCTGGGAGTGTTATCGAGATGAGATGTGCTAGATAAATCAATCAATACCTGAAAAAAGGCAATAGGTCAATGAAATTGATATGATTCATTCATTACTTGTTTCTGTGATCTGAAATTTACTCAAGGATATAAGCCAAAAGACATAGTATGACTTTGAAGATGACAAGGCTGTCTTCCTCATTTTTCTTTACCCATGACATTGGGAGCAAAGTCTTGTGCATATTAGATGCTTAAAAAATATTTGATTAAAGGCACCTGGGTGGTGCAGTCGGTTGGGTATCAGACTCTTGATTTCGGCTCAGGTCATGATCAGGGTTGTGAGATCGGGCCCTGCACAGGGCTCTGCTCTGCTCTGCTCTCCTGCTGCCCTCCCCACTGTGAACTCTCTCTCTCTCTAAAATAAATATATTTTTTTTTTAAATGAACTTTTGATTAAACTGAACTGTATAAAATCTTTGTTAGTTACATTATTTGGAGATTATGTAAAAAGGTGGAGTCTCAACTCAATCTTTGTGAATGAAAGTCCTCTTTTGTTAAATGAACACATTTAGTAATAAACTCGGATATCTTTTTTTTTTAAACTAGGATATCATTTTTAAAAATTTGCTTTTAGTTACGAGAGGGACAAAAGAAAAAAATGGATTATTTGCAATTACTGACTTATTCCTTGTATTTTAAAACATACTTTAACTCATATTTGAAATAGAGATATGACTAACAATTTATGGTGAGAAAGTATTGTGTCATGGTTTGGCAGCATTTTTAAAATTCTTAGTAGTTCATGAGTAATAACCCATTTCACAATTGCTGGCATTTTAGATTTGATGAGATATAAAAAAACGAGAATGAACACAATGGATATATGCTCTAGGTTCATGTCAACAATAAATTATAAGGACTACATAAATCAGTTTTCTGAAATGGAACATTAAGTCAGATAGCATATTGCATCCTAGAACTGTCCAAAGACTAGTACCAGGGGCCATACCAGCAAGGGAGCCTACAATTTTAGTATATGTGCTGCCAAAGCGAGCATGCAAGGGAGCCTACAAGTAAAGGTCAAATGGCCAAGTTTTGATAGGAAAGAAAAGTATGGAGTCTTGGAACCAAATAAGGTCTCATGGCACATAGACTAAACAACTGTTTTCCATTGTTTCTGGGAAGGGATATCATATTGTTTAGGTGTTATTTTATTTTTGAAGATGATTTATTTTTTAACATTAATTCATAACTTCTGCTTTAAGTAAAGATTATTAAATATAGTATATTTTTTGAAATATGATAGATTAAAAAAAAGGCACAGGATCTGACCACTGCACCAGATTTCATGATTAGGTTAGATTCCATGTGAACTTACATAAAATTGTTTTGCTTTGTTTTCTCCTACTTCTAGTTCTGTCTCGTAAAATATTTTGAGAGATTTTTCTTGGGATGCTTAAAGGAAATAAGAATGCAGAAAGTCACATCAAACCATTGACAGCTGCAGTGAGGAAGAACAATTAAGTACCTGAAAATCTATTTTAAAAATCTAGCTCATTTTATAGTAATCTACTTCAAATTTGGATTCACAGCATGATTGCATATCTCCTACCAAAGCAATTAATAATTCATCTGAAAATTAATTATAAATTAATAATCAATAAAATCAACAGTAAATTCAATTAATAAATATTAATTAATAATCAGTAAAATTAATAAAACTTAATAAATAGTAAAAGTAATAAAATTTAATAAAATTAATAAATTAATAAAAGTACATCAAATGGCAGAATGAAAACCATTACTCAAATTACTATTCATCCAGTCAAAGAATAAATCAGGAAATATATCCTACCTACAAAAGGGCTTTCACCAAAATGATAATCTAATAAACTTAAGAAATATGCTTGTATCAGTAAACTTTAATTGGTGGCTTATAGTGAACGCAAATAAAGAAAAGGAAATCAGATGCTCACCTCACCAAGAAAGTCATTGGAAGAAAATCTATCATAATCCCAGACTGTCACCTCCAAGGTTTTCTTCTTGAGCTACAGTTTAAATCAAAATGTTATTAACCCCACAAATTTTCATCACACTCTTTTATAGATTCATCTATTTTTCACTTCCTTAAACTGTTTCCATTTGTGTAAAAAGACTTCAAACTTTATCTGTAATGTAGGTTTATATTAAATATTATGTAAAATGTCAGTGATTTTAGAGTCCAACCTAGTATTTGTTCATAAGAGACCTCAAACTTTTCCTAATTCCCTCTTTTCTAAACCTCCCTATTGGTTTTTTAAAAGAAAAAGAGCAGAATCTATAAATGCTCTTTAAATACATGGAATTTATAGGATGCAAAACTGCCTAGGTTATTTAGAATACATATTTAGATTGGAGTTTTTTTATTTTAGTAAAATGCCAAAAAATAAAGTAGCATTGTCTTATTTCTGTGGGTAAATTTAACTTATTTTAAATTCAAGAATCCAGATTACAATTTGTACCTAGCCTCAACTTCATAATCAAATTAGAAATCTTCCAGAGGACAAATCCTAAATCTCCTTGAAAATCCTTTCAGCTTGTCTTCTGTATGTCTTTGTCTGTAAAGTTTAGCCCCACAATGCCTGATTCATAAGAGGCCTTGATTTAGAGAAAAGATGAATTCTTAAACTGCTGTCTGGTGCAACAACACATTCATATACACTGAATATTTTCTTTGTATTATTTGTAAAAGTCAAAATATAGCCATCTATTATTTTTGTAATATATACACATCAGATCATTATGGATACCATAAACTTATACAATGTATTATGTCAATTATCTCAGTAAAACTGGAAAGAAGTGAAAGTGATTGACCAAATTTTACCAAAAAAATATATAGCTAGTTGGAAAATATTTTCCCCTAAAATTTGATAAATGTGTCCCAGTCTGAATATTTAAATTTTACAATAATTGATGGAAGATGTTTCTTTATTTCTTTATTTTTGGGCTCTTTCTTATAAGGCACACATTTACACTCATGGTAACTTTGCCCCGTACCTATTTCTTTTCACTTGGCTATGTTTATTATCTGTATTTTACACATTTCTTTTTGTTTGCATGGCAAAATTGATAGATTACAATTCTGCAATAATTTTGTCATCGGTTTTCTTATATTAGCCTAAATATGTTATATAGAAAATAATCATTGCATACCTGTTCCATGGAGATACTTTTATAAATTACTGTTTGATTCCATTCAGGATTAAGACTTTTTTGAACATATTTAGTCCTCCTCTTGTACTCAGCACTGAATTGGAAGAAAAAAAAAGAGTTATCTTGATTATTCACCTTAACTGATGCCTTCACAGCCAGCTGGAAGAGCATGCAGACATTTTAAAATGAAATTTTGTTTTAAACATTACGCAATCATCCCATCACCTTCCTGTCTAAAACCTTTTTTTAAGTTGAATACAAAATGACAATTTAAAAATATGTTGGACGCCTTTAGTTTCATTTGTCCTAAAGTAGTTTTTAAAGAAAAGCTTTTAGGTGTTCTAACTCTACCATCATTTTAGAACCTTTCTCTTTCCTGAATCCAGGAGACTGTTGCATGAACTATATGGTAACATCAATATCTTCTTCCCCATAAAATATAATTTGGTATCTCACTTTCTAATACTTTTACTTCTAATCATGTCCACAAAGCCAAATGGTCTTTCTTTTTTTTTTGTCTGTATAAAATTGTAATGATTGTTTTGACTGAGGAAAGGATGAGAAATGTTTGTTGCTACAGCTGAGATTCTATGAACATTTGTTACCTTGTACTTAAAGTATAATTTGACACTCTTAGTAAAGCAGGATATTTAGTTATAAAGGAATTACATAAAAATTCTGGGTTTATGTCAATAGCCTGGATAAATCATTACAAACCAGATCAAAATAGTTCCTCATTCCTTACAACCTGGGGCATGTGAATTTTTCCTTGATTTTTCCATTCTGTCTGAGCAGCAGTTAGAAGTTTGTATCCCAAACTTATTCTAGTTAAGACAAACAACATCTATAGCTGACATCTACCAGATCATGGGGTTGGAATTACTGTTGTTTGCTATTAGCCAACGTTACCCACACAGATGAGGCCTTTATCCAATCCTCACGGCCTTTTCCCCAAATTTTCTGCATAGCCTTATAGCTTAGGTCCTAGATAATACTTCAGCTCCCATGGGCAGCAAAGTCCTAAAAACCAACCTAGTCATCTGGAGTCCTTTCCCGTGCTTTGATTTTACAAATTGTTTTTTCTAAAGGGACCAGATCCTGACCCTTGATTTGTTGTTCCTAACTCTTGTTAGACCCTGGTCTCAAGCACAGCCACATCCTGGAATACCTCCTCCTATTGCTTCCCAGGTACTAATTTACCCTATCCATTCTAGACAGAGCAACTGACAATCAAGCTCTAGTTTCCACTCACTTTTATCATGTCTCTCTTCTCTCTTCAGCTTTATTCTCTTTCTTATCAGCCACACGCCAGGGCAGGAATTCCCAACATGAACTGCATATTGGCATCACCCAGGAATCTGAGTTCCGAGGCTGCCAAGTAGGGCCCAGCACTGCACCCACATTTCCCTGCCCTGTACCTCCAAGGAGAACCTGATTTCATACGTCTGGGATGAGGCTTGAGTAGTAGAATTTTAAAAAATATCCCAGGTAAATCTAATGTGCAGATGGAGAACCAATGAACTTAAAACAGTTCCCAAGACCTCCTATGTCAGCCACTGAGAAGTGAATTCAATTTAAGAAAAAAAGCATCATTCTCGTCACTTCTAACTAACTCATTTGTGTGAAAATGAGAGCAGGATTTGACCATATTTTCATTCAAGACAAATTGCAAACAATTTTAGGGAAATGCATATGCAAGGATTTAAAGAAACGGGAGTTCTCAAAGACTGTAGACAGTATAAATTTGTACAGTTTTTAGATGAATTTTAGATGAAACTGGTGAAGATTATGGACCCAAATACCTAGAAAATTCTACTTTGACTTCTGCCACTTTCACTTTACAGAAGTTTTCCCACCTTTGCACAAAGAATGTTTTTAAGAACATTCACCATAACATTGTTTCTAATAGCATATTAATAAGATAATATGTATTATGATACATTCTTTCAGTGAAATAGTAAGCATCAGTTAAAGTGAATAATTATATACCTTCATAAATTAAGATGGATAAATCTTGAAAAAAAGTTGAGCAAAAAATGTGCAGAAAGATAACTATAGTGAGTTATCATGATTTAAAATCAAAATCATGGGAAATAATATAGTAAAATATGAATACATGTATATAAAATAAATGCATATAAACATCATAAGACAGTTTGGCAATTATAGGTAATAAATTTAGTGGTTATCTCAAGTGGACAGGGGAATGGTTTCAGAGGGCCTCAGGGTATCCACAAAATATTTTTAATAAAAAAATGAAGACTATATAGCAAAATACTGAAATTTGATGGAACTAAATGGCAAGAACACAAGTATTTGTTAGTTATTTTCTATAATTTTCATTGATTTTGAAATATTTCACAAAATAAATTCAAAATAACTTTGGTAAGCTCTGTTCCTTTATATCTTATGTTTTTGATTTTTTTTTTTTTTTTTTAATAATGACATGGGAAGAATGGATGTGACCACTTTCAAGATAATAGCAAGCCTTGGTTACTATTTTAGAATTCATGGCTATTTCTCTAGGTAGGCATACCTAGAAGAAAAACACATGACAATATAAGTTTTAAGGCTTCTATTTGTTTTGGGCTTTGTAAGTAAGGTAATGAGATCATGGGGAAACATACGGATAAGGTTCATAATACAGGGGAATAGTAGTAAATTATTTTTTTCCAATGCTGAAAAATTAAATGCTTAACTTTTCAAAAAGATAGGAATTAACGTCAAATGCAAACTCAAATATTTTCACTAAAATCCTAGATATGTCAGTATTTGTGAAAATAGTCTGTATTATTTAAATGTCTTTTCTGAATCTATGAATAATTGTTATTATAATTTTCACCTGCATATTTTAGTCATTTTTTTCACTTACACATTTAATAGAAGTTCTTAATTCATATATGAAAAGCAATTTATAAAGTAAGCACATTAAAATAAAAACAGCTCACATTCATTAAAAGCTTAGTTTTTCCCAAGCAGAGTTCTAAATGCTTCTTATGTATTAACTCATTTAATCCTCATGGAAATTTTATGAGACAGGATTAAAAAAATGAAACTCAGTGAATTAAGGTATGTTGGAAAGGCTGCATAGTTATTAACTGGTAAGGCCATGATTCAAGCATAGGGCAACACTGATTGGTTGCTCTTAAACGTATGCTATTATGAACTCAATTGATTAGGCTCACAAAAAGTGAATAATCCACCAATTTCTTAACTTCAGGTTTAAGAGCTGAAGTACCTAGTTTGTCTTCTTTACCATAGAATCTAATGTTCTTCACTTCAGTTTAAATATATATACTTCCTATATATGTAATATAAATTATATACAATATGTGTGTATATATATATATATATATATACATATCATAAAAATTAGGCCAGTGTTAGAGTTGTTCAGGCAAATTCTGAATAGTATATCCTAAGAGAGTGTTGTGAAATGAAGTATAATTACTATAAATATTTATTCTTGTCCAGATCCACTCAGAAACAGCCACAATTGGGGGGGAATTTAATGTTATTAGTGAGTTTGCCATTCTTCAATTCTCTTTGGACTCAAGGAGTCTATTGCCTTTAGAATTAATGCAGGAACACACCATTTGCCCCCACTATTTCTGGTGGTGCTGTGTCCATGATAACGCAATGCTTTGCAGGGTTTTTTTTTTGGTCTTGAATGTTATGATGGCTCAGAGATGGTCACACAAAGCCAGTCCTTTTAACCCCTGTTTTAGAACTGCCACGAACTGACCATCTTGAGCACTGATCTCAATGGGCTGTGTTTCCACTTTACACAATTGAAAACTGCTGGCACTTCTCATAGCCACATCAAAATCTGGACTGACAAGTTGAAGGTGACTAGGTAAGCAGTGGGATTCTTAAATGTGAGCCTGAATTAGGTCGAGAAAAAAGTAGAGCCCATTTTCCTTTCCCTTCTTTGTCTGGAAAACACATTATATTCCCTCATTGGAAGATTGCAATAATGATATTATATTAGAACAATTAGGCTGTATCTAATAATCAAAGAAGTTTTTTAATAAGGGAAAATAAAAAGTTAATTAATCAAGATGGGTCATGGTGCTAATAAAAAAATTAACCTTCATCTTCTTGAAGTTTTGACTAATCAACTTCTTTTCTCTTTCATTTTTTAAATTATTTACTAGTTACCTCCTCAGGGGTAGACATGCTTTTATGACAGGCAGAAAAAGATACATGAAATTCAATTATTCTCCCCTATACTAGAAGAAAAAAAATTCTCTGAGTTTCTCTTTCTAATTTCAAAAAAAGTAAGAAAGGTGAATGGAATATGATGGCTTCTTTGTATTTCTCTTTCATAGAATTATCTGAAATACTGAAGGTTTTCATTTCTTTTATTTGGTTTTCCTTTATTGGAAATCATACACACACACAATTTATTTTTAATTACTCCTCTAAGGATTTTCCTTTAATTTAGAAAGAAGCTCCAATCATATCCCGTCTTATGAGCCGTACTGTTCTGAGCAGCAGTATGTTTTTGGCACATCACTTGACAGTCTGTGCTCCCTGAAGTCAGAGCCTATGTGGCCATTTGTCAGTTCTATCTACCCTTAGCATTTCGCACAGTGTCTAGAACATTCTGTGCTAAAGAAATGTTTATTGGACGAATCCTTAAAATATACTTCTATTTTTTTCCCTTAAAATCAATTGAAATGAAAAAAGATTTGGCCTTTGAATTGTAAATGCATGCAACACCTGTCCCTGCTTTATAGAGGTCCTGGAGGAAACAGTCTGATATGTTAACAAGGACGTTTAGAGAAAGTCCGGTCTGGAACTGAACTTCCAGCTCTCATGATAATGAAAATCAGCTTCAATCAGAGCAAAATCTCATTCATGGCAAAAGGCCTGTACTTTGTCAAACAGTATAATGAGAGAAAACGAGAGTGAGATCCTTCAGATTTGCTCTTTTCCACTTCGTAGTTAGCCAGGGCCAAGGACTGAGTTCATGCACTCTGGAGGCTCTTTCCTTGTTTCCCCTCCTCTCGGGGCTGACAACTGGGTTTTCAGAGCTTCTGAGTATAGTGTTCCAAGGGTGGGAAGAGGGAACCACAGGAGATGAGAAAATTGGACCAGTGAAATTCTTATTAGCGAACAGGATTTTTTTTTTTTAATTTTAAGAATGACAAATGTATTATATTTTATGATTGAAGAAAACAAAGTTGTTTGGTTTCCTAGCAGTATTGTTAAATAATTTTGTATAATTCTATAGCCCAACCATTCTACATCATTTTTTTGTGGGTATAATTGATCATGGGCGACTTGATGTAGCCAATCATAAAATAAGAATAATCCATCAACTTTCTTACTTGCAACTTTCTTAAGCTGAAGTATCTAGGTAGCCTTTCCTATAACCTACCCTACAATCTAAAGGTCTTCACCTGAATTTAAATATATATATATGTGTGTGTGTGTGTATGTATACATATATGCACATATGTATATTTCCTGAATATAAATTATATGCATTTGTATGTATACACAAATCATAACAATTTTAGGCCAGTTTCAGAGTTGCTTCCAGAAATTCTAGGGGTATAACCTACCCTAAGTTATTATGTAACTGTACATAATACCAAGGATACTATCGAGTGCCATTTATTGAGAGCCTATTATGTATCAGACATTATGCTTATTACTTCTGGTTTATTACTGAGTCTATTTTATTAAAAAAACCTAAAGGGGTGTTATTATTATTCTTATTTAGCAGAAGAGGAGATTGTTTTAGAGAAACCTCACAACTTCCAAGAGGCAGGGTTGAAATTCAACCCCAAGTTCTTTAGGACTTAATTCAGTGGCCTCCTGAGCCAAAATTTCAGTGTCAGTACCTTGTTATTATTAGTTCTTCTTGCACTGACAGTTCTCAAAGAAATGGTGGAAGTGACTTCTAGATGAAACACACGGGAAGAAAGTGCCTTCTAGATCTTTGAAATTGTAACCAGAACATCCCGGACTGTTTCAGCCATTATCTACATTTACAAAACACGCTCTTTCCTAAATTAAAGACAGACAATCATTGTCATTCTGACAATTTCCCCCCAGTTTGTCTAGATAAAGGATAAGAAGGTTCTGAATAAAGTGACTGATAATGTCTGTCCTAAAATGACACTATCTTTTTCAACCAAACTAATTTTGCACATCAGTCTGAGACCTATCTGGATGAGTGATCTGGGTGCTGTCCTGAGATGAGGGAACTAGTCATAATAAGCAATCTATCACAGGATCCAATTTACCATGATTCTGCGTGCAAGGAAACACGAAGTCTCTGGCCACTAGAAAGAGTGAGGTAACTAATCCTATTCTTTACAATATTTAAATATCTATACCTTTCAAAATCAGAAAAAACTTCTTCTGGGCAACAGCTCATCAGGATTAGTAAAGATGTCAGATTTTAATGTTGCAGATGAAACCAAATCCTGTACCATTAATATTCTGGGTGTGATTAAAACTCTCATCAGCCCATTGCTACAGATGGTGCTAGATTCACCTCCCCAACTAAATAATACATTTAATATATAATGTAATGAGATGTGCAGAAGAATGTGTTCAGTTATGTATTTGAAAGCTACCCTTAGCTGACCATGTAATGATGTACCACGTTGTGAGCTCTATTAGAAGACAGTTTCTTACTACTGGCAAAGAAAGGAGGAAGCTCTCATGTTGTTGCCACTGTGGGAGAGCAAGTCAATAATGGTGTCCTACTGCATGGTGCTGTCTTTGTGGTGCAGAAAGTATAATGGCATGGAAATGTTTTGATATGGGGTCTAAGTAAGAGAAAAAGACTAGAGAACTATGGTATTTAGGATGACATTCATGCCCAGTACTGGACATCTGGAAGGTCAGCTAGTTTCTTGTGAAAAATGACTAGATTTTACTTTTATTTGTAAGAAGACCCAGAAGAACTTAAGCCATGGTTACCACAGAGAAGTGAAAAGAATCTTAGTGGACAAATTATATAGAAAAAACCAGTTACACCTAATTTCAGGGTGGTATTTCCTTATTCATATCTTTTTCCTGTTTTTAATATTTTCTATTTTTCAGTGTTCTATGCCACACATCTACCAAACCTGTTCAGTAATGTTGTAATCCAAACAATTTGCTGGTGGCCTAATTCAATAGACACCAACATGTAAAAAGATGCAAATTACAGCCCAAGCCAAATGGCAGGTGAATATACACAAATAGGCAAAAAAATAAAAATAAAAATAGACATTACAGCATAGCTTGATACTGAAAGAGAACCAACTCTACCTTGCATTCTGGACAACCATGACTTGACTGCATTGATTCCGAGAGCGAGAGTGAAGGATACAACAGGCAAGTCGGAAAGACAGGAAGAAAAAAGTTAGAAACAGAAATAAGGAAGAAAATACGAGAATAATAACTGGAGGAGCTACACCTTAACATATAAACAACATGAGGCAGAAAAGAGTCTTGGAGCTACGGTGAAAATAACAGGCTACGGTGAAAATAACAGCTCTAAGCCAAATAACAGCCAAATGCCTTGGCCACTGTAATCTGTAGGAGTAATCTAAGGAAAGGTTTACAGACTGAATAAAGGTAGTTGATTAGCTCCCTGTGGGGCAAATCCCACCCAGCAGGCATGTTTTGTCTGACAAAATATGGGCAATGGCTTTAGGTGGGAAAAATCACTCTTTATTTCACTCTAGTTCCCTCCTTCCCTGTTACTCATTCCAGAATAACTGACATAGTCCTGTTATCTGCCTGCCCTTTCAGGTTATTCAAGGATATAATAGTCTAATTGAAAAAAAAATAGTCTAAGTAAATCTGTAATAAATAAAAGATAGGGACTCTCATAGAGGATAAAAGGTGATATTCTCCAGGATATTATTAGAGGAGACAGAAAGTAAAAGACACTGCTTTATTTTCATTCATTCATTAGCAGATGATAATTAGGGATATACCATTGGCAGTGATTTCTTCTTGTCCCATAATATTGTCATTAAATAACAGGGAAGATCTAATGACCCAATCAAAAGCAGAATGAAATTATCAGTTTGTTGTCATTATACTCAAATTTAAAAAAGCCAAATTGCAGTTGTAACTACTAAGGATTTAAATGAACATAAAATGAAAACTCCCCTTTCCTGTGCTCTGTTGGTGACCCCTATATATTAAATTTAATAAATTAAAACTAGAATCACAAAACCAGCAATTCTAAATTTCTACATAAAAATTATTAGGATGAAATTAAAGGCTGTATCCTTAATTTGATATAACACCTGGAAATTTTCAAATTATTTTCTGGGTATATTTGATATCCCGACAGACAAAACTATTGGCTCTGCTTCCTTGGCTCTGTCAATATTGACAAGAAAAATTAGAAATGATGATCTGCTGGTGGTGATGTAATTAGTCAACAAACAGCAGATTCAAAGGTAACAAATAACTTAGTTTTGACCCTGTTCAAACAAACCAGCTATAGTCCAAGAACATGCTTTGTATGATTTCAGTGCTTTTACATTTTTTGAGGTTTGTTTTATGGCCCACAATATAGTTTTTCTTGGTGAATGTTTTTGGTGTGCTTGAAAAGAAAACATTATTCTGCTATTAATGAGAAAGTGTTCTATAAATATTAATTAGGTCTTCAAACCAAACAGGAAATTATTATGAGGCATCTGGGGAAACTAAGGAGTTATTTAAACATTTAAAAATTATAATGATTATATGTGGTATTTGTTTTAAATGAGTTATCTTTTAGAAATACATAGCAAAATATTTGCAGAAAAAAGTTATGAGTTGAGATCTATTTTTTTAATTTAGATTCAACTAGCCAACCTATAGTGCATCATTAGTTTTTGATCTTTTTAAAATAATCTGTATAGAGGGAGTATATGAAGGTAAAAATGAGACATGATGGGCTGGCAGTAACAGCTGTTGAAGGTGAGTAATGAGTACGTGGTAGGTCACAACATTATTCTTTCTATTCACATGCAACAATTCAAAATTTCCAAGTAAAAAGTAATATTTAACTGTCAATCCTCAAGTTAAATGAAAAATGAATAAAAATAAAACCAGAGCCTTCAAATTACCAGTCCCAAATTCTTTCTATTATACCCCCAATTGTTGATTATGTATGGTTTCATCATGCTAATTTGGCTACGACAAATTGCTCAGATAAGGTATAATGATCTGTTGGGTCCAAATCACTGTTTTGAAGCCATCCTTGAGTACTGATTTATATACCAGAACATAGCAATTTGCATTTATCATGTGAAAATTAAACATCACCAATGAGCGCTTGCTTTATATGAACAGTTTATCACATGAGATTCAAAGATATTTTTCATCTATTTACCAAATATTTACCAAATTTTGTAAACATTTTTAAATATTCAACATTTCTAATATTACTCTTATTTTATAACTTCTAAAACAATGATTTGAAAATACACATATAAATAAGGAGACATCAATAGGTCAATTAATGAATGTGTAATGGACTAGATAATGATAATCTATAAGATAAAACAGTAACTTATGAATTGCTGAACAGTAGTTTTGCAAATGAATTTGGGCAGGTAAAGCTAAATTCTCTAAATCCGCCACAAATAATACCTTAAATGATTTCAGAGTCCATCTGATTGGTTATAGTGGTTTCTAGATTCAAAAAACGGACATGTGTCATCAAGACAGGATTTAGTATGATCAAGGCTCTCCTGGAACACTTCAGGGCTTAACTGCAAATTCTTATTTCCACCTTATCTAATAATTGGAAATAAATGAATATGACATGTGAATAAAACGGAGGGAAAGATATCCAACTCTTTAAAACTGGATACTAGAGACACTAACACTGGTTTTTAATCCATGCGATGAGATCCTTAGAAGACACTGTCTTTACTCACCCTCTCCCAGGAAGAAGGTACACTTTCACGAAGGGGTCCGAGTAACCATTGTTGTCTCGAGGGACAAGGTTTCTTGCTTGGAGAATATGGATTATGAGATTTCCAAGATCATAGTTGATTTGAAGCTTAAAAGGATATCAAAATATTCCATGAATATTTTTTGTTAAGAAATCTAGAATATGTTATTATTCAATAATTTATCAGTACTTTTTTTTTAGTCTCATAAAGAGCCTCAACCTTCGTTTCCATTTTACTTGAAACTGAACAGACTAGTGTATGTCTAATTTAATTGAGAGCTCCCAGGCACATGCTAATTACTAGTAAATGTGAGGTTCATTCTTTCCATGGTTAAAATTCTGGCCTGTCTAAAATTCATTTAGAAGAAAAATCATGCAGTGAATGGCTAGTTACATTTGTAAACTAAATTTATACTCTTAGAAAAATGGTAAATGTTGTTAACGTTCATGAATACAATTACCGGGATTTTGAAAATAAATCAATTGATGAATTTATTAGAAAATGTCTCTTGCATTTTACCAAATAATTAGCAGTAGGTGGAATCATTATTTAAAGATAGAGTTGTTAGTCTGAAATATAAGAATATTTAAGAACTGGTGGATTTTATTTCTTTGTATATTATGCTATATTACCAACAACTTTTTCTGTGCCTGCTTTTCTAATAGCGCAGAGTTTAAGACAATAAGATCTTGTTCTTTAATTTTAGATGCTTAAAAGGGAAGAAGCCTCGTCTCCTATATGTTTAATGGTGTTGCACAACTGTCACAGAATAGGAAAAGATTAACAATTCAAAGAAATATTTGCAAAACCTGCATAATTCAAGATAATGAAGTTAACTAATTTTTCTCCAAAATTTAAATATTCTTATGGCATCATTTTGAATAAGCCTTAATTTTGCCTGATGCTGCTTTTGTTTATCAAATAACAGAAAGGAATGGATCTATATTATCAGAAGAAAAAAATCCATAAATAAAAATACTAGCCTATTTTGTTATAACCACAGGAAACAGGTATGTTGTGCTCATGTTGAGAATGGGTTTATGTAGAAAAGCCAAACTTTATTTAAAATCTGATGATTAAAATAATTCCTAATTTTACCACAACTTTTTTCTGGCTACAATTTTCTGGCAGAAAAGCAATCTTCTGTTGTTTTTCTCAACACAGAAAAGCTCTCTTCGATGATCATGAAAGTAACAGAACATAGAAAACAAAGTGCCACGAAGGAAGACATTTTAAAAATGGGAATTTTTGAACTGCAGTAACTGTATCCTCTAATGGGGTATCAAAAAATGGAATTATTCTGCAATTAATTTCCTTGAGGTTTAGACCAGCTTCCAATTGTTAAGGAGATGTTCTTCCCCATGTAGTCTTGGTTAGCCTTAATGTTCACTTTCATCTGGTGAGGCACCAAAGCCATTTCTTATTTAAATGAAAACTTGCAGGCTACCTAAGAAAGTGCTTTCCAGCACTGATCCTGTAGTTCTTAGAAAATACTCAGCGTTGCTCAGTGTTACTTCTGAGACAGAATGAAACCGCCCCCCCCATCACCTTCCACCCTGAGCTACCCCAGAGCTGGCAGATTCATTAATTTGAGTGTCCATATAAGATGGATTTGCAAAAAGGTTTTGCTACAAGGAAATAAATAAATAAGCTAGAAATTGAATTCATGAGAAAATACTAAAAAATAAAGGAAAATGGCCTAAGAGTTAAGAAAGATTATTAGAGTAAATTTCCGCTATAGAATTAAATACTACGGCTCAAGGGAAAGGAAAATGAAAGATGAAAAAAAACAACCCCAAGCCAAAAAGAAACAAAGCAAACACTGGTCTGTTAGCAAGAAGTTTAAAAAAAAAAAGAGAGAGATTTAAAAAAAAAAAAATCTAGGGATCAGCAAATCAGCAAATTTAGTATTTTTCTTGGCTTCTGGTGAAACCAAGAAAGATTGGGTCTGCGTTTATTGAAAGGGGGAAGAGGCAGCAAGGCTGTAAGGTGTGCAACGTGGAAGGTTCCAGATCTGGGCTGCTGGATCCTCCTGGGCAAGCTGCCTGCATTCTGTGCTTCTGCCCATTCCACACTCATACTCCATTTCTGTTGATTAAAGCTTCCTTTACATTTGTGTCCTCTCCTTTATATTTCCTGGATGCCACTGCTGTATGAAATCTATCTTTCTTTCTTTCTTTCTTTCTTTCTTTTTTTTTTGCTGTATGAAATCTTAATATAGATTCCCTTCAATTAGTCTCTCCTTATTCCACAATATTTACTAGTGTCAGTCACCCTAGTGTCGTGGCTAACACCCCTCAGCTGTGTTCAAGCTTCTTTTTCATTGAGTTTCAATTTAATCTGCACAGGGACATTTCATGGCCTCAAAGCTGATCCCTGCCTTTTGTTACTCTCCTGGAACTTTCCTTGAAGCATTTCTTCCCCCAGGAACACAGTCCCCCTTTCTCGGGGCTTATCTTCAAAGTAGTTCAAGTCTGTTGTCCTTTGTGAAATCGTTCAAGAAAACTTCTAGACTGTGTTGAAGACACAGCTGTAAGACTTATTGTTCTTCCCCCTTATCTGAAAGTTGCTATCTCCAAATTGATATTATTTTGCATTGTGTTACTTATTCCTACATGATTTTTCTTATCTATCCTGAATTACGTTTTGGTATCACCTAAAGCACAGTTTTTTAAAACATTTCTGACTACAACCCATAGTGAGAAATTGTTATAATATAATACACACACAGAAATACACATTGATAGATGTAAAGAAGAGTGATTTCTACTATTTTTATTCTATTTTCCTGATCAAAACCCCCAAGTAGATTTTATGAATTACAAACTGGTTATGATCCCTGGTGTGAAATCTCTAATCTAGAAGAAATATTCAGCGATTATATAACAATTGTTGGTAGAAGGAAGAAAAGAGGATAGCACTGGACTCATGAAACTCAAAGAGGAACCCTCACATTTCCAGAAGAAACTGTCACGTTTGAAACACATTCAACAAGTAGAAACTGAGACATGAAAATACTGATACTGTTAAGGCATCAGACATATCAAATTATACAATTCCATACCTATAATGACATTATAATTATGAACTATATATTTGCACTAAAATGCTATCCTATAAAAAAGCATTTTTCCTTCATAGGTCTGTACTCAGGTGTGTATGTGTGATATATCTGTCATACATCTAAAACAGGAAAGGTCCTAACAGTGTTTACAATTTCAGCAGACCAGGGTAGGCGGAAAAAACAACCAATGAAGATGGCACAATGACGATTTTTGAAACACTTCCTTACCTGAATTTCCCCTGTAATCGGATGAGAGACCACCTTCGTTGCATCAGTAGGCTGCAATGTTAAAAACATGTATTGTATTAACAGATACACCTTTCACAAAATTTACCATTTCAATTTCCTTCTGGAATTAATTTCTATTTGGTCAGATCATCCCGCCTGCAAAATGCATTTCACCTGTTTGGCTGCTTAGATCATGGGGTCTACTTCTCCCTTTCAATATGTATTTAATATTATAGATACAGGAATCTCTTTTTTCACTTTGCTTAGTCTGTTTTGAAGTTATAATTTTATACCTGTGGGACTACATTTTCAATTACTTAATGAAATGAGTACTTTGGTTTAAAGTATTCAATTGAAGCATTTACAGGCTTTAAAGATCTATAGAGAAATGAAAAAGACTGTTTTTAAGGGCCCTGGGTGGCTCAGTCATTAAGCGTCTGCCTTCAGCTTAGGTCATGATCCCGGGGTCCTGGGATGAGGCTCCCAGTTCAGCAGGGAGTCTGCTTCTCCTCCCCTACGACTCCCCCTGCTTGTGTTGCCTCTCTCTGTCAAATAAATACATAAAATCTTAAAAGAAAAAAAAAAAAAGACCTTGTTTTTAGAGGACGAGTGCCTGGGAGCACAGAGGGTAGAGAAGTCCATCCCTGTGCTCCTTCAGGGGTGCTCAACCCCTGCTCGCTCCCTTCTAGACTGAAGGGCCCAGACAATGGCTTCTCCGTATTTCACATTCCTTAATTAAAGTTCTATCCTCTTCTATATAAGTTCTCACTTCCTTAGAAAGTTCCTTGTGTCAGTAAAGCTTTAAGAACAGTTAGGGATGTGATCTGGCAAGCTGGTTCCTAATGCTGAAGAAAATGACTGATGGCTGACTGCTGACTTGTTACATTTCAATGTAGTATATGTACAAACAGAGAGCTGATGTCCCCGACTCAGAGACAAACAGCTTCAGGTGGTAAAATCAAAATTTTGAAGATAAAAATTCACGCTAAATGAGTTTAAGCAAAATAATCATTTAAAACAGTCATATACATAGCTTATATAATTTAAACATGTACTTAAATAATTTTGATTCATATTTTACTTATGTTGAGGGAGAAGAAATCACTTGGGTATTAACAGATTAATAATTACTTAGGAATAATTGTTTAGAATGTTTACTAGATGGTATTCTAAGTATCCAAATGTATAATTATGCTAACTATATTCAAATATTTTAGTTTTAATGCATTCCATTTCAATATTTTATAATTTAATACCTAGTCTCATACCTTAATGAAAACACAAAGGAGTTAAAGCCACAATTCTATAAATTATCTGAAGAACATATGATATATGTGGACATATTATCTAACTGAGGGATATGTCAGTTTCAGACCATCACTCAATATTTCCATGATTTCTCAGTATAAATTCTTTAACATTGTAGGTTTAGAGAACAAATGAAAAAATGCACTGCCTTTTATGAATACTACGTGTTGATGGGTCAAGAAATATCACTAAATTTATCTATTCATTCATTCATAAAAAATATTTCAAGAAACTACGCCAGCTAAATGTTGGAGATAAATGCCCCTAGAAATGAATAGGTAACAGTCTCTTTCTTCAGGTGTTACTATCTAGTGAGTATATATTTCAAATAAAAATGTACATTTAATATTATATACATATATATCCCAAAAGTGATTAGATTTGATTATTGTTATTATGACTGGTAAGAGTTAAGTAATCTCTATATCATCACTGAAGAGTAGAAATGAGACTTAGTAATTTTAAATATTCCAGCAGTTACATTAAAAATGTAAGAATTAGCCAGTGAAATTAATTTTTAATAATGTATTTTATTTAACTCAATTTACTCAAAGTATTATAATTACACCATGAAATCTATATCAAAATTGTAATAAGATGATTTATATTCTTTTTTTCATAGTAAGTCTTGATAATTTGGCATTAATTTACATTTACAGTATATCTTGGTTCAGACTAGCCATATTTCAAGGGCTGGCTTATTACATGTGACTATCATTATGAACAATACAGTTCTACAAATTTTTATTCCAGCAAAAATACTGTAAAACCACACAGGCCATGTTCTTGATATGGAAAAGAATTACTGCATATCATAAAACATGTCAATATCATTTCCTTGATGTTCGTCCTATTATACTTGTTTTCATCTTCTATTCACTGCCAAAACAGTTAACCTATCACAAAATATCAAATTTTGCACCTCCGTAATAGTATAGAGACTCACAAGTGCCAAGATGCTTTAATTCACAACATTTTTTAATTTTGTTCCTATACTGCGTAAGCCCCTCTTCCATGTGATTAAATAGCACAGAGAAAGTAAGAAAGGGGTTTTGGTTCTTAAAGAGCTTGCAGCCTAACTAGGAAGACTAGTAGCTACAATCAAGGTCCAAATTGTTGGGGGGCCTGGGTGGCTCAGTCGGTTCAGCGCCTGCCTTCAGCTCAGGTCATGATCCTGGGGTCCTGGGATCCAGCATTGGGCTCCCTGCTCAGTAGGGAACCTGCTCTTCCCTCCCCCCTCTGCTTGTGCTGTCTCTCTCACTGTCTGTCTCTCCCTCAAAAAAAAAAAAAAGATACAAATTGTCTTAAGAGATGCATAAAGCATGGGGCACTTCAGAGGGAGGAGAAAAGGAAAAAGACTACCTTCTGATTTTAAGACAGGACTGGACTGTGGAGTGATTTCACGTACAAAGGCTTCCTGTTATTCTTACGTCATTTTTGCTCATGGCTTATCACTGACTCTTCATTTCCTGCAGACTGCAGTGTAAAAGCCAGGCAGGGCACATAATATCCTCCAATTTACAACCATCTAGGCTTCTTTATTTCTTATCCCTGTATTTTTTTTTTTTTTTTTTTGTACACCGACATTCTCAGCAGGCAATTTCTGTTTCTGAGATTTTTTTTTTTTTACATGTTGCTCTCTCTGCTGGGAATGTTGGTCCCTGTATCCCCATTACTGAATCAGTTCATTAGCTAAACACCAGCTTTCTTCACCTCACTCTTCAAGCCCTCACTGAATTTTTTAATGACATCCAACATTATATACCTTTGTTGTCTGTTTCTGAATAAAAGGGATTTGGGGGGACACCTGTTGTGTTTTTATACTTTTTTTTTTTTTGAACTTTGTTTTCTGAAGTCCAGCAGTTGGTCTACCCAAGCGTAGCCTGTCCCTCTCATATATCTTACCATGTAAAGAGAAATCTTTATTCATGCTTAAACAAGAGAATACTTTTTCCAATATATTTATTGACCACAACGAGAATTTCCCTAGGAAGTATCAAATCTATGAAGAAAAAGCTACAAACTGTCTACATGTCATCTGCTTTTATAAGGTTAAAAAACTGATTCTATGTTTTCTTTTAATAGCTCAGTAGCTTGGAAACAATAGTGTCATAAACATTTATTTCAAATGAAGACTTGCAACAAGGGAAAATTTATTCGTATAGAATTAGGGATAAAATTCAAAATGGCAATTTTATATTACTGGTTTTCCTTTTTTCTTTTTTAAAGATTTTACTTATTTATTTGAAACAGAGAGAGAGAGAGCAACAGAAGGAATATAAGCAGGGGGAGTGGGAGAGGGAGAAGAAGGCTTCCTCCTGAGCAGGGAGCCCAAAGTGGGCTGGATCCTAGAACCCTGGGACCCTGACCTGAGCCACCCAGGTGCCCCTCTTTTTCTTTTTTAAAAAAGATTTATCCATTTATCTGAGAGAGAGAGAGAGAGAGAGCGCATGTGTGTGCATGTGGGGGGCAGCAAGAGAGTCTCATGTGGACTCCCATGGAGCGCAGAGACCAAGGCGGGGCTTGATCTCATGACCCTGAGTCCAGCACCTGAGCTGAAATCAAGAGCTGGACATTAACAGATTAAGCCACCCAGGCTCCCCAATTAGTATGGCATTAGTTATAAAATTCAAAGCGGCAATTTTATATTACAGGTTTTCCTCATTTCTCATTGTCCTACATTCTTTATCTCTGTGTCCTTTATATTTTTTATTTAAATTACCAAATCCAGCATAATATGTATCCTGTGTTCCCAAAAAGATGCAAAGCTAATGTTCCATATACAAAGAAGCTCAGATTTATTCAACAACTACAACTAAAAAGAAGCATTAGAATTATGAAGCATTAGACACACTGTGCATATGCCTCATAATAATAACTGCTAAAATATTTAAAGAGATGTAGAAATACATCATTGTCATAACACTTTGATCAGTTATATACTAAGAAATGGAAATTTTCTTGTTTCACTCCAATGAGAAACCACAGGAAAAACACCTTAGAAAATGATACTGGATTTCCTCTGTCCTCGTCTGAATAAAGAGCAAGAAAATAAGTAACTCAGAGTCACTTCTCACCTTGCTGCTGCTGTGTTTCTTTTTGCTCACGGAGGGGGACCCAGGTTGCCCGGGGCTGGGAACGGAACTGGATCCCGCTGATGTAGGGCCTGAATGAACGTGAGATCCTTTCTCCACGACAGATGACAGAACCAGCGGTGACTGTTGCAGGGAGACCTTCTGGAGTTCTGCTGCCAACTGCTTAGGATCAACCCCTGGGGATTTCGCTTTATCTACTACAACAAAACGGAGTGGCTATGTATCTCAGTTTCATCGGTGCTCAATACCATGGAGTTTATGCGAGTTCTAGATGACAAGGTAATTGGCAAGCACAGATGGATGAAAAGTTCTACAGGCCTGGGTCTGTTCTTTAGTGCAGACACTCAGACTCTGAGAATGCTGGCTGTAGCAGAGGAAATGGTCAGTAAATACTGGTTAAATAACGAAAGAAGTGATATTTTTTCATGGAATAATGGATCTACGTTTAGAAGACTCTAGTTGTCAGCTCAGAAAGAGTTAAATCTCATCGTGTCCTTATGAAATTACATGTTGATTTTGTTTTCCTTTACAATGGAAAGGCAATCAAAATGTTCAAGAATAAGTGTTCCATAGTCCAGTTATGCTAAAAAGAATCAATTATTATCTAAAAATTCTATAAGATCCCAAATAAATGGCTCCATGGATTGCTCTGGTGGGATGAGTTTATTTTTTAAGAGTTAAAAATGTAAACTCACACAGCAAGATTCTGTATGAATTTCTTTCATGGGTCAAACATACAAGTATGTGTTCCCCTAGAATGCTAAAAAACATTTCTGTAGTGCTTTTGATTCTGCTTATGATTACGTAGATAAATAGACTTTGGTCTATAAATACATTTTGCCCATACACTATCTATGCTTGTGTTTATATTTTCATCTATGGCTTCACCTGCTTCTACAACTATCATTACACTTACATCTTCCCCTTTACCCCCGGATGAAAGCAGATGACTTTCACCTACCAGCTTTTGGTGGCTCATGAAGTTCCAGGTGCTGGGGATTTTCAGAGTCTGAAAGCATATTGAGGTCCCTAAAATTTTAAAACAAAGAAATTAAGAAAGAAATTGAGGAAACCGGAGACAAAAGGCCTTTTTTTCCCAACTACCCTGATTTTTTTTTTTTTCAGTAGGTAAATGAGAAGTGGTCAATGATATAAAGCAATTTCCAAGCATGCTCACCCTTCTAGCCAAATATATATTTGCAATGCTGTTAAAAGTCAGCTGATAAAAATGATTATTTAAGGTGAAATCTTTATGGATTAAGTGTAAGTTCTTTTTGAAATACTATACACAGACATGAAATCTAAATGGGTTCAGGCTTTTGTTTAAATGAAGCATGTTTCAATAAAAGCATGAAAGGGGAGAACTACTGACATAATCAGACACAAAATTAGCTGAATTCTTTCTATGCTTTAGACTTTGATTCTGAACACAAGAAATCTATAAAACTTGTATTCACTTTATTTTCTAATTACTGTAAATCTTGCTGACTGGCAAAGGTTCCACCTTAACAATTTTAAATTAAAAGAGCCATGAATAGCCAAAAAATGGAAACAAAAAGATGGGGAAAAACTCACAGTCTTACACATATTTCTGCTTCCCCACTTTGCTGACTAATGATACTCTGCACTTCTTCATACGTTTTAGAAGTTAAAGGAATTCCATTCCACTCCAATACTTGCATCCCTAAAAAGACAAATGCAATTATAAAATAAAACATGTGTTGTACTTCTAGTTGGGGTCTGTAGGGCATAGAAGACATTTAAAAACCAACTCAGCACACCATTTCAGAGAACACAGTTCAAAGTTCTCTGGAACATTAATACCACAACCATATGTAGTTTGCTTTCATCACTCACCTGAACTCATCAAATGTGTCTATTACAACATGCAAAATGTTGCTTTTGAAAGCCTATTAAATATTACCAAACACATGCATTTTGTTTACACTGCTTTAATAAAGAAAACATTATTGAACATATATTATTTAGGCCAATTTTGTGTCAGAAAAAAAATACCATTACAAGCATCAGTATAATTTTCCTATGGGGAACAAGCATCTAGAAGAGTATACAGTTCCATATTCCATCATGGAATGGGAAAGGAGGAAGAAAGTCATTAATAGCTTGTTGTGAAGGTTCCCTTGAGAAACTGTTAATTGCTTCAGCTTTGCTTAGATAAGACAGATTTCCATGGGGAATTTTTTCCTTTTTCTTCACTGCATGCAAGGCATGCCTGAGTAGAATTAGTAGGCATGTTACAGAGAGGACAGCTTCATGGCAGGGGGAGGAAGGGTGGCGGTGTCTGGGGTGTAGCCTTTGTGGTAGGACAAGGCCCTGTGCTCAGAAAGGCCCATGCTTGGTTTAATGGTTCACTGTAACCATTTTGAAATTCCTAATAATGTTTCAACAAAGAACACTAAGTTTTTTTTTTTTTCTTTTTTTTTGTGCTGGATAGCGTCAAGTATGCTGTATTAATTAGAGGGCATTTCATGTTTCCTCTCTGTCTAGAAAGAGAATTTTCACTAAAAAAGTAATAACAATTTTTCAACATTTTAAATTTTGTTTCTTTACTCCATTTCACATGAGCTGTCCAAATAATCTAGGAGTACATATTTGGCATGAATCATCTGGTCCTAATATGTATCTATGTGAAATGGATAGAAATTAGATGAAACTATTCAAGTTACAGTGCCCAAATATTTGTGAGTGCTACCAGCTTTACCTAAGAAAATAAATGTATGTTCTAACTGAGCTATAATTGAAACAAAAAGAAACACTTGAACAACTGGTTTTTAATGAGCTTCACAGATGCCTATGTGACATTCCCTACCGCTCACCATTGGCTTCAGTGGAAAACTCTAAACATGGCATAACTGAAACTTTGAAAGTTTTTAAATGATTTTGATATACACTGGAAAGCATATTACTGGTTGTAAACAAGTATGGTAAATTCTTTTACTACAGTGAAATGGCAAAAGAAGTCCATAAAAATTGCACAATAACACAAACAAAAATGGCTTTTCTAGAACTTACTCCAACAAAACTTTATCTTCAGATGGGCCTTAGGTTTAATTCAACAATCCCAGGCTGTTGTACATATAAAATGAGAAAATTACATAAGAGACAACGATGATATCACTAAAGAAAAATACAGCAGTACAAAAGGAAGAGCACACTGAAAAACACACTTTTTAAAGAAAAAGTCAGCATAAAGAGTATATTTATATACAGATGATTTTGAATTGAAACAAATTATAGTGTTATAATTGCATTGTCACTTTTCGGCAAGAGCGTATTCTATGAAAAGAAACAGCTGCATAATCTTCATGCTTCTTTTCTTGGATTAACTTGTTTATTTTTCACCTCTCAAAATAAAGGGGCAAATTTACAAAACATAATTATTTAATGAAATTAAAAAATGCTTCTAGTATTAAAAAGGGAAAACTATTTAAAATCTTTAATAAAATTGCTGAAAAAAAAAAAAACCCACAACAAATAACTAGAATCTTGTGTAGAAATACACCTGAGGTCATAAAATATACCACCTGTTCTGTTCCATGATACACAGACCAAGTTTCTTTTCTCTTCATTCGGTTTTCCACCAGAGTTTGTGCAGGACTGTGGTTCAAAAGATTTTGCCAGTACTTGGTTCCAATGGTGAGTATCAGATACTACAGAGAATGTGGTGAATTGCGACTAGTCCTTTAGTAACACCTTTCCTATCCACCACCTCTCCAAATCCCTAACAAATCCTACAAGAACCATACTAAAGAAACCAAGTGAATATAACCCATCACTCCTTATTAATTTATAAGAAGGTTCTAATAATTGTAAGGATTAAGTATGATATGATCTGTAATATAACATTCTTGAAAAATGTTAATTGCAAAATCCTATAAACTATTTTAAAATGCACATAAACATTTGTTGAACATGATCATGCTATATTGAGGTTCAGTAAAGTAATATTTTATCATTTAATTGATTAAATGGAAGCAGAGTCAATCTGAAGATAACTGTACTGTGACTTTGTTTTAGAAATAATTCCTGGAATACAGCATATACATGCATGTCTATATCTATTATTCAGCATTTACATTTTCTTTATATTTAAATTTAATCAACATGTATGTTAATGAATTGTTCAACTTTGATAGTGGACAGAATGATGTTTCAATTATATCCCTATAAAGTGCCTATACTAATGGCTTTTAATAAGCCATTAGTATAGGCAACTGAATTTTTATTCAATGTGCAACAACTAATGACAGGATATGTTGCTTACAATCTTATACTTAACATGTTATCAAACACCAAAAAAGACAATAGTCAGGTAATGTTTGAATTAAAAAAATATCACTCAACATAAAACATTCTCAACTATGGGTTTTTATAATTTCTGGATTCCTTAACTTTATATCTCCTAAAATTGGTAAATGCTATTCTTTATAATGCACAAGTTCATGTGTGTTATTTCTTTGTCTATATTTATTATTTACCCTTATATCACAAACATCTTATGGATTAAAATTAATGAGCTAACAGTTGAAATCATAGGTATATCCAAACATATATAAAACCCATTACTTTTTTTATTGCACAACTATTTTTTCTGGATCTAGTAAGTGGCACTGCACAATTAGTCACTTACGTGGTGATCACCATCTTGTGTCTAATATTGTATGCTGTCAAAAAATTAATAAAAAAATGATACTCTACTAGAAAAAAGCAGAAGCAGAAACATCCTGGAAGTTAGTAAAACTAAGATGATCCAGAGAGAAAGAATTTTAAAAGTGTTAAAGGTATATTTAAAAAGACCCAGACTCAATAATGATTAGAAAGTACAAGTTAAAGCAATAATGACATACTCCTTAGCTCTCATCATATTGCAAAAAGTTTAAAAACCAGAAAATACTATGTGCTGACTGGGATGTAGGATCAGGGGACCCTGACTTCAAAGGTATATCCAAAGGAGATTAAACTTACTGGATGATGTTCAGACATACCCCACTTTGTGAGAATACTATGTGATGTGAGAATACTATGACTATGTCACAGGAAAATAAAACAACCGCTTGTCTACAATTTATAAAGATGCAATTATTTTAATGGGAATGCAGATAAGTGCACCCCTCTGGAGGGCAATGTAGCAGAACATCATGAAATTAAACCCATGTATACCATATTGACTCAGACAATCTTGCTGAGTGTCTATTTGTGGGTGGAGGCAGTATTAGGAGAAGTGGGACAATGAGAGTATAGTGTAAGTGCTCCAGATGGAAATACCTGGCGAGGGTGTAGAAAAAGACCAGACCAGGTGTTAACCAAAAGATGGATTCACCTTAAAACTATTTTCCAATTGAAACCAAGTGAGAAATAGGATCTGTCTACAGGACAAGGGCATCTCATGTACATTAAAATGCTACTTGTACCCAGGTACATTATTTATTTTCCAAAAAAATAACAGAAATTACATAAATTATAAATAGTTGCTCATGAACAGAGGAAGGAAGTGGGAAAAGAAAATGAGTTGAAAGAAAATGAATGAGTTAATAAATGAACAAAAAAACAAACACAAAAACCAAACACACCTATAGACACACACACACACACGAGGGAAACTACATGAACCAGTGAGGCTGGCATGCTATGGAATGAGAATCTAATGCCTTTGGGGTAATAGAACAGAACAAAACAAAACCCAAACTTAATTTAAAAAATAAATGTATATCATAAATTAATAATACTTTATGTTGTACTTTTCTCCATTGATATTATTAACCATGACTATAGATTAATTTCCTAAATCTGGACATTAGCTCTCAAAAGTCATTTATAAATCAGCAGCAGCAGCAAAAACTCAGAATCTGAAATGGTCATTTGCCTTGGGTTTCTAAATTGTGAACAAACCTTGCAAGTGAGTTTCAGGGGTCCAATATATTGTCCACATCAGTTATACTAATTACTCATTCATTTTCAAGTGATGGAATGTTAATATAAGAAAAATACATAGATAGATATATTTTATTCTACTATACAGGTTTTTTTTAAGTATTTTAGAACTTTAACCAATTTATACATTAACATAAAGGAAGGAAAGAAAAAAATGGCAGAAGAATAGAATATCAGGGAGGGAAAAAAGAGTGGAGGAAAGGGAAGTGTAAGGGGAAAAAATAATATTTGGATAGTGTCCTGTCTATTTACAGGACAAAGGAGACTCCCTCAGTCATGACAAGACATTAAAAACTCAGATGTATTTTTCCAAGAAAACTCATCTAGAAGCATAAAATCTTAAGGTTGTAAAGTATCTTCTTGAAGAGCTAATCTCATAATAATGTTGCCATTTTTGTCACTGTCATTATGATCGACTCTTATTTTTACTCTTGGAATACATAGTTCGATCAAAACTTAAAACAGAGCCTTGGTACATAACATACTTAAACCTGGAGTGACTTTCACAGAAGCAGTCTCTCTCTGCCTGCTTTTTCCCTCCTCACTCTCCACACTCTAGAGGTATCCAACCTTAGGCATTTGCAGGAGCCCCATTTCCCTGGTTCACCCGAATGAGTTGAATTTAAAATGATCTCACAGGGCACTTGAAGTAATAAGCACTGGTGTTACCTACAATTGATGAATCACAGAACTCTACTCCAGAAACTAATAGTATACTATATGTTAACTAATTGAATTTAAATACAATTAAATTTTAAAAAATGATTTTACAACTTGAAGAGGCCATCAGAACAACTTCCACTAACAAGGACAATGACTCCAGAGATACACTGAAAGGAAGATAATCTGAATTTCCTTTTATTGAGAATGTAGTCTGAATTGCTTCAAAAGGGCTACAATAAAATGTTACATTTTAGTTTTTTAACCAATAGTCTAATAATACTTTCAAATGCAATGATGTGAATGTATCTGATATTTAACATTAAAAAATTAAAATCTACCCTTCTTTTAATAAGGAATATATATGCTATTTTCAGAAAGACAAATACTCTTTCAGAAATGTGTTTTAAGAACCAAGGTACTGCTGACTGCTGATACTTTCTCTTCTCAATAATCATATTGTGTTCACATTTAGCTTGGCTATTTACTAGACGTTGTGACCTTCAGCAAACTGGCTAATTTGCCTTCCTTGGCTTCCTCAAGGGGGAGGATATTGCTAGATCACTTTTTCAGTTTATTTCGACTCTACGAGGGGGAGAAGTCTATGACTACGGCACAATGAAAAAACAACTGGTTGTTTATAATTTATGAAAATGCAATTTTTGAGAGGGAGCTTTATATGAAGATGTGAAAAAATAGTTTGGATTCTGAAATTTACACACTGTTTTTCATTATTTTTCCTTATCCACAAATTTACCTTACATATATAGTAAGATGTTCAAGCATAGGGATCATGTCATCTAATTTTCCTCTTCTGCATTCGCCATCTTCCCTCTCACTGCTCTCTGTGGTCATTGTTCAGGCTCCCGGGGCTGGTGTTGACACCCCAGGGCCCCCAGGGAATACCCTATCTAGTTTATCTTTTTTGGCCATTGCCACATTTGCGTCTGGATTGGATAACTCAGGGGCTGGAATACTCAATTTGTAGTCTGAATCAAAATTTGGTTTAAACTTAGAAGCTGGGCATGCCTGGGTGGTCCAGTTGGTTAAGTGATGAACTCTTGGTTTCAGTTCAGGTCATGTTCTCAGGGTTGTGAGATTGAGCCCTGCATCAGGCTCCACACTCAGCGTGGAGTCTACTTGAAATTCTCTCCCTCTCTTTCTGCCTACCCCCATTCCCTCTTTCTAAAGTAATTAAAAAAAAAAAAAATCAGTGCCAGTGCCATTCAAACCAAAAGCTGTTTTTAACCTGAAATACTAAAATTTTAACTCTATTAAGTTATACATTTTAAAAAATGTGATCTATCACAATATCCTGTCTTCACAGTATATTGATAATAGAATTAAACTCCTTAGAATATTTAATGTAAATTTTATAAATATACATTCTTCCAAATTTCAGTAGTATTAAACATATATATTTGTGTGTGTGTGTATGTGTGTGTGTGTATGTATGTATATCTATATCTATCTATCTATCTATCTATATATATACATGAGATGTGGAGTAACTTTCTACTTCTTTGCTTAAAACTATTGCATATTTTTATACTGAGTAAACAAGCCCAATGTAAATGAAACAGATTGTTAAGGAAAAGTATATGCTATGATAATACCACTATAAGAGTTCTTTGAGTAATGTTATACAGCTTATATAGATATACAACATGGGACCTGAACTCAGGACCCTGAGATCAAGACCTGAGCTGAGATCAGGAGTCAAACACTCAACTGAATGAGCCACCCAGGCACCCAATTTTTCGATAGCTCATAATTAAAGAAGTTGAATTCTGTATTTAAAACTGTCATTAATTTGGGATGGGGTCTGGAGTGATTCACTTCCCATATTTCTTCTTTCATTCACACTTTTTATAAAAACAAGCAAAGTAAGCAAAGTGTGGCATGCATATATAAATTATATATAAATATAAATAATTGCAAAATAAAAAAAATTCTCACAACATTGCAAGTAGGAAAAAAAAATCCAAGAATTATCAAAGACATTAGTTGAATAATCTGGGCAGGCCCACTATTTTTTTTCTAGGTTGAATACACTGAAATATTTAGAGTCAATGACTTCTATACTCACAGATCTACAATAGGTTTAGTTCTAATCACAAAAAACAAAATCACAAAGAACATAGATTAGCACATGTTTTGCAGTATTAATGGTCAACAATAAAAAAGGCACTGAAAAAGAATCATATAAATAAAATGTGTTGTAAAAGTAGGTCACAACTATTTTACAGACTCACGTTACAAAGCAAGCAAGATCTGTGCAGATGCTCTAGTTTTCATTTCTTATAGAATACATTAGAAAAGTGAAACATGAGGTGACAAGATGTCCAACAGCACACAGTTAGTTAATGGTAGTGCAGAAGAATGAACTTCACCTATCTCTCAGGCTAATGCTAGTTTCAGCACATAGAAAATCTTATTCAGTTTATGCTAACTAAACCTACCTCATAGTGCATCTACGTAGAAATGGTGCTCAAATAGGTAAAATCTAGCACAAAAACACATACATTTTTTTATAAATCCATCTTAATTATAATGAAAAGATAGTTTAAAAAATATATTTCTTATCTATACGACTATTTTTTCTTAAGATTTTATTTATTTGTCAGAGAGAGCACATGCATGCATACAAGCAGGAGAAGCAGGAGGGAGATGGAGAAGCAGGCTCCCTGGCTTAGCAAGGACCCTGGTGGGGGACTTGATCCCAGAACCTGCTATCATGATCTGAACTGAAGGCAGATGCTTAAATGACTTAAACACCCAGGTAAATCTCTATACGACAATTTTATTTGAAGACTTGGACATGTAAAAAATGAAAAGACAGTTGAACAAACAGATAGTTTTTGTGGGATGCACCATTTTTTGGTGGATAAACAATGTCAATTAGGAATGAAAAAAGGCTAATTGACTTTCTTATCTCTTGTTTCCATTCCACTCCCAGAAAATAAGCGAATAGCACACTTGCACATGCACACTGATGGGAAATTACGCTGAACGCTGTTATAAGGGAAAATAATGTAGGATGGATTACCCAATGTCACTAATTATCAAGGAAATTCAAATAAAAATCACACCTGTTAGAATGGCCATTATAAAATTAAAAAAAAAAAAGACAGTAAGTGTTGGTAAAGAGAAGAAAAATCAGAATCTTGTACTTGGTTGGAATACAAAATGGTGCAGCCCTTTTGAAAAACAGTATGATGCTTTCTAAACATTAAAAACACATTTACCCCATGATATAGCAATCCCATTTCTGGGTATTTATCCAAAATAATTGAAATCAGGATCTCAAAGAGATAGTAGCAGGACCATGCTCATTATAGTTACATACACAATAGTCAAAACATTGAAATAACCTAAATATCCATTACAGATAAATGATAAATGAAACATGCTTTATATACAGTAGAATACTGTTCAGCCTTTAAAAAGGAAAGAAAATCCTATATGAGACAAGGTGGGCTATTGCAAATTCATGCTTTTTAAATAGAGTCAAGGTAAAAAGGAGTATATAATTAGCTGTGATTTGTGGTTCAACTTGAAGAAGATTATCATGATAGGATTGTGTTTGTAATGTTTCTAATCACTATAAACTCTATAATAATCTAATACTATATATAGATAATAAACTCTATAATAATCTAATTACTATAAACTCTATAATAATCTAATACTACAGTCTAGTATTTCCTGGAAAGATTAGTATAGATGCTAATGTCACTCTATGGCCACAGTTTATGGTTTTTAGAATTAGATATATTATTTAAAACAGATTAAAATAGGATGTAGCTTAATAAGACAAGAAAAAGGATATGAGTAGATTAGTAAAATGTTAATAATTCCAGGAAAATCATATAATATATGGGGCTATCCAATGATAGGTATGTGATGTTAACATCTCATCTGAAGTAGACTGAAGTTCATAAATTTATAAACTCTTAATTTCCCAATTCATTTTGTTAGAACAAAATGGATATTTTCAAGTAACTTCGTAATTCAATGGTATTACCAGATCAATACCATTAAATAGAGTGTAATCCACTAATCCTAAAGGCACTCATGAATATATAGATTCATAGTTAATTGAATGGACATAGGAAGCGAGGCTACAGGATGCAACTGTCCAAGAGAAATGCTTGCCTTAACTGTGACCTCCTCTGCTTTAAGTATCCCTACTGAACCACTAAGGATTTTAACTTTAATTATGTTCTTAACCTTTTTAATATTCATATATTCTGTACTGCTCTTTTTAAAATGTTATTTAAATGTATCCCACTACTCAGACAACAGATTTCAACCCAACATATTGTCACTTTATTCTAGGAAAAGGAGTTTTCTACAAAATACAGGAGTTATTTGGATCAGTGGCAATATCAACACCATCATCCTCCTCTCCACTGAGAATTAACATACATACAGACAATATAAGTTCCAGTTCAAACATTAGTTGACAGATAGAATGCACAAAACTTTGATTACTGAACTGTAACTTTAAATCACGTGTCAAATCCGATAAAAAGAAAATTGTATTTCAGAAAAGGAAAATTCTAAAAAGAAATCTCCCAAACAAAATTTAAAAGCAAAAGGTAAATGCAAATATACTTAGTCTATATAAGAAAACAGAATTTTTCTTTTGACAGAGAAGTAGGAGATTTTATCCTGACCTAAGTACTCATCACTAGAAATACTACAACACATTACAATATTATAACAATATTTTGCTTATTTTTGAGTCAAGGATACTATATCATTATTATGAATGGTATAATCGAAAGTAAAATGGTGAACCTTTAATGTATAAATTCTTTCACCATTTGAGGCACTAAAGGATATAAATAGAATAAGGAAGCCATTTCAAACAATAAAAAAATCAATAAACATTTTATCATCCTGAGAGAATCTTAAAGAAATAAAGTGAATCATTACTTCATAAGAATTGTCAATATTTTATTTCTCACATATCAAAGAAGAATTAGCAAATAATTTACATTGGCCTGAGAGATGTTCAATAAATAACAAATACCATGTAATGGCAGAATTTCATTCCAAAAGTTCTAAATCACTTTTAATATGTAAAATGATATTTCTATCTATATAATAATATGAAACACATTACAATAACTGATTTTTTCCATTAAAAAAACAAAATTGCCTAAGAAGACAACATTTGAAAAAAAGATTTTATTGATCTGAGAGAGAGAGTGGGCGCCAGCACGAGCATTTGCGGGGGAGGGCGGGCGGAGGTGGAGGATGGTGGAGGTGGAGGAGGGAGGAGAAGGAGGGGGAGAAGAGGAGAGAGAATCCTGAGCTTATTCCCAAATGAGCTCAGAGCACAGAGCCCAGCAGGGCTGGATCCTGCCCAGATCATGACCCAGCTGAAAACAAAAGTCTGAGGCTTAACGGACTGAGCCACTTCTGCTGCAGAAGACAACAGTTTAACATCAATATCTACCCACTGATGTAAAATAAAACTCCACTATTTTCCCTCCGGCTCTCAAAAATTCATGAAGAGAAATTATTTCTCCTAATTCATAAGCATACATGATCACAACTACAAAAACTAACAGCAATATGTACTATGAATTATGAAGGATGTTTGTACATATACTGGCTAATTATAAGAAGTCCTTTTGATTAAAAGAAGCAAAATCAGACCCATTTCACTTATGTTAATAGAAACAATATGGGACTTTATTTTTTTACAAAATCATTTTCCCTACTTTTTCTCATTTTATCTTCATAGCATTCCAGTAAAATCGGTAAGATAAGTGTAACTTACCCTACTTTTACAGATGTGAAACCTCAGCTTTAGAAATTACATTTAGTGGTAGTTCCAAAAGCCAGCCCTCCCGATTCCTCATCTAAATTCAGGAAAACTGGCATTCTAAGGGCTTTTTTTCTGTTTAAGATACACAGAACCCAATTCTAAAATCTTGACTATTTTTATAGCTAATATTTTAGAATTAAGTGCAAAAACAAAATAAGTGAATTCATTTGATTATGATAAAACTTACCACATTGAGTAGACTTAATGGGTGTCAGAGATTTAATGGGTGTCAGAGAGAGGACTAGATTCTGGGTCACTAAGGTCAATCAGTTTATGACTCCCGAAATGCTTTCTCCCAGAGAAGCGTAGGAGCATCATGGAAGGTAAACAAAACTCTGGCTCCAGGATTTGAGAACTCTGGGGGGCTGGTGGGTAGGAAGCTGAGAAATGGGAATGAGTATGGACCACCTCCTCTGCTTTAAGTATAAAATGAAAATTCAAGCCTTAGCATTAAGAAGGTGAGATGATTACATGGGCTGAAGAGAGAAATGAGACCAGAAAGGTTGGTGTATGTCCACCATGGGCCTAGTAGATCACCATGCACTCAGACTCAACTCATTTGATAACATAAGACATAAGAGGCAAGGTTTACAATCATCAAATTATCACTTTAATAACATTTGCAGTTTGGAGAGGGCCTACACCTTTCTTGCCCTGTGGCCCTCCCACTTCTGGCAGTTTTGGGTCAGTCTCTTCCATGTTTCACTCTGTAGGACTGTTATAGTATATAGGGATTTATGATTTCAAAATATGGGAGAGGGGCTTTTGGCTTGCTAATTCTGAATACTATGTCTAGGAACAAATGAGTGAAAACGGTGAGGTCATTTCCACTCAGCCAAAATTTAACACACACGTTGTATTGGCTGTGTGTGTACACAAATATATACACAATGTAATATAACACTTTATCATTATGTCCCTATTTCCACCTTGGTCTGAAGAGCCACATCTCACACCTGGGTTAATTCCTTAGTTTCCTAACTGCTGTCTTGCTATCCTTCACTCCTTCAAACTATCCTAGTTACAGCACTCAGACTATTCCTATTTAAGTTTTTTTTTTTTTAAGATTTTTTTATTTCTTTATTTGACAGACAAAGATCACAAGTAGACAGAGAGGCAGGCAGAGAGAGAGGAGGAAGCAGGCTCCCTGCCGAGCAGAGAGCCCGATGTGGGGCTCGATCCCAGGACCTTGGGATCATGACCTGATCCGAAGGCAGAGGCTTTAACCCACTGAGCCACCCAGGCACCCCCTATTTAAGTTTTTTATTTTTTTTTAAAAGATTTTATTTATTTATTTGACAGAGAGAAATTACAAGTACAATGAGAGGCAGGCAGAGAGAGAGAGAAGGAAGCAGGCTCCCTGCTGAGCAGAGAGCAGCGGCTTAACCCACTGAGCCACCCAGGCGCCCTTAAGTTTTTTAAAAAAGATTTATTTCTTTGGAGAGAAAGAGAGAGAGTGTGCATGCACAAGTAGAGGGAGGGGCAGGGGAAGGGGGGAAAGAAAGACTCTCCACAGACTCCTTGCTGAGACTTGAGCCCAACGAGGGGCTCCATCTCACAACCTTGATATCATGACCCAAGCTGAAACCAAGAGTCAGATGCTCAACCTGTGCTCAGGTAAACCCCCAGGTACCCCATCCCCCCTTAAAAAAAAAAAAAGATTTATTTATTTACTTGAAGAGAGAAAGGGAGATGTATCCTATGTGTCAGCCCAGGGGCTTCTCATCGCACATGAGCAGAAGCTGAAGTCCTGACAATGGCCCACAAGATTCGATCTCTGTGACTGCTTGGACCGGAACCTCCGCTGCTGTCTCTCACATGCTCGCTAGCTCCCACCACGCTGGGCTCCTTGCTGTCTCCGCTTTCCTCCCACACACCAGGCATGATCTTGCTCTGGGCCTCCGCCCTTTTCATTTGTTTGCTGGAATACTGATACCTTCTGGCTCCGTCTTTCCTGTCCCTGGGCACTTTACTCTGTTCCAGCCTTCTGGGTGAGGCCCTCCACGAACACCCTCTAAAGTTGCAAGCCCACCCCCCCTACAGGCGTATCTCTGCTCCTGCTGGATTCCTCTCCGTAGCACACACCACCATTAAATATAGGCTTCTTATAAATAGTTTTTCTATTTTCTGTCTCGCCTGCTAAAAGGTACAGTCCATGCTTTCTTTATTTATGTCCCCACAGGGTCAAGAGAGATCACTCTATCCAGCAAGTACTAAAAAAAAAATGATAGAAGTAAACGGATCAGTCATAGACCTCAGAAGACTCAAGCACCATGAAGGACGATGAGGAGGATCTAGGAAAGACTAAAGAGTAAAATAAAACAAAAGGAGCTTAAGAAAGAAATCTTATTTTCTTCCAATGCTCAGTGTAATTTACTATACATATGAAAAGTCTTTAATCTGAAATCATTGAGTGCTGGCATGAAAACGTAAAAGCCTGCATTTCTGCAGAACATTCTTTCTGTTTCAACACTCATCGCTCTAGCTGGAGCACAGCAGAATGTCATAACTATAAAAGTTAACAATGAAATAAATGAAAGCTGGGAAAGATCTGTTTCAGTTCCTGGACAGCTCCTTGCCCTGAGTTTACAATCTGCTGTTAGAAATTACTGGAAGGTTACCTAGGATTCTTTGGGATGGGAGGGGGCATATCTGTAATCTCCACTTAGTTATTGTACTGGTTTCTAAGGCACGCGGAATACACCAGGGTGTTCTGAATTTCTATAGTCCTCTTAACACAACCAAAAAAAAACCATAAAGTGCTCATAAAAAGTCACTAAAAAACGATTTTTTTTCCTTAAAGGTAACTTTCTTCTAGCTCCTCAGAATTATTTTATATTTTTATTCACTTAGACCCTCCTCAAACCTTACCTCCACAGTGAGTACTTTTTAACCAGTGCCTTTCTAGACTATAGGCAGGATAGCATCATATCGTTCTAGGATAGACCTGTGCAGAGTAGTTACTGAACACATGTTGTAGCCCATATATACTCTTCATTATTTCTGATATTCCTAATAATAGCACCACCACTCCCTGACAACAACCTTCTCGCCAACTCCCTGTTGTGTTTCATTTTGTTTTGTTTTACCTCCATCTAACCTCAGAATATTACCATGGCACCCCAATACATTCTTATAATTCTACAGTACATACTTCAGTGTCCTTCCCATTAAGAAACATCTCATGCAGGGATGAATTCAAGTTTTGCAGGGGGTGAGGCTTACGTGGTTTTAAGGAAAAATATAAAGTTATGAATACGAAATGGGATACAAGTGAATATCTGTTAAAAGGACAAAAAAAGCCACAACAAATGACAAATGGTGAAAAAGCAACAGATGCCACAAACACGACCAGTTCCTCGGAACTTTCTGGAGCTGTGTCGGGGGCTTACTGCATGAAGAAGGAGCCCTGACACTTGACTTTCATCAGTGTCATAATTTCTCCATTCTGGTCTCATTTATCTCTTCAGCTCCCACCTTCTTAATGCGAGGGATTGAATTTTTGTTTTGTCCAACACGCTCAGCTCATCAGGGCTCATATGCTACCATTTCACCTTCTTGTTGGAAACCTTTGACCATGGACCATTTCTATTCTCAAGGCTCACTCTCTCCCTGGCATCACTTCAAAAGGTAAAGGTTCTCCCAAGCATGCATGAGACAAGGGTCTAGAGGAGGATTCTGTACATTTAATGCCCAAGACCCAGCGGGCTTCTGTGATTCATCAAAAGTCCCACACAAAAGGAGCTGATGAGAAAAATGAGTCCAGACACTGAGGGTCAGACATCAGACACCTACACCACAGCTCTGCTCACTAACAAAATGTGTTTTCAGTGACTAACAGACCATGAAAGTTACATGAACAGATACTGATGGCACCTAATCCAGAGATTTTAATCAGACGTGAGGTTTACTGATTAACAGACTGGTGATAAGAAGAGAAACTTAGAAGCCTTTTCAAAGATTAGCCAAAACATTGGTTTTACAGTTAAAATGAGAAATGGCTTAATCACTTCAGGCATTCCGTGTTTGTTTGTTCTTAACTTATTCAGGCCTGATAACAGAAATAATATTTCACTATAGCAGACAGCTCTAACAGTTCAGTGTTCCCCCATGGGAAGCCTGAACTTTTTAAGATTTATTGTCATCCATGCAAATAATTTTATCTGTCCTTAAAAAAGTAACTTCAGTAGCTAGTCTAGTGCCTTAGAGTTAGCAAAGCACATAAAATATACCAGCTCCTTTCATTCCATTAACCCTGTGAGATAGGTCTTAAAACCTCTCAGTTGTACAGATGAGATAAAAGGAGACTGAGGGAACATCAGTAACTTGACTAAAGTCTTGAAGATGGCTTTATCTCCATGTTTCTGACCCAAGTTCGGTGCTTTGTTAATGAGAAATATTCTGTGTCCCTGTAGTTCAGAGATCAGAACTAATTATGGTCAGTTATCTAAGCATGTGCAGGTATAAGGGCCAAAGAATTCAATCTTAACATAGCAAATATTTTTTTTTTTACCATCAAAGATCTCCAAAGTGAAAGAAAACATGCTCTCTTTGCCATCTATGTAAAACACAATGTCAAACACTGTATTTAATATTTCTGGTACATTATTTCTAAATCTTATTATTATTATCTCAATTTCCTTACTGAGAACACCAAGGTACTAAAAGTTGAACAACATATCCAGGCAGTTAAGTACAACAGCTAAATTTAAATTCTGACCTGTCTGACTTAAAACACATTCTCTCAATATGTGGGACATGTGAAAACATTAGCTGATGAAAATCTTATGAATATTGAAGATAGTTCAGCATTCTTGCTTCCAAAACAACCACTCCAATTCTCTCTCTCTCTCTCACACACACACACACTAAAATGTAGCCTGTTATGGCATACTGACTAGACAAATCCAGAAATTTAAGAATCAGTATCACTTGAACATACATAAACATTTCAAGGTATGCTATCCTTGTTAATAAAGGCAAGCAAATTATGGTAGGGATTATTACACTTACCAAAAAATGTACAAAACAGGGTAATTCTTTAGTTTTCTTGATATCGCTACCAGAAATATTATAAATCGAACATACATTTCCTCTGATTAATTTCAAAGTAAGTGGATAAAAAATGATAAATATATTTCTTTGTCCTGGCAACACACTAGTCATCAATATCCTGACAAAGTAAGGAAGCTGTCACTGCCTCCTAAAAATAATACATCATAACCTACCAGTCCAGTTGCCTCAAGTTTTTTTTTTTCTTCTTTCCATAAGATAGATTCCTAAATATTTATTAGGAAATCTTTGTATTAACATGAAATGTGATCTTTTGTCATGTGTACCTGACACACTAGCTTGTAGGAATTTTGAGAAATCTCATACTAATGACCAATCCGTACCTGGTAATCCCCCAGGACCAAGAACAAGGAAGCTCACTCATCTGTGTGGTGTGTTTCTTGATCTCCAACCTTGATCACTGCCATGCCATCTGTAACATATGCCAAAAAAGCATAAGCAGAAATAGAGACTTTCTTGCCTAGGAACATTCTCCCTTAAGTTACATAGGAGTGTGTCTTCTAACAGTACTACTGGAGTTAACTCTCCAACCAGAGACTTCTTCATAACAAGGATTTCCGGAGGCCAACTTTTCACATCAAAACTGCCATTCCAAAAACAGCTAGCCTCAGCCTCACACCAACCACTGATTGTCAACCATAGAGCCAACAGCATTTTCTTGCCAGAAACCCTGTCAAATCATCTCTACAAAAAGCCAGCTAGTTGGATCAATATCACCCACACTGAAACAAGAGAAACTAAGAATTTAACAATATCCATGAATTAGAATTTATGTCTCAGGCATATTTCCTCACAGAATGACATATGGATGAGCAAAAGATGAGATCATTCTTCACAGGTATGATGACATGGGAGAATCTAATTTTCCCTATATCTCTGGCTAAATCAAAAGCAAGCAGTGGACATCAATGGTTGTAAACTTTTGCTCTCCTATTCTATGTACCTACTGGTTCATTAAAAGGGTCTTGAAGCTACATTTATATCTTAACGCTATATTCTTATCTTGGCTCTAAATGGCTTTCTAATCTTCCAAACCATTTTGATTTAATCATTAATAATAGTAATAATACAGATACAAGTTACCTTCAAAATCAAATGTTTTTGGTTCACTGACTGTAAGATGTTTAGTTCTCATAGATTTACTGTTCTTTTATGGAAACTGTTGAAATTCTAAAAGTATCATGTCAGTAATGTATTTCACAATTAGGATACACAACACTAAAAAGAATTAGGAGAATGAGTTCTAGAACTTCAGTGGTTAAATGAAACTTAGAACCAATGATATGCACATGAAGGATTACATTTGGCCCATTATATTTCCTTAACAAAATTTTATTTTATTTATATCTTCTACTCTGCCTTTTCTAGGGATATAGTATTGTTAAAAGTCGATATAAAATGATACAAAATTGTTTATAAGTTTAACAATTGCTATGTGTTAATTTTTTTTTTTTACTGTCCTAACTTATTTTATTGTAGTGATTCAAAATACAATGATTAAATCTCTAGGTAGGACAAGGGTCCAGTATTGTGAACACACTTAAGACTCAAATAGACATGACTCAGTATAAAAAGATCTATTTTTTCTCAAGTTAATCTATTCCTTCAATACAATCACCATCAAATTTCCCACACAGATTTTCCTGAAAATTGATAAGAAGATTCTGAAATATGGATGAAAAGCTCATAGGTTAAAAATTGTCCCAAGACGGTTCTGAAGAACAGCAATATGGTACCTACCATATGTCAGGACTTATTATAAAGGTATCATAATTAAAACTGTGACAATGATGTTGGGATAGACAACAGACAAGTAGATTAGAACAAAGAGTCATAAAAGACCCACACATGTATAAAAAAATTCAATAACTGACAGATGGAGCATTGTGGATCAGTGGGAGTAAGGACACACTATTCAATAAGTGGTACACACACAACTGATTATCTTTATTGAGGAGGGGGAAACCTAGAGTTTCTACTCAGACCACAGATAGAATAAAGCAACTTAATTCTCTATCAGGACATTATGTGAAAAGTGAGAAAAATTTTATGACTTTTAGAAAAAAATATAGAGCAATATTTTTAAGACTTTTGGGTAAGAACAATTTCCTAAACAATACAGAACATTTATGAAACTTAACAGAAACAAAAATGCTAAATTTGACCATATTAAAATTTCAATTTGTATAAAAACAAACAAAAAGACAAACAAAAAATACCAGCCACATACTAGGAGAAGACATCTACAGCCCACTTATTTGACAAAGGATTACCAGAATATATAAAGATTCCCTCAAATTCTATTTGAAACACATAAACTAATCCAGTTAAAGAATAAGCAAAAGAGCAGGCAAATGCAGATGAGAAAAACCCAAGAGTTAACAAAATTAATGAAATATTATCCTATTCAACATTATCAAAGGGAAGGTAAACAAAAACAGCAGACACCATTGCAAATTACATTTGAAAATGAAAATTCAGAGAAAGAGGACCACAGATGTAGACAAAGAAGAAGACTCATTTATTACTCACAAATGTAAAAACAGTTTAACACTGTGGACTGCAACTCGGAAAAAACAACTACTGTTGAAAAAACCATACAACATTCTCCTATATTATTTAACAACATAGTCATTATAACCAGAAATTTAACTTGTAGAAGAAATTCCTCCACACGTGCATTAGGAGACTACTTCAAAAAATCAATTCTAGCATTGCTGGAAATAGTTTAAAAACCTCATAAATAACTTAAATAACCAGAGAATGTTTAAACTATAGTAGAGATGTACAATAATAGAATTCTGGCCCATAGTGAAAATAAATGAACTAGAGCCACATGTATCACTATGAATAAGTCGTATAAACTTCATATGACTAAGGGAAGTTGCAAAAATACATTAAGATATCATTTATATAAAGTTTTAGAAACAAGCAAGATACGAAACATTTATGAATACGTACATAAAACTGTGAAGAAAAGCAAGTGAAAGAGTAACCTCAAATTAGGTCTAATAATCTGGGACAGGAGGAGAAGTCTGGGACAAGAGAGGTGACTACAGGAGGCTTTAATTGACTTATGTATATCCCTTTCCCCTAAAAATATGAAACAAATATGGCAAGACGCTGATATAATAAATATGGCAGGTACATGGCTATCTGCTGTATTATTCTCCACAGCTTTTTTTAGACTCAGACATTTGTAATCAAAATTACAAGTCAGCACCCATAAGTTGCGTACATGAAACCAGGAAATGGTGAGAAGCTCCCCCAGCCCCACTCCCATCAGGGAAGGTGGAACAGAAAGGGTGGGATGTTAGAGAGGAGAAGGGAGTTGGGGGATATTGGAAGGGGAGGTGAACCATGAGAGACTATGGACTCTGAAAAACAATCTGAGGGTTGTGAAGGGGTGGGGGGTGGAAGGTACCAGGTGGTGGGTATTATAGAGGGCACGGATTGCATGGAGCACTGGGTGTGGTGCAAAAATAATGAATACTGTTATGCTGAAAATAAATAAAAAATAAATTAAAAAAAAAAAAAAAAGAAAGGCTGGGATGTTGAGCTGGGCATTTCAAAAGACAAGAGGTGAAAACTGTGAATAAGCTGTGTGAGTCTCATAAGGTAAGTTTCCTGACTGGAGATGGGGCTCAGACTAAGAAAGAACATGTCCTCCTTAATGTATCAGTGAACATCTCACCCTGACTTCTTGTAGTTACCGTGTAATTGGAGACATTTAACCACTGAGCCGTTCTGGTAAAATTCACAAGACTGAGAACAAAACACACTCACCATTTAAGTGCAAATAAATCAGAAACATGGGTCAGGTGGCAAACATCTCCACATAGCGCTTGCTATTTCGATTTGAGATTTTAACCTCTAATTTAAAACTCCTCTGTTTTGTGCCCATCACCCTCTGACAAAACTTTTGGACAAGAAAAGAACTGCCAGGGGAAAATCCTCTCCTCACGCTCTGTCACTGCACGGAACGGTGTGCTGCATTTTCCAGGTATCATTACTTTTTTTGTTTATTTTATTTTATTTTTTTCTGTATCAGTAACAATCTAATACTGTCCCCTCCTCCCCCTTGGATCTTAATTAAAATTCTAAGCAAAGAAAAACTAAAAAAGAAAAACCAAAAAACAAAAACCCTAGAGTACATTTATGAGCAGTTAAGCTCAAAGTTATAAGAACGTGTGTACCCAGAGGTAATGGTTTCTATTTTGTGCATTTTTTTTCCCTGAAAAGGTAATCAAAATGGTAATTAACCAACTGTAGAAGCTGTCTTAAATGTACATGGTTCTTTACAGATAGTAGCATGTGACCACCAGTATTATGATTTGCTTCACAAAATCCTGTGAGGAGTAACATCTTAATACGTACACAACGTTTGTAATTAAAAATTAATTCTTCAACACTCATTTCTACATATAGTATTTGAAATCTCATTTTATTTGATACTTTTGGGCCCTGGGTATGCAGGAAACAAACCCCAGTGTTCAGGGACAAGAAAGATCCACATACAAGTGACATAGGCACAAATGGATGGAACGTAGATAACTGACTCTGGTCTATACCAGATTAAACAAAACAAAACAAAGTCTTTGCTTGTCATGAGGTATGGATAATTGTATTATGGGCTCCCCAAATCTGGACATGGGGAGCCCATAATAGATCTGAGAACAACATAAAGAGTTATTTTTAAGGAAAGCTTTTTTTTTTTTTAAAGCATGTCATGAATTCAAAAATTGTAATCATATCGAATAAGTTTCAGTACATAAAACAGAGAAAAGAGAGTTTATTACAGAGGAAGCATCCAATTTTTTGAGGCCATTGGTTAAGGAGCTGATTATATTGAACCTGGTATTGATATTGTACTGTGAACAAGGTTGATAATCATTTCTCTAAACATAGAAATTTTAAATGGAAGTGTTAAGTTTTAAATATACATTCAAAGTCCATATATTCAAGTGTACTTTTAGATACTCAAATAGTTCAAAGAGAAGTAACAATATCAAAGGAGAAAATTAGATAATATCATATACCACTTAAAGCCCCAATATTGATGAGCAGTATACAGCCCCAATACTGTTGACCTGAAATTATTTAAAATTTTAATCTTAAAGCAAATAGCAAGAAATAGCACTTTAGAAACTTAGATTTGTAGTTTAGTTCCCGAGATGTTTTGTCTTCTTTTTTTCACCCCCAACAGAAAAAATGACCTTATGCATTAAAAGAAAGAAGGGAAGGTTGCAAAAGATCATTCTTGGAAAAAAAAAATCATTCTTGGTCTGGTATTTGCTTAAGAATGTTTAGGAAGGCTACAGAGAAATAAGTTTTAAGATTTTGGAAGATTAGTTTCCCTCAAGTGTCTGACTGTGTAAGTTCTTTCAGAAAATCATTACAGAATTTTACAAAACTAAAAGATTGGCTCAGGATATTTTGATTCACACAATGTTCCCTAACTGCTTTTTTAATTTCAGGGGATGGCACAAGCCTCTATTATGAGTGTTTAAACACAAATTTCTTGAGAATAGCCTAACGATTCTGCAATAATAATTTTTGCTAATTATCAGCATTCAGAAACACATCATTTTCGTACATTATTTAACAAGATAGACAACCTTGTTCAGAAAGATTTCTCAAAAAACAACGAATAAAAATCTCCAGGAAGTATAGCGGGGCTTTTTCCCCTTCATTGCATAAGTCAGTACTTTCAGAATTTTGGCTTATGAGCACTAGAGAACCTACATGACTGGTCAGTATGTTTTAAATGCACAAATCCAGAGAATAAAAAGCTAGAGGAAACCTGGAAATACCTTTGCTTTTCCAAACATCAACACATTCTGAATCCATGGCATTGAGCACAATGAGACTGTAAGCATGTGAGACACTGAATCTGAAAAGCCTACTGTAGGAGAAAAAAACCAACTTAGAAAAAAACAGTAAAGATGACCAGTTTTTTGGGAAGAGCTTCATTGTATGGAGTGGGAAAAAAAATACAGTCTAAGAATTCTATGGTCAACCAAATGTTACGCATGTTTTCAATAGAGTAGAAGATAATTTTTTTTAAGATTTTATTTATTTATTTGACAGAGAGAGATCACAAGAAGGCAGACAGGCAGGCAGAGAGAGAGGGGGAAGCAGGCTCCCCGCAGAGCAGAGAGCCCGACGAGGGGCTCCATCCCAGGACCCTGAGATCATGACCCGAGCAGAAGGCAGAGGTTTAACCCACTGAGCCACCCAGGTGCCCCAAGTAGAAGATAATTTTAAACCATAAAGGCTCAGTGTACATATTTTTGTATTTAGAAATGCAGAAAGATACACTTGGAAGACATCAAATCAATTCCTAAGTCTACCCGGAACTCATTCTACAGATGGAGATAAACAGTTACATACCCACAAACACATATTTTATCTATTTATTCATATACTTATGTTTTTTCCTTAGAAAAGAATTAGTTTCAAACTATGACAAATTAACCATCTTTAATGCCTTCAATAAACAAAATTTTATGATGGTCATGAAAAATTTTAAATATTAAAAAAAAAATCCGCAAGTCTCCAGTGATATACACTGGGTATTGTTAGAGTGACACCTCACCTCAGACATAAAAATCAGAGTTGTGTTTTAACCAATCTAGAGCTCTGAAATTTTTTGATGATCTATCAAAGATTAAAGATGAGGGGTCTAAGGATAGCATGAATGAATAAAGCACATATTTAAAAGACAAAACAAAAACTATGTAAATATAAATACACATACATAAACATATATATCCTGAAAATATACTGGTCAAACAAGGTGAGTCCCTATGGATTCCCATTTGGACTGATGGCCTCCTAGTCAGCTCATCTTTGCATATAAAGGGAATGAATTTTATCATTTTAGCCTGGTGGCCCAGAACACAGGTATTGCCTTGTGGATGGTTTGTATGTTAAAGTAACTCCTTAAAATATTTGATGTTTCAAAAACAGGACCTCAATATTGAACCAAGAGAGTATCGTGAATCCAATAGAAAGAAATACTACCAAGGGTTTTATTAAAGACCTATGTTGTAAGAGTAAACAAAACAAAGCTAGAAATCATAAATCATAATGGGTGTGCATTTTACAAGAACTGGACTCCAACCAGAGGATCTGTGTTCACCGAAAGGCCTCGTTTGGCACTTTGGCAAATCTTTGGGGAGAATTACTAAATAAATAATTAAAACAAAATCTTAAATAATATGCATGTAGCTTTTAATGATTTCACATTCAAACCAAATAGGCAGACTGTAAGACTACTACTTCCAAAAAGGATGAGAAATTTTGTGACAGTCTGAGCATGTAACATTCTAGGTTCATTTCAATTTTCTCTCTTGAATTAATTTGTTTTATATCTATTTTTTAAATTTAAATTTATGAACTTAAAAATGGCTACATAGGTTACCAAGTACAAAGAGTATCATTTCATAACAGTATGCTTCTTTCAAATTGTTTTTCAAATCATCCTGATTTGTAGTATTTCCCAATTTCGATGATGTAAATTTGGAGAAGGGCTTCTTTATTCAAGTTATCTTTGCAAAACCTTAACACAAACAGTTGCAATTTTTTATTTTAAAATAAAAATGGTATATACACTTCCTTCTGGAGTATGCTGTATGGAAATGATCATGTCACTCCCATTCTTAAAAATGGTCTCAACTTAAAAAAAAATGGTCTCAATTCCTATAGCTTAAGTAGAGGGCAACACCTAAGGATTAGCATTAAGAGTGATAGGATTATAGTCACAGAAACTTCATACAGACTCCGAGTTCTGTTCATAATTGTTATATGTTGATTCATTGTCTTTACCTTCTTTTAGCTGTCTGGCTAACTCTCCTACCTTTTCCAGTTTTATGCATGATATTAGAATATTTTTAATGATATGATTTCACGGGCGCCTGTGTGGCTCAGATGGTTAAACACTGGCCTACAGCTCAGGTCATGATCTCTGGTTCCTAGGATGGAGCCCCAGATCTGGCTCCCAGCTCAGCAGGAAGCCTGCTTCTCCCTCTCCTTCTGTCTCTCCCCCTGCTTGTGCTCTCTCTGTCTCTCTCAAATGGATAAATAGAGTCTTAAAAAGAATAATAACATGCTTTCAGTTACATATTAGGTAACGTCCTGGTAAAGTGGCATTCCGAGAGCCAACAAGCAAATAAACAAACAAAACAGGCCTAATTTCCACTTTGTAAATACTCCCACCATGACCAATTCAAGCCATCAATGTGACATCATTGAAAGTGAAGTTGGGAAGAGCATATCTTAGTGAGTTGGTTGGCTCCAGTAGAGCACTGTGATGAATCGATAATGCCTCAAGTTTCAGAAAAGGACTGTGAATCATTTTAGCATGATTAAATGTTAAGCAATGGGCTGCATTTTATAAAACTATGAAATGACAGAAAAGCACTTTCCAAATAAGTATTTTGAGTAGAATAAAATATAGGTTAAGGTTATTTTATGATTAAAAAGTATTCATCATAAGCAATATCATTGAAAGCTTGTAAACTATATGTTAGAGTTTTGAAAATGTGAATGACATTTAATTAACAAGAGAAAATAATCATCATGCATTTTAAGAATCAACCATTTTATAACATTTGAAAGAAAGTGATTATATATGTATAAATATTTTAATGGCCCTTTAGATATATCTGTAAAGTTCATTATTTTAAAATGCTTTTGATGTAATAAGGTGTATAGTATCTAGAAGCAGACCAAGAAACCTAGCCCAGGAGTTGGCAAATTTTTCCTGTAAAGAGCCAGACAGTATGTATTTTAGTCTTTACAGACAATTTAGTCTCTGTCATGAATACAGTTCTTTTATTATAGTGTGAAATACCCACGTTCAACATGTAAATTGATGATCCTGCCTGTGTTCCAATAAAACACTATTTACAGAAATAAGCAGCAGATAGATTTGGCCTGTGGGCTATTCATAGTTTGCTGACCTGACTTGAGTGTGTACTGAATCATCTGATATTTTATAGTTCTGATCTCAATATAATTTTTTTAGTGTTTATAAAAAATTAACCCAATGATGAAAGTTTTTAAAAATAATATTGCCCAAGTCAACAATATTGACTCATTAGTATTTGTTAAACAAGGTAATCCCATAGCAAACCAACAGCCAAAAGGACAATGCAATTGAAAATAAGATGAATATAATTGTGAACACATTTTCTTTTATATTATTATACCAAAATTTCATAATTCATCATAAGGAGAGCAGTTTACCTAGACAGTAAAGAGGAAAATTTCACATGAAATTAAAATATATTTAATATGAGTACATTCATTTTAATTGACTATGAAATCCTTATCCTTACCTTCTATAAGTTTCCCTGTCTGTTCTGCACTTCCTCCAGGAAGAATTTTGGCAATATAGGCTCCAATTTCACCATTATGTCCAGGGATTTCTTTACCACCCACAATTCTAATTCCTAATCCATTACCTGTATTGAAAAATTAGCAAATTATTAGTCATGATTTAAAGGGACAGCAGTTTTCAAAAGTTATAAGGTACACATAAAGTGGGCTCTGGTACCCAGAAGCTATCTACAAATGAATATTGGGACTGGACACTAATAACAGAAAGGTATTATTCTGAATTCAGTAATAGTTGATATGAATAGGACATTCTGAGATTTTGGTAGCATCTATGATGAATCACCTGATACTAAAAAATAATTCTTTGAATTCAGCTATACCACCAATATAAGAAACAAATATCTTTGTCCATTTTCGACCGGATACTTTATAAAAACATTGTATGAAGATGTTCCCACTATAAGAAACTCCAAAGCATATAGTTCACTTATGAAATTGAGGAGCATTTCACTTAAAAAGACAGTAGTGGCTGTATACATTGAGAAGACACAATCCATTTGACATGACTGCAAATGATAAAATGAAAACACGATCATAACTTGTGAATTACTATTGACTTTTTAGCCTTAACTCATCAACTAACATTGTCTGTGCCTTAGCACGGCACTTACTGCAAGGCACAATAAAATTATTCTTGCCTGATGAACAACTTAGTGAACTTTTTTATTTCCTAGAACAGGTTTTTCTGTAAATAGCCACATGGAAAAAAAGGTGGACAATGATTATTATGTGAAAACTAACTGAGACAGAATTAAGTTTATATTTTCTTTTTAACCAGCTAAAAATTAGCAAGTATATATATGTAAAACACCAGATATACTTTTTTTTTTTTTACCATTGTCAAGGATATTTAAAAATAAAAGTACTAAAAGAAAGCAGAGTTATTCTTCTTAAATGAAGGTACAATTATTTCTTTAAATTACAGTTCTTTTTTTTTTATAAAGATTTTGATTTATTTATTTGACAGACAGAGATCACAAGTAGGCAGAGAGGCAGGCAGAGAGAGAGGAAGGGAAGCAGGCTCCCTGCTAAGCAGAGAGCCTGATGCGGGGCTCGATCCCAGGACCCTGGGATCATGACCTGAGCCGAAGGCAGCAGCATAACCCACTGAGCCACCCAGGCGCCCCTTTAAATTACAATTCTTGCCATTCACTGATTGAAGTACCATTTTCAACTCTTTCAAAATCTCTAAATTTTAAATGTCACCTCCCTTATAGTTTCTGTTTCCTTCCCACTTTACTCTTCAAAAGCAATCCCTGTAGTCAGCATCAACACAGTACAAACATCCAAAAATCAGTAACACTGGATTATGGAATCCTTCTGTCATCCACCTAGCATAGTTTGGTAAAACATCATTCTCAGGTTATAAGAGGGTTCTGAAGGAATTTCCTCTCCCATTTTCTTTCTCTTTTCCTTCTTTGTATTTACCCTCTTTTTTCTCTGTCCTTCCCTACTATTCACCTCCCTCTTTGTACCTTTTTTTTTTTTTTTTAGATTATATTTATTTATTTGACAGAGAGAGAGAGAGATCACAAGTAGGCAGAGAGGCAGGCAGAGAAAGAGAGGAAAGCGGGCTCCCTGCTGAGCAGAGAGCCCGATGAGGGGCTTGATCCCAGGATCCTGGGACCACAATCTGAGCTGAAGCCAAAGGCAGAGGCTTAACACTGTGAACCACCCAGGCACCCCCCATCCCCACCTTTATTTTTTAACCAGGGTTAGTGTTCTGAAGATTTAGCCTCAAAAAACAAACAAACAACTGTATGTTTCTAAGTTTCCTGCTGTTCTCAAGGGGTGAGAGCTTTCTCTGGCCCTACATGTGGATCTTTTCTGTTGCCAGTTTCTTGGTCCATTGCTACCGATATGAGAGATTAATTTGTGATTACTCATTGAATATAACTGGGTGAATACAGAATGTCATCTAGTACATGACCTGGTTTCAACTAAGTCTGCATAGAAACAGTTGATTTGTTAGACAGTAGGCTATAAGGATTCACCAGGACTGATCCTACAGTAAGACATTAGATACAAATAAAGGGTAGAAGATGAAGAAATGTTCCTAGCCACTCTTCATTCAATTAGTCTAGTCTATTTTTTATTGTGTGAAGGACATTTGGAAATTACATATTGAAGATTTTAAAATAGCTGGCCATAATTAAAGGGTTATTTCATGGAATTTATCTATAAAAAGTAAGAATAGTTTCTTAAATATTTGATTTCACTCTACATGACTGAATCACTAAGAGCTGTAATTTACCACTTGTTAAACTTCTCAAAAAACACACACAGACACTGAATTTCTAACGTGGTCAGTGTATACATATCATTTTAAGATGTAGTCAATTTCAGATCCTAAAAATCCGCAGATCTACATTTCTTGCGTGTATAGGCATATGTTCAAGATCATGGCTTACATCAAAATTTATCATAATGCTAGAGTATAGGAGGGACAGCAGGGTACAGCAAAGTGCTAAGGGAATTTGGTTTGAAATATTTCTTTTTAAGCTTAAAAGTGAGAGTGTAAACATAGCCCATGAAAAGCATAAGCTAGATGTTTAGGATCAGTTGTTACACCTTGTAAAGGTATAGCTAAAAGAGTATTTGTGGAACTCCAAATTCTCTTAATTGGTATACATGATTATTTTTAAAGGTTCACTTATAGCTCCACTCTTTTTAAAAATTTTTATTTATTTAATTAATTTATTTTTATTATGTTCAGTCAGCTACTATATAGCACATAATTAGCCTCTGATGCAGTGTTTAATGACTCATTAGTTAAGTACAGTTTCATTCTGTAGTCTTCAGAGTTAGATAGTTGGATCCTTAGTACCATTTGATTTTTGGTGACTGAGGATGCTCTAAAACCCTGTAATAAAGGATCAGTGGAAGTAAACTATAATTATATCCATCTTAATAAAGTAGCACAACACAATCTTATTTAATTTATAAAATACAGCCTCATACCACTGAATTCTAATACTCAAAGCACTTTCTAAATACATGTTATAAGCCTCAGTATCTTTGGCAAAATGAAAGTAATGTACAGTGGTGACAATAGTGTGAGAAATGAAATTCACAGGTAAAGAAACCACTTCAAGAACACAGTAAATTTTTAAGAATTACTGTTGCTCTGGTTGATGCTAAGTTTTTCGTGTATACAACAAAGTAGCATAGAAATATTAAAATTTGTGATAAAAAAGAATGATAGAAAATAAAAAGACTCAGAAAGTATAACAGTTTTTTGCTTACTTTACAGGAATTACATGTATCCTAATTTGGACATAATGCATATAAAGCTAATTTACATGATTTCTAATTATTTAAACCTGGACATTTTGATATCATATTTCTATAGTTGCACTTTGATATTTTATGTTATAAATGCAGAAAAAATAAAAATACTTTTAATACTTCTATAAAAATATAACACCCCAACTCAAATCTAAATTGTAGTACTCAAGAAAAGATCTGGTAAATTCAAGAAGAAACATTAATTTTTAACTGAAATGCTTATATCTGAATGGTCCTTGATAATTGATGTTTATATCATCACTGTTTTTCGACTTTTGACCAATTTTTATCAACATAAATTCCTTTTGCCTCTCTGCTTATATTCTATCTAAAAACATTAATAAAATACTTCCTTAGATGCTTTGAAAATACAGTAGTTTTGTTCAAGTGAACAGTGCAGCTGGTTAGAAAGACCAGTAGTTACCAAAGAAACACAGAAGCTTTACTAAAAGATTGTCAAAGTTAAAATAATCTCATAGCATATAAGCAGTGATGTTATTGAAGTCTTACTGAGAAGTCTAACTTTCAGAAATCCTTTACAGTATGTAGAGAATATTTTTAAGAAAAGAGAAGTTCAATGATGGATGTAGCAAAATCATTAAGAAAAGTATTACCTTAATGACCTTGGGATTATAATTTAAATGTACAAGTCTTTTTAAGTCCTTCTTATAATCATGCGGTAAATACACTATTATGTAGTCACTTTTAATATTCCAGGCCAAGTGGCAACACAGGAGGCTCCTGAACTCACCTCGTCCCATGGACACACCGAATCTACAGCTACACGTGGAGCAATTCCCTCTGAAAAAAATCCAGAAACTAGCTGAGTGATTCCTACATACTGGGTCAATGAGAAAAACAAAAAACCACATAAAAACAGGTTCTGGCACACCTTCAACTACTGGGAGCCATTAAGAACAAAGAAGGCAGCTTGGACAATCACTAAGGTTTGAGAGAGAACCAAAAGCTCAGGCCAGACTGAATCATAATGTTTATCTCCTACATGAAACCACTGCATCAAGTCTAGGAGAGGTGACTGTTTTATCTAATGCTTAGAAACCAACACAGAGAGTCAGAACAATGGAAGTAACAGGGGAATATATTTCAAACAAGAGAACAAGATAAAATTCCAGAAAAGGACCTTAATGAAGGGGAGAGAAGTTATTTGATAAAAAGTTCAAAATAATAGTTATAATGATGCTCACTGAGGTTAGCAGAACAATGCATGAACAAAGTGAAAATTTCAACAAACAGAATATATTAGAAAGTACCAAATGGAAATCACAGAACAGAAGAATAAAATAAATTAACTTCAAAATTCATAGAGGGGTTCAATATCAGGCCAGAGAACTGGAAGAAACGGTGAGTTAACTTGAAAACAGAGCAGTGGAAGTCATTTAAGAAGAGGAGCAAAGAGGAAAAAGAATGAAAAGTGAAAATAGATTAAGAGATTCATGAGATACTATCAGAATGAAAGGCATCCTATAGAATGGAAAAAATTACAAATCATACTTCTAATAAGGCTTCAATATAAAAATATAAACTCATATATATAGAACTCATACAACTCAACAGCAAAAATCTGATTTAAAAATATGCAGAGAAACTAAATAGACATTTTCCCAAAATGACCTACTAGTAGCCAAAAGGTACATGAAAATGTGCTCAGCATCAGTAATCATCAGGGAAATGCAAACCAAAGCCAAAATGAGATATTACCACACATTTGTTAGAATGGTTATTATAAAAAATGTAAGAGATAACAAGTGTTGACAAAGATGTGGAGGAAAGGGAACCCTGGTGTGCTGCTGATAGGAATGTAAATTGGTTACAGCCACCATGGAAAACTGTGGAGCTTCTTCAAAAAGTTAAAAATAGAACTACTCTATGATCCAGCAATCCCAGTTCTGGTTATCTATCCAAAGGAAAAGAAATAGGAATTCAAAGAGATATCTGCACTACCATGTTCAGTACAGCCTTATTCACAATAGCCAAGATATGGAAATAACTCAAGAGTCCAGTGATGGGTGACTGGATAAAGAAGGTGTATATATGTACATAAACACACAATGGAATATTACTGAACCATGAAAATGAAGGAAATCCTGCCATTTGGGACAACATGAATAGTCCTTGGGGGCATTATGCTCAATGAAATCAATTAGACAGAGAAAGACAAATACTGCATGGTATCACATATATGTGCGGGGAAAAAGTCAAACACATAGAAACAGAGTAGAAAAGTAGGTGCCAGGGACTGTGAGTCAGGGAACTAAGGAGAGGCCGGTAAGAGGGTACGTACTTTTAGCTATAAAATTAAAAACATTTAATGATTTAATATAAAACATTGTGACTATGGTTGTAACACTGTACTATATAAGTGAAATTTGTTGAGAGTAGAAGTTGAATGTTCTTACACAAACACACACACAAAAGATAAATACATGAGGTGATAGATGTTTTAATTAACTATATTGGGGGATCCTTTCACAATATATATGTAAATCAAATCACCATGGTGTGCACACTAAATATTTTATAAATTTATAACTATTATATTTCAATAAAGCTGAAATAAAAAAACCAAATAAAATAAGCTGTGTATAAAATAAATATGAGCATATTAAGGAAAAAATCTTTATATTTGCATTTAAATTTAAAGTTTAAATCTACCTTAATTTTATATGTTTATTAATATGTTACAGAAAGTATTACAAAAATGTTTTTATTTTCATCTTAATATATGAAATATTTCTGATGTAACCAATAACCACTAAGTTTAGAAAAAATGAAAATAGTTGGTTCATTTTGACACTATCACATGCTACATCTAAGCATCAGGAAATGCAAATTTTTATCAGTGCATACACTATCTTATGAACAGTAGTCCTTAAATCAATGGAGTTTATTATTCACAATAAAGTTATCACAGGATAATGATATATTACAATTTAGTCATGTCATTAGTTGAACTGAAGAAGAAAGATTATATAAATATTAATGCTAATGAAGTACTAAAGATAATGGAACATTCCCCAAAGGATAGTTCAATTAAATCTATTTTTATAGTTTACACATTAATTATACTCACGAGTGAAACAGTGAAAGCTTGTTTTTATATTCTTTCACCTACTAATTTCTAGGTTATAATTTATTTATATAAATATTTAGGAAAATATACCAACTTATATTAAAAAAAAACATAGTAATTTCTCCTTTGTGTTCTTCTTAAATGCTACATTAATTCATCAATACTTGAACATAAAGACCCAAAGAATATTTTACTTCACTATTTTTATTTTACTAATTTTTGCTTTTTATGAGAAAAACATTCCTACAAATATAATAACACATATCAATTACCTTATAGCAATCCCTACTTGACTGTTTCTAGCAGCATCAAAATGGAAATGGAAACACTACCTTAATACCAAATCTAATCTGTTTCTAAACCTCAGCATAGAAATTACATACTCAACCATTCCCATTAGCTTTTTCTGATCCAGTGGAATTGTTCTGTAGCATTCTTTTAAATATGTATTTAATTTTAAATACATATGCTTTACATATATGAAGGATTCAAAGAGAACATTTTTTGTCACATTTCCAAGAACCAAAGTGCAAATTCTTCTTTTCTAATGTAATGTGACTATGAAAAAAATGCTACACAAAGCATGTATAAAAGGCTATTCTTACTCACACCATACCAGAAGAGATGCGCCCAAGTTGGACTGCCATATGACTGAAATGGCCATTGGTATGGGAAATAAGGAAGATACACATATATACATACACACACACACATTCCTTCCCTATATACATATGTATATAAAACTGTATGTGTATATATATATATACACATACACACACACACACATCTGTCATTGTGCACTGAAATAATGCTCTGAGTCATCAATCTGAGAGGTTGTGCAGGGCTGCCTCTACAAGGAAGAGTAGCAACAGCTGAATACTGCACATAGCTTTTATTTTGTTTTTCATCAGCAAAGCAAGGACAGATATATCAAAGCATGAGGAGGGAATACAAAGAGAAGGCAATTATCTTGAAGCCAGAAAGCAGGCCTGTACCATTCCCTATGCACAGGCACGCAAGGAGGGAGTGATGGAATAAGGGAGGAACAGGATATCGGTGCTAGCAATCACCTGAGGCAGGAAGGGAGTTGAAGGTTACTTTGTTTCATAGCTCCTTATCTACACCCTTCTAGAGGAGATGATGTGATCCTGTTCCTACCAGGCCATTGCACTCAAGAGCCGGAGAACAGGAACGCTGCGTATGTTTCACTTGTTCCCACAATCACTCCTTGGGGCTTACAATACACTTTCTAGGAATAATGCCATACATATCTTCACTTCACATATGTATATGGGTATGATAAAATATACCCATAAACATATGTATTTAAACATTATATATAGATAGATGTAACAAAGTCACAAGTAAATAGCAAAAGACACTGGCATTCTGGCTTTGTTGAATAACACCTTTCAAATAAAAGATATTTCGTATATTGGTAAAACAATTTTATTAGAGGTGCACAGGATTTCTTCCTCCTGAGATACTTCAGAAATAATTCCAAGAAAATTTCTCAGACTGCCATATTAAAAAAATCGTGCTTCATTCATTCAATAACACGTGGATTTATTTCTTTTTTTCAGTTATTTAAGGTAAATGCAAAACTATAATCAGAAAGACCAAATCTGGGGTGATTGCATGATATGCCTATAAAAGGAAATTAAAGATAAACTTAATTCATTTAGCAGTACTTAGGGTCCAAGATGAAATAATTTTTGATATGAAATTGATATTACAAAATTAGAAGGTAGGGTCAATTTATAAACGTGACTTCTTTTTTTCAGATTTTTATTTATTTGAGAAAGGGAGAGAGTGGGAGAGGTCATGAGCTGGGGGCAGTGAGAGGGAGAACCAGGCTTCTTCCTGAGCAGGTAGCCCGACACAGGGTTCGATCCCAGGATCCCTGGGCATGACCTGAGCTGAAGGCAGAAGTTTAACCAACTGAGCCATGCAGGCATGCCTCTGGAGAGGACCTTACTACTTACTTGTTTAGATATTGATCACATGGTGACAACCCAGGTCTGGGAGTGGGGTCATTTATTATGTATATAAAAGAAAATTATATTGCAAGACACTCACGTAACCCTATATTGTCAGTGGAAATAGAACAGTTTCAACTTATATTACTGTAATGTTATGATAAGCTTTCCAAAATAGGTGCCAGTCTTTTTTAATAAAAGATAAGTAGGAAGAAAAATACTACTGTAACTCAAAACTTAGCAATAATAATTCCTTTTGGACTTCTGGAGCTAAAAGAAGATTGTTGCAGAGAATCTATCGTGACTCCCGATGAATCACATCTGGAAAAATCCCCTCCCTTTGAGGGCAGGAGGATCCTATGACTTAGTTCTAACCAATAGGATGTGACAAAGGTAATGTGATAGTCACAACTATAAATATATTATCTTAGCCAACTAAGATGAGAGTTTTCTGCTGGCCCTGAAGAAGTACCCTGCCATGTGTGAGAAGTTAGGAGAAAGAACCACAGGGTAAGATGCAGAGAAGTACTCAGATGCTGAGAGTCGCCGGGCTGACAGCCAGAGATAAAACAGGGAAGCCTTAGTTCCATAATGGCAGGAAATGAGTTTTGCCAATAAACATGGGAGCTTGGAAGGATATTCCCAAACTCCAGAACAGAACACAGCTCAGCCAACAAGTAGCCCACAGCACTGTGAGATCATGACATTGTGATCCCAGAGAAGCTGTGCCTGGATTCTTGACCCAAGAAAACTGTGAGATATTAAATGAGTGCTGTTTTAAGCCATTACATTTGTGGTAATTTGTTACAATTCAGTAGAAAATTAATACAAAGACACAAGTTGTATCCTGAGTGTTCTGGGCACACAATATGTATGGACATTACCTTGGTAGCAGAACTTGTGGAACATTTGTGTTCATAGTAATTACCACAGTGACTGAGCAGTGACAGAGGGCAGGAATGAAAAGAAAGATAGGCCATGGAAAAAAATCACCTTTTGTTCAGCAAAAACAGAGGAAGAGCTCTGTGTATCAGTTCTGCGACGCTGGGATTCTGGTATCACAGATGTAGCAAGCATATGGCATCTAGGCAACACTCAATACATAACTGAATGAATACTGAATGGATAAATAATAAAATACCAATTTCTTCCCATGGGGCTAATGCATCAATGATATGAGTGGTAAAATAATATAATTGTATTGCATTGTATTCTATTCTTAGAAAATGCCTTAAAAATTACATTATCTCTTTGGATGTTAAAAGAAGAAAAAACCAAAACACACCCTCCCCACCCCGGGTTTATACATGAGACAAATGAGGCTTTAAGAAGTTAAGGGCTCAAGGCAACACCTAATAATATGGCAAAGGTAGAGAGAAGCCCACACTCTTGCTCCAAATAAGTGACGAGCAAGGCATCTCCTCTCTGGTTAGCACCAGTGTATCTGGTTTGGAATCAGAGGGGATGGGTTTGAGGGCAGCACATCCAGCCCTTCCTGCCCCTGTTCACTGGCAGAGAGGAGAGTGATGGGAGGTACTGCAATTAGGCCACTAAAGGAAGAAACCATCAAGACAGAAGCAATGTGTTGGGAACTAGCAATTCTTGGTCAAGATAGAGGAGAGGAAATGCTTCTGGCTTGGCCAGCCACAAATCATACCGTACCACCTAATCAGTAGCTGGGATTGATTACATTGATCACTTGATATGAGTTTTGTCTAATATAATTTCTATTTCTCTACTGATGCGTAAATGTTTATGCCATCTTATATCGTTAACCATCATGTCAAAGAAGAAATTGTTACTTTTTTAGTATTATGGTTTTAATCCTTTTTGTGTTTTTGCATTTGAATTACAAATATGAACTGCATCTGTATCTGTTAAATGAATACGTAACTGGATTAACACTTATAGCTTCGTAGGCAAATCTATAGAGAAAAAGGACGCACAAGCCTGGTAGCATAATAATGGTCATAATTACAAGTTTTGGGAAGAGTTGAGAAACTGATTAGTTCAGAGAATTACTGAATTTGCTCAGTCACTTTAGACATAAAAATAAAATCCAGATTATTTTTGCACTACAGTCTAAACTTGTTCTCATCAAGAATCAATTTGCTATTGGTGGAGAAAGTATTCAACAAAGTTCAACAGCTTCTATAATCTAATATATATCAGGAGATACTTTGCACTGAAGAGTTATCTAATATAGTTATCATGGTTATTTTCATTACTCTGTTTAAAAGATTCTAACTACTACCTGAAAAGACAAGAAGTGCTAGAGGTTGCTAGGTGACCAGCTATGAATATTAAAAAACATTCCACCGAGATTGTGTTATAAGCAGAAAGAGAGGTGCTTTTCTTTATTTTCATCCAATTTTCTATTACATAAGATTTGTTGAACTTTTAACTGTCAAATGTCTTAAAAAACATGACTTTGAACTGATGAATTCTGTTTGATTTCTGTACCTTGTGCCACTTTTTTATATTTAATATATTATTTGATTTTTCTCAAACTCTTCAGGGATGGAGGCAAATAGTAAGTTACACTGCAAGAGTTTTTTCTATGTGTCTTCACTTCTTTCATATTAAAAAATTATTTCTACAACTTCTTATGTTAGATGTTCCCTATATCATCTGTGACAAAGAAGCTGAGGCTAGGAAAATTTAGAAACTTGCCCATGTTGTCCAGGATGTAAAGAAGTTAAGATTCAAGCTTTTTTTTTTTTTCATGACTCCTACATCCTTGTTCTTTCTATATACTTTTGCTCATTACTCTAATTGTTAAGAAAATATTCTAGGAGAGCAATATAAATCCTTACTCCTTTAATTCAATCTCATTTCTTATTTGCCCTTTTATCTGTGATCAATTCACATACATTTTTGATTTATACCCTTAAATTTCACATTAACATTACCATTTGCCCTCTTTTCTCTAGGCTAAGTATCTTGAATGTCTTCATCTTTTTCTCATGGAATAAAACATTAATAATTCCTTTAATTTCATGAAGAGTGCATAGAATAACGTGCTGACCTCCAGTTAGAAGTAAAGCACTTCCTTAGCAGGAACAGAAACGTTCAAGCAAGGGTGCTTGGGGAGCTCAATGGGTTAAAGCCTCTGCTTTCAGCCCAGGTCATGATCTTGGGGTCCTGGGATTGAGCCCCACATAGGGCTCCCTGCTCAGCAGGGAGTCTGCTTCCCCATCTTTCTCTGCTTGCCTCACTGCCTACTTGTGATCTCTGTCAAATAAATAAATAAAATTAAAAAAAAAAAAAGAAATGTGCAAGCAAATGTATCCTGACAGATGTCAGGAGAATTGATGATGTTGATGTGGACTGGCCTGGATAATAAACACTTCCTTTGTTACTGAGGAAATGAATGCAAGCTTTCATTAAAATTTACAGGGCAGAAACTGTGAGTTTTAGAAGAGAGTCAACCTGACCTGCATTTTATGTCTAAAGTTTTTTTTTTTTAAAGATTTATTTATTTAAGAGAGTGAGAGAAGGAGAGAGAGAAAATACATGTGGAGGAGAGGAAAGGTAGAGGGAGAGGGAGAGAGAGAATGTTCAAGCAGACTCCCCGCTGAGCACAGAGCCCAACACGGGACTTGATGCCAGTACCCTGAGATCATTACCTGATCAAGAGTGGCCATTTAACCAACTGAGCCTCCCAGGGACCCCTATGTCTATAGATTTATACTTAATTTATCCTTAAAAATAATTTGAGAAGCTTACAATGAGAAATTGTATCATATATAATGGCATACTAACAATGAGAAATTACATTGTATATAGCACTGATAAAATGAATTTCATTAAAATGTAAAACTTTTCCTTTAAAATAAACTTAAGAAAATAAAAACACAAGACACAGACTAGAAGAAAATATATTTGGGTCATATACCTTAAAAAGGAATTATATCCAAAATATATGAAGAATTCTTACAACTCAGTAAGAAGACAAACAACCCAAATAATGGCCAAAGTATTTGAACAGACATTTCACCATAGAAGACATATATATGTATTACATATAGCCACCTGAAAATGTGCTCATTACCATAAGTCATTAGGAAAATACAAGTTAAAACAATTGAGATTTCATCCACAACCACTCCAAAAGATAGCTATTACGATGTGTGGCTATGACATGGAGAAAGTGGAACTCTCAGACATTGCTGGTAAGAATGTAATATGGTACACTCATTTTGGAAAACTATTTGTCAGTTTCCTAAATAGTTAAAAAGAAACTTACCATAGAACCCTAAAAGTCCACTTCTAGGAAACTACTAAAAAAAATAATACATACAAATTCAAACTTGTCTGTAGATATTTAAAAACTGAGGGGTGCCTGGGTAGCTCTGTCAGTTAAGCTGCTGCCTTCAGCTCGGGTCACGATCCCAGGATCCTGGGATAGAGTCCCACATCGGGCTCCTTGCTCGGTGGGGAGCCTGCTTCTCTCTCTGTCTCTGCCTGCCTCTCTGTCTGCTTGTGCTCTCTGTCTCTCTCTCTCTCTGTCAAATAAATAAATAAATAAATAAATAAATAAATAAATAAATAAATAAAATCTTTAAAAAATATATTTAAAAACTGGGAAAATTCAATGATAAAAAAATGTAGACTACTTAGCAATAAAAAGAGCAATCTACTGGTACATAGGAAGAGAAAACTTCAAAAATGTTGGTAAGTGAAAGAGCTAGACAACAAAACTGCATACTGAATGATTCAATTTATATGAAGTGCTCAGAAAAAGCAAACTTAAGAGACTGAAAGTAAATCTCTCACCTGTGGCTGGGAGAGGAGCGTTGAAGGTGGGTATTGCTAGCAGACTTAAGGGAACCTGTTGTAATGACTGAAATGTTCTAACAGAAGATTATGGTGATGGTCACACAACTCCACATATTTACTAGAAGTAATTTATTTGTACACACTTGCAATGTGTACATTTATGATATGTAAATTATACCTTATTAAAGTGGTTTAAATAATAAACAAAGAGCCATCCATATATGGTATTGCTACCAACTCAGAGCCAATGAGATCTGTTACATTTGTCTCCTATTTCTAAAAGCTCATAAAGATGGTAGACTAATGAAGAATGAAAATGAGCCAGTAATTCCACTGAAGACTCTGCTGTCTTTTGAACCTAAACATATTTAGTGTTCTTCCCTATTACACTTGCTAATTAGTCTTTCTAGCCTTGCAGATGTAGCCAGCCTGTTATGGAACTATACATAAGCAAGTATCTTTTTTGAAATCAGAAGAAATTCTTTGGCTTGTTTGAAACAGCTGTGTTTCTGGAGCCATAAGATGGTTTGAAATAAAAAAGAAACAGACTCATTTCTTGAACATTACATTTTGCTCTTTATTTTTCCTGTTAATTTCTCTCCAAGAAAAGAGGAAATAACATTCGTTGAGGGTATAGTAAGTATAAGCTTTTGTGCTAAGTTCATTTGCAATTATGTGAGATACAAAGAGCCAGTCTTATTGTACAGATAAGCAAATTTATTCTCAAAATTTAAATATGCAATAGAGTTGAACTCCAACTCAGGTCTTTCTGCTAAAATTCACAACTATTCTCTCCACTTTGCCGCCTTGTGATTGGTTGAATAAAGGCGTTCAAAATCATTATACAGTTGTTGATCAGCACCTATAAGTCTATCTTTGAAGTTTTCAGTTAATAGTCAAAAGATCTATTTTCTAAAAATCATAGATCACTTAAAAGAAGAGTGTATTCATGTATTTCTCTCTGTGAACATCACAAAAATAGGAAATAGTAGTGCATAAATAAATGTGGGTACACAATTATTCATATACATGTATAGGTATGAACAATAATGTTTGGCTTTATCTTAATTATTCCTAAAATTCTATTGTAATAATTACTCACATTTCAGATTTTACTACTGAATTACGAGCAAGCTGTAGGCAAGGCTACATGTGTGCTCATTCTATTATCCTAGCAATCAACACAATGTAAATCGCATCAGGGTGTTCAATAAATAAATATTAACAAATAAAAATTAAAAATGTATCCAATATGAGTTATAAAAACAGCTTCAAAATACATTTTATGCTGTAAAGCTTTTTGTAGGAAGAAAAACGTTTATATTTTCTTAACATTGTCTACACATATCCTTAGAGTAATAGTTCTTAAACATTTTGGTTTTAATGAGCCATTTATACTCTTTAATATTTCCAAGGACCTCAAAGAGCTTTTGTTCATATGGATTACAAGCCTATTTATTTTCTGTATCATAAATTAAAACTGAGAATTTAAAGCATTTACTCATGAATTTAAAATAAAATCATTCTATAATAATTATATATATATTTTTTTCCATTTACTTTTTTTTATTTTTTATTTTTTTATTTTTTATAAACATATATTTTTATCTCTGGGGGGAGGGGGTTTGGGAGAAGGGGGTGGGATAATAATTATATTTTTAATAAAAATGACTATATTTTAAAAATAAAATACTTTAAGAATGGGTGGTGTTGTTTTACATTATTGCAACTCCACTTAATATTGAGCTAAATGGAATATAGCTAAATGCTCATATCTGAGGGATTTGGAAGGGAGGGGGTGGGAGGATGGGTGAGCCTGGTGGTGGGTATTAAGGAGGGCACAGATTGCATGGAGCACTGGTGTGGCGCATAAACAATGAATCTTGGAACACTGAAAAAATAAAATTAAATTAAAAAAAATACTGAGCTAAATGGAATACAGCTAAATGTTCATATCTGAGGATTTGGAGGGGAAAGGGGTTGGGGGAATGGGTGAGCCTGTTGGTAGGTATTAAGGAGGGCACGTATTGCATGGCGCACTGGGTGTGGTACATAAACAATGAATTTTGGAACACTGAAAAAATAAAATAATAAATAAACAAAAATAAATGCCCATATCTGTTCTGTGTACCATGTGTTGTGACGGCACACATCATGCAACCTCCAAAGAACTCTCCTGGGCATATTCACAAGAAAATGAGGTTGCAAAAGGCAAATGCTATCTTACCATTTTACTATGAAAATATTTTTGACTTTGTGGACCCCCTGAAAGAATTTTGGAAACCGTGAGGATCCCCTGCCCAAACTCTGGGAAACGCACAGGAGAAACAATTTAAAAAACAACACACATTTCTATTCCAGTCTTCTATTTTGAAATTTTTTCTGATTCCAAAGAATAAAAATATTTTTTCTTTTTTTGTGAGGTATACCTGTTTCACATAATTCTTATAAAATATTTTAATGCTATATCCTGTTAGGATTAAAATTATTTTAATTTTTTAGAAGAGATGTTTTTTTAATTTATTTGAGAGCAAGAGAGAGAACAAAAGTGGGGTAAGGGCAGAGAGGGAGAAGCAGACTCCCCACTGAATAGGGAGTCTCAGATACCAATGCCCATTGCCAATGCAGAGCCTGATGCAGGACCCTCGGATCATGACCTGAATGGAAGGCAGACACTTAACCAACTGAGACACCCAGGTACCCCCGGAATGGCTTATTAAGCTATCATAAAAGATAAACAGCTTTTCTATTTCCAGTGGGTTTATATAACCAAAATTAAAATGCACTAATGACCATCTAGACCTTCTCTTAGTGAGGGCAGATATGCTACATTTTATTCTTCACTCTTTCCTTGCTTACATCCTCATCCTGTTTATAAAGGCATTTAAATTTTTGGTTAGATAACTTTTTCACTACTGATGAAGCTACAGTCCACTGCTCATTTTCTCTAAATATGAAAAACAAACAACTTAATTTTTTTTATTATGGAAAGTGTCATACATATTAAAAAGTAATGCAAGTCTATAATAAAACCCAGTGTGGTCAACCATCCAACTCCAACCATTACCAAATCATATTCAGTTTTTTTCATCTATTCCTTCACCATTCTCCATACAACTAATTTTGAAACTAATTGCAGATAAGATATTGTTTCATCTGTAAATATTTTAGTATGTATCTCTAAAAAAATCCTTAATTTTTATTAAAACATTAACATCAAACTGGTAATCATAGCCAAAAAACAACTGTAAATCTCTAATGTCACCAAATGTTCAGTTAGAGAAATAAAGCTTTTGGTTAAGCAGCAAACAACAGAGTGATCAGTCAGGAACACAAAGGCTCTGTGCCAGGCTTTGTCTGCCATTAGCTTAGACCTTCGAAACACTGCCAAAGAAGTCATTTCTCGCTCTAGCTTTGCATATACATGTATTTAAATCCCTTTGAGGTACTGAAGACTTATTTGAAAACAGCATGAATTGTTTCAAAACATTTAATTTACTATGCGATCATGCTACCCAAGGACACATGGAAAATATATTCAGTATTAAATGATGCAGGGGAATATAATGAGGGAAAATATTTTTATTTTTGTATTAGGTAAATATCAAAAAAAAAGGGGGCATGCTGGTAAACATATTGCTCAAAACAATGATTCTTGTTTCTCATTTTGTAAAATCTATATACAGAGGAAACTGAATTTAGTTTTCAGGCTCAAATATTTATAATGAGATATCAAAAGCTCTTATTTCTGTCTTTCTTATATTTTAAAACTTTTTTCCTAATAAAGGAAAACAAGTTAAAATAATGAGTTGCAAAAGAAAAGTAAGAAGAGGAGGACTAACACAGTATAAAATCAATAATACAGTTAAAAGATAGATACATTGATAAAGAGTTCTGATGATTTAGTAAGATTTCTGTTGTTTGTCCTAAAAAAAATGGCATTGCTGGAAAGTACTACGTTGTTTTGCTTTATGAGCTGGAGGGAACTGGAACAGTTTGCAGAAGTAATTATTCCATAGAGTTATTCCATTGTACTTATTCCAACTCATGGAGCCCATGGATTTTAAGATTCACCCCTGGAATTTTCATCAGTGCTTAAAATACAGTGTGCATGCAATAAAACTATGGAAGTTTAAATTATCTGTCTTTGGTAGGAGAAAAATTACCCAATCTTAAAAGGAAAACAACATTAGACTCCTAATCGATTCATTCTCTATAAAAATAAAGAGAGGAAAATTGCTCAAAGCAAAACCTGTTCCACATCTTCATGCTCCATGGTCTAAAATATGCAAAGAACAAGAACAAGTAAACTGAAAACATATCTATTTTTGTCCTTTGTTATATCAGTCCTTGAAGGAAAAAAAACCCTCCAGCATAATATATACCATGATAGATAACTCACCTACATATGTTCATATATATGTATATATATACACATGTATATACACACATATATGACATGTATATTTATGAATATTTTCTGTTGGTGTACAGTGTCTAAAACACAAGGAATATACTTGAATAAAAATACAGGTACTACTCATATTTCAAAAAGTCATTAACATTGACAGAATTTATATTGTGTCTCAAAGTTCTAAACAAAAAATTTAAATTTATAACATAAACATTCCATTATCTTTCAAAAGCATCAAAATCATGAAACACAAAGATTGTGAAACTATCACACCAGACACAAGGAGGGTTGACAACTAAATGCAATATGAGATCTGGATTGGATCCTGGACCAGGAAAAAAGAAAAGAATTTCGTGGGTAATTGGGGAAACTAAAACTCTAGATAAGGCTTGTAGATGTGCATGTGTGTATTTTAAAGGTTTTACTTTTAAGTAATCTCTACACCCAACCTGGGGCTTGAACCTACAACCCTGAGGTCAGGAGTTGCATGCTCTACTGATTGAGAGGCACCCCAAGGCTTACAGATGTTTTAATAGTACCATATTCATTAACGTTCACTTCCCTGTTTTGATCATCTTATTGTTATTAGATAGATGTTAACACTAGGGAAACTGAGTCAAGGATGGGCAGAAGAACCGACTGTACAACTTTCTGGGGAATCCAGAATTTTCTGGGTATCTAACATTTTTTCAAAATAAAAAGCTTTAGAAACCTGTCAGATGCCTTGGTTCACATAAGAACACAAACAAGGAAACAGACAAAAACTCAGCATAATTGATAATATTCAAATTGACAAGGTTATAGGGCGGTTTATTCCTTAGAAGAATCAGAGATCTCTACTTCCTGTGTGAGGAGGTTTTATAGTTCTAAAACCAGCGGCTATATTGTTCAGAACAATAATTATGGAGTATTATAATGCCATGTATGTATTAAAAGTGCAATTAAAGAAAAAATGATCTAAATGTGTACCACTTAGTAATCTGTCATATTAATGACTATGCCCTTAAAGTCTTTTATTTTCAAAAGTATAGTCTAATTATTTTTTGAAATTCTCCAAAACACAATTTTTGATATAGAAGTAGTATTTTCTAAAATTTGATAAGTCATCTAAAGTGAAATTCAATATATATCCCAATCTGACAATAAAATAAAAAGTAGATTATTTGACTTCCTTTACCTGAAACTGTGTGATCCTTCGAGTCTCTTGTTATTTTTATCCTCGCATGAGGAAAGATATAGTGCACAGTCTTCCCGTTCATCTGCATAATCTAAGATACACATATCATAAGGTGAACAATCAATGTTCAAAGACACTTTAAATGCAACATACAGATTTACATTTGCTTTTTTAAAGTGTATTGATTCAATCAATAAACAAAAAATATTACCAGCTTCTCAAATCATCACAATTTAAGCATTTTACACTATATAATATTATTGATTTCTGAGGTCCTCGTGATCTTCACATTTATAACTAATTACTCTTGCAAACTGATTTTCTGTGTTTGGGAAATTGATAGGCACACTTAACAGGTTCTAAAGAATGTCTGTACCTATAGTAGTACATAGACGACAGTGGTAGACAATGTATGTGAAAATGTGTGTGTCTCTGTTCTTGCTCTGAGCAGCCTAGAAATGGAACGCTATTTCTAATTTCCAGCAATTAAGTGATGCTAGAGGAGAAAAGGCAGGAAAAAAAAATCCTCATACTATACATCTTTATCACTCTAATAGGACTGCTTTATATTTGTGTTGCTTTGATTTTATTGTGGAGCTGTGCTTTTGCTATGCGTATCTACCAGAAGTGTCAATGTACATTGGATGCTGAGACTAGTTCTATATAAAGAAAGCCTTTGTTCATTCTAATTCTTTCTGAGGCCTCCCTTTTATTCAAAGCTGTGTTACTGGCTGGAGTTATTTCTCATTTACTGTTGACATTCCTTCGGGTAGAAGAACCAACCCTGAAAGCTATTGTAAGCCTGTGATCCAAATTCTCATTATTGAGACTTGAATATGAGACTACTAGAGATTGCATTATCTCTGTTTCCCCGTGGCAAAATGAGACTTCTGAAACAAAAATAAGTCAGTGAATGCAAACTTGTGTTTTGTATTTTATGATACTTTGCTTTTACATGAGATCTGTGAAATAATAGGAGATAAAAATAGTGAAATATTTAGTCATATCTACATTAAGAGAATTTTATTAGAAAATTAGAAAAACTTAGAAATAAGTTAGAAAAACTTGACTATAATTACAAACAAAATAAAGTTTAGTCAAGAGACATGCAATATTACCTATTTCAGAATGTGTTTAAGAAGTGTATGAGAGTGCTAAACCAAAAGATTAAATAGAAGTTAGAACCGAAGAGATGTTGATTTGTGATTTCTTGAATACTCGTGTGGTTTTAGTGTGTAAATCCACCCATAAGACTGTTAGAATTCTACATATTTAAAGTAAAATATGTATTGAGAAATGCAAGCTTAAATTATGGCCTGTAGCTTTTCTTCTCTTCAGGAAAGAATAAGCATAATGAGGTTTCTGATGAACAGAAAACACTCCCCAAACAACAGCAGAATCCTGTTGAGTCCAGGGATATTATCTGAACTCCTCAAAGTAGAACTAAAATGTTATCTGCAAGATTGTGAGTAAATTATAGGCGGTCTAATCAGTTCATCTAGATAATTTGTACCACTACAACTATGTAAGCCACCAAAAACCTTACTTATTTATATTCATGGCAAGAGGAGTGTATACATTTTTCCTTGATTCTCCCTGTCTTGTTTCCTCTGTGTCGGTATCTGTCTACCTCTGTCTTTCTTCTTCCCTCTCACTTTCTCTCCTCTTACTTTCCCTCCCTTCATCTTTTCTCCATTTCCCTTCTTCCACTTTCATTCCTCCCTCCTCTCATCTGCATTTAAAGATCTCAATTTTTTTTTAACTGAAATTTAAACCATGTTCAGTGAAAATACTACAACTATTCGATATAACTGAACTTTCCTTTGGTACTGTAGATAACTAATCAGAATTGGTATTATTTCATTTTGAGTATCTTTAACTTCATGTTTTATTTGACAACAATCTTTAAAAGTCACTTTTTTCCCACTTGGTCAACAATAAAGTAAGAAAATGCATTTTCATTATTGCTATTCTTTCTAATTCTCTAGACTAGGCAGAAGGTGATGTAAGCTCAAGTGTATCTGTTGCCCAGTCTAGGATAGCCATAAGATTTTCCAAGTTTTGCAGCAGAGTTTTATCAGCTACCCATTATCACCTTCTAATTTGTATGTATGATGTTAGCAGATGGGATGTTAGCATCTTTCTTTCCATACAATGTTGCTTTCAGAACATCTCACAGCACCTCCTGTAATGTCTATAGCTAGCATCACAAGCTCACTTAATAAATCAAAAGCATTAAGCTGCCACAACTATGATCAAAGTGACCAAAAATCTGTAGAAAGCAGTGGTATCTGTCTTCCATGTATGAACTGGTTGGATCTTAGCTTTTTTCTAAGCTTTGCAGGTGAGGGTTCAAAGAATTCTTCAGCAGATGGAGTTTCAGGGTCAGTGTTGCTTCTGCCAAGTAAGAGGAGGAAGGATGGCAGGACTGATGTCAAGTAGTGCCCACACCTATTTCTCCGTGTGGTCTCTGATATTACTGTCTTTTGGTGATTCTGCACCAAAGAGCTATCAACTTTATGTCTGCCACAAAAAGGAGTCTTCTTCTCTACAAATATTTTCACGAATAATTGAGCCATCATACTTATGAAATAATAACACTTGTGTTAACATACCTTCGATTCAAATGGACATTCATCCTTTTCCCTCTCCTAAACACCATGCATGCTAGAGGCAGAGGAGGGAGTGTCCTTCCTATGTCCCACATATTGTTCTAAGTACTGTATAGGACTATGGTGGATGGAGTAGGGAGCCCCTGCTCTCTCGTTGCTCATAGCCTTTGACATAATGTATGCGATATTATTGGAGCACAAAGGAAGAACACTTGCCCCGCTGTGTGGGAGGTGGTGGTGATAGGATGAGAGACTTTCTTGTAAGATGAGGCACGCAGATGGAGTCTTAAATGATGAATAGAGTAGCCGAGATGAGAGCAGAAAGAGTGTTCAGGGAAAGGGAACAAGACATCGAAAGGTTCAGAACAGAGAGGAAGAATGGCTTTCTCAATGGAGCTCAATTACATCAATATTACAGTTGCATGAAGATTGCAATAGGCAAGGGCTCTAGTTCAGGATGTGGAGGCATTTGGTACTAGTCAAGAAGTGTTCACCTTTATAATTACCCTGTAAAGGCTATTAGCCCTATTTATAAATGAAGTGAAAAAAGCAAATCTGTTTCCTTTCAAATAGATTTATAATATATTCAAATGATAATATGATTTTGAGTCTAATAAAAATTCAGAAAACATTTTCTGTTTCTCATATATTTTTATATGTTATTTTTTAAGCAGATAAGTTCATGTTTGCATTAATCAATTTGGTTTTATTACTTTTCCCTCCAGGGCACTTTATGAGTATAAATTCTTGTTATGTGTAAGCTTCCAAATAAAAGAATCTGGGTTTATTAGAACCAAGGGCTTGATATTACCTTTTTATGACCGGACATGAAACAAGTGAATAAAATGAGAACGCCATTTTGCTATTCTCTCTAGACCAAAACACAGTTATGATGAACTAATGACAAAAACAGTACCTGAAGATAAATATTAATGCAAAACCCCATGAATTTTGAGTTTTATGTAATCAAAATGTATGTCATCTTCTATGTAGCTTGTTTAGAAAAAACTATATGTAGAAAACAAAGAAATTATTGTCACAAATTTAGCATTATTTGTTACTTTTCTTTTTTTTAAAGATTTTATTTATTTACTTGATAGACAGAGATTACAAGCAGTCAGAGAGGCAGGCAGGGAGAGAGTAGGAAGCAGGCTCCCCACTGAGCAGAGAGCCTGATGCGGGGCTTGTTTCCAGGACCCTGAGACCATGACCTGAACCGAAAGCAGAGGCTTTAACCCACTGAGCCACCCAGGCGCCCCTATATTTGTTAGTTTTTTAAAGGAGGTTGAGGATTACCATCTGGAAGGGGCACACAGTGGTATCTGAGGCAAGCATATTCCCTTTCTTGGTCTGTGTGTTGGTTATATGGTTGTTCACTTTATAACTAGCTTATAATTCTGCCTATTTGCTGTTTTGGTAACTGCATGAATAGGTTTTTTTTTTTTTTTCCTCTATGTTAGTTATCAAAGTAAAAAAATGTAAAAACCTTATAAATGTAAAAAATAACTTTTAATAAGTCACACATTACTTTATCACATTTATTTATAAATAATTCTACTAAGGATCCTCAGATTTTCTACTTTATTAAAAATAGCAGGAAATTCATGGAATGATTCTTAAATATATTCCACTTAAATTTGGCATTATATTGGCCTATATTTTGTTTAAATACAATGATTATATCCTCAGCAGATTAAAATCATAAAGCTGCAGATGTTCATAACAGAAAACTAGAATCAAAAAGTGCCATTAAGGTTGTTAATGTTTCATCTACATACAGAAGAATTCCAGAAAACATTTTTTGAAGTAGACACAGATTATGTTAAAATGTATCCTTCAAGAATACTGGTTGAATAAATTAGTTGAGCAAGACTATTCTAAATATCCATGGAAATAGTAATGTCATAAAGTAATTGAACAGGAGCGATTTTCTAGCTTTCCATTTATATATTTCATCTTATTAAGATTTCTTTAAAGGATTTGTGCTTTCATTGACTTAATATGGGTTTTTGGGGAAAAAATAAACTTCAAAGAAACAAATGAGACAGGTAAGATATAAAAAGCAAGTCAATAAAGATGGATTCTTACAGTAAAATATATTCAAGGAAGCTATTTTCAACTGACAGATTATTCTAGTAATTATAGATAGAAAGAGGTAAATTTACATTTTATAAACATGTTCAGGATGATTTTATTAATTTTTTGTGCTCATCAGGCTGATCTAATTGATGAGCCTGAACTACAGATATAAATACAATTTTAATAATAAGGTAGTCTAAGAAAGGTCTAATTCAATTGTCTGATACATTTAAATGAAGAACAAAGAAATGAAAGAATATGGACATGTATATAGAGGTAAACCCAGCCCTAAACAAAATTTTTTTTCAAAAAATATTTCATTATTTATTTATTTTCATCATAAGTGCATTCCTTAATCTCCATCACCTATTTGACCCATCCGCCCCATGTTTACCAGAGGGGAGATGGGTGGCAGATGGGTCTAAACTATAATCTTATTAAAAGATATCAAAAACTGAAAAGAATATTTATAACATATAGAAAATAATTCTAGTATTTCTAGAAAATATGATAGCATGTATAAAACTACTACAGAACAAAATTTTGAGATAAAGAAATTCTTTTTTTTTTTAAAGATTTATTTATTAATTAAAGAGAGAAAGAGACAGAGCAGGGGAGGGGCAGAGGGAGAGGAAGAATCCTAGAGCAGACTCCTCATTGAGGCTGGAATCTGGCATGGGGGTCCATCCCAGGTCCCTGAGGTCATGACCTGAGCCAAAGTCAAGAGCTGGTCCCTTGGTTGACTGAGACACCCAGGTGCTCCCAAGATACTCTATTTAAAATCTTGAAATTTGTCCATGAAAACTGAAATTCCTTTGGAAAGAAATCAAATTTGAATATAGATACTGTCTTTTCAATGGCACTTACATGTGATGAAAGTCATCTCTTTTACACTTGAATGTGACAAACACGGAAGTAAATCACAGTAAGTTCATATGGTTTACTTTTGATTTTCAAAAGCGAGTCGTCTTATATATCAGAGAATCAGTAATAAGACAGGATTATTTAGGAATTAATGTATAAGAAATAACTCTCTCTTCTATGGGTACTTTAAAGTTTATGGATATACAGCCTATAAATATCTGATGTCTTAGGGCAACTGATTTAGGACACTGGGCTTACCAGAGGAGTCTTCCTCAATTTATCTAACTTTGATCTCCTATGTGTCTTTCAAGATTCACCCAAACACCACTTCATTTGCTCTAAAGTAAATATGACCATGAATTTTGACATCACATTTATCTGTGAAATTTATCTCTAAGTTTTAGTTTCACCTATGAATAGATATTAATTAGGGCACCCTGGGTAGCTCAGTCAGTTGAGCATCTGACTTGATGTCAGCTCAGGTCATGATCTCAGGGTTGTGAGATTGAGCCTTGCACGAGGCTCCGTGGATCAGCTGGAAGTCTTCTTGAGATTATCTCTCTCCCTCTTCCCCTCCTTCACCCTCCCCAACCCCTCCAGGCTCACACACACACACACACACACACACACACTCTCTCTCTCTCTCTCTCTCTCAATTAAGTAAATCTTTAAAAAAAATAGATATTAATAGTACCTAGTTTGAGATTTTTTTTAAGATTTTATTTATTTATTTGACAGAAATCACAAGTAGGCAGAGAGGCAGGCAGAGAGAGAGCCTCGTTTGAGTTTTTATGATGATAAAAATCTAAAGATATATATGTAAAATATAATAGACTCTAAATATAAGTTCCCCTCTTTCCCAAAGTGAAGCCTTCCCTGTCCCCAGCTGACTTGGTTTGGTCATCCCTTACTTGCTATTTCTTAACACCCAAACATACTGTTATTGGAAAGCACTAAAATTACCCTTATCTATTTCACCCAACATTCTGTAAGGTCTTTAGGAGCTACATGAATCAATTGGGATAAATTGGAGGGTGAGACGAATCATGAGAGACTGTGAACTCTGAGAAACAAACTGGGGGTTTTGGAGGGGAGGGGGGTGAGAGAGTGGGGTGAGCCTGGTGTGGGTATTAAGGAGGGCATGTATTGCATAGAGCTGGGTGTGGTGCATAAACAAAGAATCTTGGAACACTGAAAAAAATAAAATTTAAAAAAAGGGGATCTACATGTATTGTCCCTGCATAATAGTGTTGGGTATGTTGTACAAACTTAACTATCTTTTATGGAAGAAAGAATCACTTAAATTGCCCAGCAGAAGCACCACAGCTATACTGCAATGTTGATATCCAGGCATGATTAAGTAAGGTACTTAGTATTTTAAGTCACTGAAAAATAATTTTTTTTATGAACTCGAATGATAAAAGTCCCATGCATTTTAGGATTACTGAGACCAATCTAGGATGACTGTTTGATTGACCAATTGACTGATTAATGAACTGACTGGATGATAAATGGATTTTTTTGTGGCAGTGGGGGGTAAAACTAAAAGAGATTTCTCAATATAGCACTTACTTGCTCTTGATGTTGACTAACTGGTCTAGAGTGGACCAATCTTTCTGGCAGTTTGCGATCCAGACCATGTCCATTTTCCAAACGAGACTCCCTGGGTTTGTCAAACCAATCTGTTTCTTCACGACGCAGATGATAGGCTTTGGAGACCAAGGAAATATCAAACATTGCAACCAAAACTAATACAGATGACAGAGGACAGCAGATGTTCTGAAGTACCAACATGCTCCAGGCTTGTTAACCATTCATGCATTTCAAATATAACTCCCAAGATGATGAAAAAAATCATTTCCAATACGATGATGAAAATGTTGTACCATGGAATAACTTAGAAAAAAATAATGTACACACCTGTTCAACTTCTCAGAGAAAAATAAAACAAAATTAAATTTTAAATGAGAAGAGATTTAGATAGTGAATCTAAGAAATGAATAGAAGAACAAGTCAATATTCCTCAGAAGTCATTCAACTCAACCTCAACCCTTCAGTTCCTACCTCCTCCTCTCTCCCCACTACTTACGACTTACCACTTTGGTATGGAACATTCTGTCACTTTCCCGCTGAACTATAAATCACTACTAAAATGCAGCTGCTGGCTTTAAACATCAAATGAGTATTTTTGAAAACATGACATTTCTATGACATTTGATAAATAAATGAAAACACTTATTTCTAAGAGGATCCCAGGTATTATTGCAAGGAACATATGAGCCATACTACCTGGAAGCCTACAATTAAATGATATTTAGAGTATTTTATTAAAAATTAAGCAATTATTTTCTATGTGGCCATGGATTTATGAATTAGGTTGAAGAGCTGACTGACTGCTTTTTATATTTATAAAATGCATATAAAATTTATAAGATGACAAAAATTGGTATCTTAAAATATTTTTGAAAATGTAACCATATTTAAGTACATAATTATTTTAAGTGATTCATCCCATTCAGTTTTTTATTTCCAACATTTTTTAAAGCTATTAAGTGACCCCCAAATCCCACTTTACTTGATATATAGAATTTGGCTTCATATACAGCTTTATTCTTTGCAAAACAATACCTGATTTGTAAAAAGCATCTCTGAAATACACTGCTGCTTTCCAAATGGCAGCTGGAGCAGTCCTCCGGTTCCTATCCTGAAGATTTGTTGATGGTGCTATCAACTTAGGTCTCCTTGAAATTCTAGCATCTACAACACCATACCTTTGAGTTCTCCTAACTCATCATAGTTTTCTTTTTCTGTCTATACCCTTGATTGTCTTTTCTTCCAAAACTTCCTAACATATTTTTCCCCAGGAAAGTTCCATTATATCTTTGCTGGTAGGACTAGGAAACCCATAGCATATATACCACTACTCACCTCCATAACTCCTGCGATCTTGGTCCTTTGGTCATCTCCTGTGACTAACCACAGCATTTTTCCCCAGTAAATATGATGATAGATGATATGTCATAATTTAGTCATTCTTTGATTTGAGGAAATGCAATGTTACATACCTGTTTTGTGGTCATATGTGCTCTTATCTGATCTCTAATAGGAGATTATAAGCTGCTTGAGAATAAGGCTCAGATCTTCTTTTTTCCCCCCTCCCTCAACACTAAAAACAATGTCTTGCAATGCCATAAGATTCAATAAATGTTTGGGAGATGAATGAAACAGAAAAATTAATCGTCAACTAGAGAAAGAAGTTAAACACCCTAACTAAGATACATGTATTAAAAAATAAATATTAATCTATCCCTTAAACTTTAATATTTATATAATCTTGACCCACAATCTCCTTGACAATATATTATGGTTTTTCATAGTTTGAATTTGACACTAAAAACTAAACTTATATGAGAAAATATTTAATGTAATAGATACCTGGTAAGTAAATTCCAAATAAATCTATAATGTAAACATTGATCTCTTAAAAACTTACTAGACTATTCCCAACGATAGTAATGCCATCTTATTTTACTTCTTATATATTCTTATTATTTGTTTCTCATGAAAAAATAATCTATACTGATTTTAATAAATGCTTACCTTAGATTATATAGTATGTGTTTTCACTTGAATATAAAACTTTGCAAATTGCATTTGAAACACAAGCCTTCACATTATGTTTTCTTGGGTATGTCTATACTAATAAAGCAGAATCCGAATCCGGCCCAAATTTCTTCAATTTGTTCCTGATTATATACTTTGATTGCCTATTATTTCTTACAAAAACTCAATATGTAACTAAGTTAGGATGTCTGTCATGTTTTGCATAAAAGTTTATAGATCAGTCAAGTGCAACCAGAGTGAATGAATCTACTTTTACATTGTATTCTGTCTTCATAACTTACAGTAAGTTGGACATAAATAATAGTTGTTTATAACTGCAACTCTCTGATCTGCCATGGTAGATCTGTACTTTAAAAATTAAATTTTAGTATATGTGCTGCCAAAGCGAGCACTAAAAATTAAATTTTATAAAAATTTCCAAAGCAACTTAAATAATTGCCTGAGGATTAACACCTCCTTGTTTTAAACTGATGATATTTCCTTGAAATCTTAAATGTAAAATAAAAAGTAAGCTATTTTCAGGTGTAGCATTATCTAAATTTATAGGAATAGTACAATTCTATTCACTATCAAGTATTCGTTGAAAACTTTTTTCAAAGAGATATATTGATTTTTTTTTTTTTTTTGGCTTAGAGTATACTTAGAAAGAATGTTTTCAACAAAATATTTGTGTTTGTATAAGTAAATATAACTTGACTGTTTTTAGCTTAGCTTTCCTCCAAATCTGCTCCAAAAAAGGATTTCCTACTCTGTACTAAACCAACCATACATGCACATCAAATTGTGGACTTCAAGCTGATGGTCATAAATACTAAGCAATGTAAATTATGCTTATCTAGACTTTACCTCAAGTAAGCTATTTCAAAATTAACTAAAGTCATATAGAAGATATCTGAAAGATATTCTAAGCATCTATTAAATTAGAGTTTAATTGAATTTGGAGAAAGCACACAACAATTTGAATGCAGTTAAATTTGCTTTTGTCTACTCAATACTAAATGGCCTATTGGTATGTTACACTTCTCAGAGTGATCTTCCTATCAGTGAATTACAGATATAGCATATATTTGGTAAAAATTTATTTAAAAATTTCTTTGTATTTCATGAGTTTACAAATGAGTTATGTAATTAGGAAAAGTATTTTCTACTTTTTCCCTTAATTACCCAAGGAATCCCAAGATTTCATAAGAAAAGTAGGTCTCTGCTTTACCAGAAGCAAGGAATATGTTCCAGTGATTTAAAAGCAAAAAAAAAAAAAAAAAAAAAAGTAACATTTTAAATCATACAACTTCTAAGAATAAGAATAATCACAACAATTCACACACATAATATTACATATGTAATTCAATTTTTTATAAAAGTTGTCCTTTGTCTAATTCTTATCTGCATGTTTTTTATGACTAAATTTCTTGTCTGGTTAATTTTTAAATATGTTTTAGTTTAATTGTGTAATTTCATCTAAATTTCACTTTAATTATTTATTTCTTTGGTATCATCTTTACATGTTTCATAATTTTGTATGCTGCATGACATCTCATCATCTATTTTATGAAAACATTACTTTTCAAACAGTCTTTGACAATTAGGAATATACATCATCCAAACATATCATTGAGAAAAAGGCATCTGGTTATTTTTATATGGTTGTATGTAAATAAATACATTTTGGAATATCTAGAAATATCTAAATGTCTGGTACCATGTTGATAAATATCCATGAAGAATAAGTAAATTTGTCAAATTTTCTCAAATATATGCTCTATGCGCACACATAGCCTTAGGTGTTCAGTTATACCATAAACCTGTTAAAGTTTTTGTTTTATCTTATTTTACCAATATGATTATTGAAGAATCTTCTGATTCCTCTGTAGCAATCGTTTTATATGTATAAAATGTGTGTAAAATGTGGATTGTAAAAAAAGTAAAGAAAGAAACTGTTTCCACATAATATCATAATTCTTGTTTAACCAGAAAGATTCAAATAATTGACTAAGAAAAAAATATACAAATAGAGTGTTTTGTTAATTGAATAATTAATCAATAAAAATGGTCAATCCAATAGCCTGTAGAGAAGAAAATAAATCAGACAGGAAATAATTTGTTGGGATTTCTCTAAGAAATCTGTCCACTTTCAGATTCAGTGACTTATTTTAATCCTACACAAATCTAGGTCTGAACTTCTAAATTCGTATTAGTGTCTGCATATAGAAGTAGAAGAAAAATACTTTTCATGAACACATATTTTCCTGTGAGTCCTCAGGGAAAATGTCACATTTAAAAGGGAGGGTGGTCATGTTAGTTAGTTCTCTGCAGTCTTCCAAGGAATGAAATAATATTTTAATTCAATAAGAAATATTTTATTTCCAAGACTCAAACCACATCTATGTTCAAATATAAACCATCAGGGGAGGGAAAAAAAGAGGACCAAAAGCCATGAGTCCTCCATGCCTGGAGGACTCATACCTTATTGCTCCCCCTTGTCTTCACAATTATATTTAAAGTAGATAATTTTCTAAAATCCTATCGTTCTATATGATTAAACAACAACAAATTGTCATAAGCCAGTTTTTGGTTAAGGGATATACTTGCCTTAAATCATTTATTCAAAGAAAAACTAGCAAAACAATTTAGGGTAAAAAAAATGGGATGATGCCAAAAGCAAAGCCAAGGAAAAGCCTAAATGGATACACTAACCAGGAGGGCTTCAGTTTGCTAAACTCACAAAAGTAGTAGGCAAATTTTTTATTCTAAATCTGAAGAATGTTTCCCATATACTGATATGATTATTTTTTCCTCAATAGCATATTTAGCGCTAAGCTTTCTCATACATAATGCAAAATGCACAAACTTGTCAATTACGGTATTCATAATGAGAGAAATAAAAATATTAATGCTTTATTTAAGGAGACTTATAAAATTCTACATTACACTAATATCAGGGATTTAGCCAAAGATTCTCAAAAAAAGAACATTCTCTGAATTAATGAACAATGATACCACAAAAATAACATAAATAGTTTTCTATTACAAAGTCTAGCGGAATAGTACTTAATGGCTCTAAATATAAATAATTTCACAAACTGAAAGAAACTGACCAATATATTTAGAAATGCATTTTTTTAAAAAATAAAAGAAACATACAATGAAAAACTTTCCAACTATGGATTTAAAGGATGACCATATTTTATTGACACAATTACTTGATAATGGTTTTAGAAAAGTGGACACCAAACAAATCAAGCAAACAATCAAGAAACAACAATAAAAGAATAAACTAAAAAGAAATAAAGAAAAGCATGCTAGGAGATCTATACACAATATCAAATTTCTGTTTACAAGAAATAAAATTGAAGTAAACATGCAAAAGACGCACTAAGAAAAGTAGAATACATCCTTGAAGAAGGAAAATTAAACATGCAGAAAAATAAGAGTTTGAGTTTTGAGAGTAACAAGGTAGTTTGAGGCCCAATTTACCTTCGCTGTCTGACATGGCATGTTGGAAGTCATCCATGATGAACGCTATGTCACGGTCATAGCCTCGAGTTCGTGATTCTTCTCTCATATGTTGCTGAACTTCAGGCAATGAGTGACTTGATCCAAACTGATCCCTGGTATCCGCAGATATTGGTGGAAGGGGTCCAGCTGCAGCCCTGGCCATTCCCATTGGCTGGCCAACAGGACTGAGTGGACTTTCTTCTTCAGAATTTTGGGCCACAATTGGTATTCTTCCTCTGCTCTGGCTAATTGGTAAACTGGTCGGCTTAGTTCTGCCAGAAGGTGATGCATGACCGAAGGAAACATCTAGAGCTTCAGCCTCTTGAGCTTTCAGTCTTAGGGAAGAGCTGGAAGAATCTCTTTTAATTGATAAGTCAAGGCCATAGACGGAAGAAGGTCTGGAAGAAGGTCTGGATCTGCTGCCACTACTGTATGGCTTATCCGCTTCATCCTGCAAAGCCGACCTTAGGGTATTTCCTAATGTGCCCAGCCCTGTGCCAAGAGATGACCCCATAAATTTCTGTTGGTCTGTAATATTTTTTCTGAGGCCAAAAGTGATGTCATCTTGAAGAAGCCTTGCTCGGGAAGAAATGCCACCAATAGATGAAGTGCTAGAAGTCATATAGCTTGAATAATCAGGCTCAAGATCTCTACTTTCTTGAATGGGTGAAAATTTTGACATTTTAGGATCAATTAGTGATTTCTTATGCTTTGATTGTTTCTGATATAGTATGGCAGCTGGTAGTTGTTTTGCTGCTTGTTTCTCAAGTGTGAGTCTGCTAATGCTGTACTTTTCAGATTTGGGAAAATGTCTATAACCCGTATCAGCATGGTAATAATGGGAAAGACCAGCAAGGTGATCTAAGCTCTCTGCTCCTCTACGGAATTCTTGTTTAATCTGATGTTTCAGAAGCTTTAACTCATAGGGATCTTCCATGGGATCTTCCTCTGCTTTCACATAACTATGCAATCTCGAGGAAGTCTGTAAAGGTGCTAGGAAATCTGTCACTTCTTGAGACCTACGTGTTTCAGTGGATCGAAGGAGACGATCTGTTTTTGACAGATCCTTTTCATGAAGGCTAAACGCAGTGCTTAATGCTGCTGTTCCTTTGGTAATCTCTCCAATATCATCAATTAGGACATAATTTCGTGGAGTATGATGGTCAATATCTGCATAGAAAGAATCTGCAGATATGCTTGATATTGGACTGCTTGCCATGCTACTTCTTTCCTCCAATCCTATTCTCAAGTCTAAGCTATTATACTTACTCCCAAGATGAGAAACAGCGTAAGTATTATCAGTAGAAACAGGTGCTATCATCAGGGGTTGGTTGCGAATCACTTCGTAGTTTGAAGTTATCTTGGGCTCCAAATACAATGTAGTTTGCCGTGGCTTTTGTTGTATCACCATCATCTGTGACGGTAACTGGTAAGAAGGTTGTGGGGCTGGTGTAGGTTGAGCTTGAGGTGTGAAGGACATTGTTGCCACAGCCTGAAATGTTGGTTGAGTCTGATAAGGTGAAACCTGCTGATGGTACAAAGTCTGTTGCTGAAAATGGGACTGTTGGGTGTATGGGGTAGGTGCTTGGGTAGGAAGAGCAGGGGATGAATATTGATATTGTGTATAAGGACTTGTAGGAGGAACTAGTTGAGATTCTGTTTGGGTTTGTGGTGGTATAAACTGGCTGAATTCAGTTTGGGGAGCAGTTCTTGGTCGTTCTATGCCATGCTGACTTTCTATTCGGGTTGGTCGGGTGCTGCTCACCTCACTGTCAGACATGTAATCCCTATCCTCAGCTACTCCCTGGAGGTAGGCTCGCTCTCTCTTTTCTCTCTCCTTTAATAATGCCTCCTTCCTCCTGTTAATTCCCATTTCCAGGTACCGTAACTTGGCATCAATCTCCTTTTCTTCCTCATCAAGTTCTGCTTGTTTCTTTCTCAGCTTTGCAGATTCCCTTTCTACAAGATCAAGCTCTCTGTCTATATCCTGGAGAATCTTGGCTCGTGCCATTGTGTTGGTTCTGCAGATCCTCCTCCTGGAAACTGTGCCCATTGTGCTGTATGTGGACTGAGTGCCTGTGGAGGTCTCCTCGGGGGGTGGGTTTGGCAGAGTTCTTTTAACTTTTTTCTGGGTGCCAGAGGGTGTCATGGTTTGAGAACCTTTTGTCTATAATTAAATACACAAAAAATAGAACTTTATTAAGAAGGAAAAAAAGATTCAAAAACTCTGTAACTTACATTTTACATTAAAATGATTTCATGTATGTTTTAGCCATGACAACATAATAAAACAAAATTTTATATATTACTTCAAGTATTAGCCACAAATACCATTAACTGAAAAATAATTTTCCCTTTCTTGGTTAAGTTGGTTATTTATTATTATAACTTCTGTAATATTAGAAGTGAATTTTGAAATCAAGCACAGAGCTCATTGCTACACAGGCTTATATTTTAGTTAGACTCTTAAGAGAATGCTAGAAACTCATATTTAATCCTGTTTAGTACACATAAAACTAATATATTCCCAGAGTATTTGTGTTAGCTGTCTATAATTTAAGTTCTATTTGTTGAAGATGCACATTTACCATTGTTAAATTCAATTGTTTCCTTCTACCTTCTTATTCCCAATTCTCCCCCCAATCCCACCCAACAGTGGCTGTCATTCCTATTACAATCATGAAATATTTTGAAAGAAAACCTTTAAATACCTAATGTCTTTTTTTCAAAAAAAAAAAAAAAAAGAAGACGAAGAAGAGCGAGAGAGAGAAATCCAACTAACTTTCTATGTAATATTTCATTATTTCCATGACAATTTGGGTCTTAAACTTCTTTTCAATTTTATTATTCTTTAGTAATTTTAGTTGTTCTTAATGTTTTAGCAACTTAAAGAAGAAGCAGAGGGAACTGACTATAATAAAAAACCACTGAAATATATATTTTTTTAAAATTCGGTAAGGGATATCATTGATGAACTATCAGATATGTTAGGTTTCATTTGATTAGTCATAAACTTGCATTATAAGAATCACTGATTCTGACATTCAATTTTAGAATATCAAAAGATATGACTGATCATTTTCAATAACCTGATGTAAACAGACAGGCTTTCCTAACACACAGAAGACAGAGACCTAGACAAAATGCCAAGATGGAGGAATTCATCCCAAAAGAAAGAACAAGAAAGGGGATCACAGCCAGGGATCTAATTAAAATTAAAACAGACACAAGTAATATGCCTGATCTAGAATTTAAAACAACAATCATAAAAATACTAGCTGGACTTGTGAAAAGCACAGAAGATACCAGGGAGTCCCTTACCAGAGAGATAAAAGACCTAAAAAATAGACCAAAGTAGAAAACGCAATAGCTGAGATTCAAAACAGACTGGATTTGTAATGACCACAAGGATGGAAGAAGCAGAGGAATGAGTAAGTGATATAAAAGGCAAAGTTATGAAAAACAGTGAAGCTGAAAAAAGAGGGAAAGAAAAATATTAGACATATATATAAAATATATATATTTTGTATATATAAATATAAATAAATAGATATATAAATATATACATATATACATATATGTATAAATAGTATATATTATATATATAATATATATAAAAATATTAGAAAAATATAGACATAGGGAACTCAGTGACTTCATAAAGCATAACATTCTTATCATAGGAGATCCAGAAGAAGAGAGGGAAAAGGGGATAGAAAGTTTTTTGAGAAAACTGCAGCTGAAAACTTCCCTAATCTGAGAAAGGAAACAGATATCCAAATTCAGGAGGCACAGAGAACTCCCATTAAAATTTTAAAAAGCAGGCCAACACCAAGACATGTAGTAGTCAAATTTGCAAAATACAGAGATACAGAAAAAAATCCTAAAAGCAGCAAGACAAAAGAAGTCCCTTACTTACAAGCGAAGACAAATAAAGTTAGCAGCAGATCTCACCACAGAAATTTGGCAGTCCAGAAGAAAGTGACATGATATATTCAATGGGCTGAATGGGAAAAATATGCAGCCAAGAATACTTTATCCAACAAGGCATTCAGAATAGAAAGAGAAAAAGACAGTTTCCCAGATGAACAAAAACTAAAGGAGTTTGTGACCACTAAACCTGTCCTGTAAGAAATATTAAAGGGGATTCTCTGAGTGGAAAGAAAGATCAAATGACAAAGACTAGAAAGGAACAGAGAAAATCTCCAGAATAAAGAAAAACAATAAAATGGCACTAAATTCTTAACTATGAATACTGAGTGTAAATGGATTAAATGTTCTAATCAAAAGACACAGGGTGTCAGAATGGACAAAAAAACAAGACCCTTCTATATGCTGCCTACAAGACTCCTTTTCATCTTAAAGATACCTATAGATTGTATGTGAGAGGATGAAGAAACACTTACACTAGTGGATGCCAAAAGAAAGCCAGAGTATTAATACTTATATCAGACAATCTAGATTTTAAATTAAAGACTGTAGGGGTACTGGGGTGGCTCAGTCAGTTAAGCATGTGACTCTTGGTTTTGGCTCTCAGGGTTGTGGGGTCCAGCCCCACACCCGGCTCTGCACTCTGCATGGAGTCTGCTTGTCCCTCTCCCTCCCTCTCTGCACCTCTCCCTGCCCTCTTTCTCTCCCCCTTTCAAATAAATAAATAAAATCTTAAAAAATATATATCTATATTTCTAAATATATAACAAAGAATGTAACGAGAGGAAGAAGGACACTATATCACAACAAAGGAGTCTATCTAACAAGAAGATTTAACAATTATAAATGTTTATGCCCCTAACTTGGGACCACTCAAATACATAAAACAATAACAAACATAAAGGAACTCATTGATAATAATACAATAATAGTAGGAGACTTTAACACCCCACTTACACCAGTGGATAGATCATCTAAACAGGAAATCAACATGGAAACAGTGGCTTTGAATGACACACTGGACCAGATAACCTTAACAGATATATTCAGGACATTTCATCCTAAAGCAGCAGAATATACATTCTTTTTGAATGCACATAGAACATTCTCCAGAATAGATTACAATAGGGTCACAAATCAGGCCTCAACAAGTATAAAAAGAATGAGATCATACCATGCATATTTTCTAACCACAGTGCTATGAAACTTGGAGTCAAGCACAAGAAAATATTTGGAAAGACTACAAATACATGGAGGTTAAAAAACATCCTACTAAAGAATGAATGGACCAACCAGGAAATTAAAAAGAAGTTAAAAAATAAATGGAAACAAATGATAATGACAACATGATAGTCTAAAACCTTTGGGATGCAGTAAAAGCAGTCCTAAGAGGGAAACATATAAGAATACAAACCTACCTCAAGAAGCAAGAAAAATACTCTATGTAGAAAATCTGAAAGACTCCACCAAAAATTTGCTAGAACTGATACACAGATTCAGTAAAGCTGCAGGATAAAAATAAATGTACAGAGATCTGTTGAATTTCTATACACCAATAATGAAGCAGGAGAAAGAGAAAAGGAATCAATCCCATTTATAATTGCACTAAAAAACATTAGATACCTAGGAACAAACTAAAGGTTAATGGAGGGAGGTGAGTGGGGGGGTGGGCAAAAGGGGTGATGGGTATTAAGGAGGGTGCTTGTTGTGAGGAGCACTGTGTATTATATGTAAGTGATGAATCACTAAATTCTACACCCGAAACCAATTTTACCATATACATTAACTTGCTAGAATTTAAACAAAAACATGGAAAAAAAGAGATACCTAGGGAAAAAACCCAACCAAAGAGGTAAAAGATCTATACTATGAAAACTATAGAACACTTGTGAAAGAAAGTGGAGAGGACACAAAGAAATACAAACACACTTCATGCTCATAGATTGGAAGAACAAATATTGTTAAACTATCTTCAGTATCCATGGCAATGTATACATTTTATGCAATCCTTATTAAAGTATCACCAGCATTTTTCACAGAGCTAGAACAAACAATCCTAAAATTTGTATGTAGCCATAAAAGATCCTGAAGAGCCAAGTAATCTTGAAAAAGAAAAGCAAAGTTGTAGGCATCATAATTCTGGACTTCAAGGTATATTACAAAGCTGTAGTGACCAAAACAGTATGGTACTGACACAAAAACAGACACATAGATCAGTGAAACAGAGTACAGAACCCAGAAATGTATGCACAACTACCTGGTCAATCTTCAGCAAAGCAGTAAAGAATATCTAATGGAAAAAAGTCTCTTCAACAAATGGTCTTGGGAAAACCGGACAGCAACATGCAAAAGAATGAAACTGGACCACTTTCTTACATCATATACAAAAATAAATTCAAAACGGATGAGAGACTTAAATGTGAGACAGGAAACCATCAAAATCCTAGAGGAGAACCTGGGAAAGTGACGTCTTTGACATCAGCCATAGCAACTTCTTACTAGACACATCTCCTGAGATAAGGGAAACAAAAGTAAGAATAAACTACTGGGACTTCATCAAGATAAACTTCTGCGCAGCAAAGGAAACAATCAGTAAAACCTTTTAAAAGGCAACCATTGAAATGGGAGAAGATATTTGCAAATGACTTATCTGATTAAGGGCATCCAAAATCTATAAATAACTTATCAAACTCAACACCCTAGAAACAAATAATCCAGTTAAGAAGTGGGCAGAAGACATGAATAGAAATTTTTTCAAAGAAGACATCCAAATGGCTAACAGGCACATGAAAAGATGCTCAGCATTACTCACCATCAGGGAAATACAAATCAAAACTATGATGAGATATTACCTTACATCTGTCAGAATGGTTAAAATTAACAACACAGGAAACAACAGATTCTGGTGAGGACACGGGGAAAGGAGAACCCTCTCCCATTGTTGGTGGGAATGCAAACTGGTGCAGCTACTCTACCAAACAGTATTGAGGTTCCCTAAAAGTGAAAAATAGTATTACCTTATGACCCAGCAAATGCACTATCAGGAATTTAACCAAAGGATACAAAAATACTAATTCAAAGGGGCACATGTACCACAATGTTTATAGCAGCATGATTAACAACAGCCAAATTATGGAAACAGCCCAAATATCCAATGACTGATGAATGGAAAATCAAGTAAACAAGTTCCATTATATATATATATATATATATATA
>NC_081560.1:79671439-79731042 GCF_022355385.1 Mustela nigripes | reverse complement strand
TATATATATATATATATAATGGAATATTACTCAGCCATCAAAAAGGATGAAACCTTGCCATTTGCAAAGACATAAATGGAACTTGAGTGAAGTAAGTTAGTCAAAGAAAGAAAAATAACACATGATTTCACTCACATGTGTAATTTAAGAAACAAAACAGAAGAACATAAGGGAAAAAAAGAGAGAGGCAAACCAGGAAAAAGACTCTTAGCTACAGAGAACCAACTAGGAGTTGTTGGAGGGGAAGTGGGTGGGGGACGGGCTAAATGGGTGATGGTTATTAAGGACGGCACTTGTGATGAGCACTGGGTGTTGTCTATAAGTGATGAATCACTGAATTCTGCTCCTGAAACTAATATTACCCTAATGTTAAGTGGTATTTAAAAAAAAAAAAAAAAGTTGAAAAAAATAAAAATAAACTGATGTAAACAAAATTACCCAAACATTTAATAGCATATTCACAACTAGCTTCCAGGTCTTCTGCATATTCTTCACAAAAAGCCTTTTTCTCTTCTTCTTAATAATAAATCAAAGACCTTTCCTCCCCTTTTCCAAGTTACTAAATATTAATAGCAGAAAAATAATAGAAAGTATGTGAGACTTATTTCTAATTAGATTATATTGCCTATGATCCTTTGTTTTCAGTTTTGTTTTAATTCCTTCAAAATTCATTTCCTTAGTGTCTTTCTCTGTTTTGTGTTAGAATTTTTCTACTTCCTTTATTTAAATGAACAGATGTACACAATACATAACAAATAGAACACAGTTGTTCAATCTGATATTCATAAAAACCCTATGACTTAATTGTTAGTATTAAATAAATGAAAAGAATTGAAAGTGAGAGAGAATAAGTAACATGCTTAACAGTTGCTTTTGGAGTTCCAATTCCCCATATTCCTTGAGATTTTCCTGTGAGGAAGGACAAGCCACAATTTCAGAATGACTCTCCCATATTTCCCTGACTCATAAGATTTATTCATTGTGAATTTGCAGTCAACTATTTTAAATTTCAGAAATGAACATAAACCTTGTTTATCAGGATATGGCTTCTGATTATGAAATGGGTGGACATATTTGTTAAGAAATGAATGAAGGAATAAATGGATAACATAAGAACTTGAAATTATTTTTAGTTTTAGAATCAAGAACTGAAGTCCTCAGAATTCATTGAGTGGAATGAGAGTATTTATGTAATCTTATGTTGGAGGCTACGGCATGGTTGGAGTCGAGGACCAAACCAGGCCCTGACTTGTGTCTCCTTCAAAGTCCGGACACCTTGACAAGGTTAAGGATGGGAAAGTTGAGAGCACTGAGAAAGGGTCTGTGCTATGTGTCGTGCGCTCACCTACGTGACTTCCCACACACTCTCCCTACAGTAGGGAACAATGTGGTCAGGGTCACGAATTCTTAGTTAGTTCTTGTTGTTCTGTACCTGCCATAACCCACTCCCTGGTTGATTGTCTTGCTAATGGCTTTAGCCGAAACTACCTGGCGACACAAGGTTTGCTTATAGTAAGTGTAAACTTGTTACGGAAACTTGTGGTCATCTGACTATGTACTGATGCAAAGCTCCTCCTATTCTGGTCTGTCTGATAAATGATTGTAAGATGTGGAATAAAATTGGCACTGTTGGACATCATCCCCAGTGTCCTTCCTGCCCCCACCTCTTTGTCTCATAATTTCTTTTCACCATCCTTTTAGCCCTCATGGTTTCCCTGGTCGATTCGTTGTGCTGGCTGCAACAATCTTATAAAAAATAAGACTATGAGGAACTGTATTAGTTCTTATTATTCACTGCTCATACACATATTTTTTTTTCCTAATTTACCTTTCACAGTTTATAATTTTTACTTGAGAGAATAGGCTTAGTCTAACTCAACTTTTTTTTTTCTTCCTTCTTTTCTTTTCTTCCTCTTCCCTTCCCTTTTCTTTCTTTCCCTCCCTCCTTCCCTTCCTTTCTTCCTTTTTATAAAGTCTTGGGCTAAAGAAGTATACTAGGTATTGGGGATTTCTAATTACCATGCAGGGCAAATATTTAACCATCCATGACTTGTGTTTATTCATATTTTGTGTATCATAGATATAAGTCACGGAAGCAAGAGGCAAAACTGGTTGGAAGCTGGTAGATACTAAGTTAACCTAGGTCACCACTCAGTCTCCACAAACCTAAATAGCTTTGCTGTTCTCTGACTGGTAACAAAATAGCTTTAACTCTGACTATAGAAAGAGTCAAAAAGTTGGAGACTTGTCAAGGTTTCAGCCATATTCCTCCCTGACTGAGAGAAAGTGTGGCACAGTGATTGAAAGCTTAAATCTCTCAGGGCAGAAACTCAAGTTTCAATCCCAGCTCTTCTGTTTTACTAGTTGTGAGATTAGTAGCTTCAACTCCCTGAGGCTGTTTTCTTACATGAAAAAGGTGGTTAGTATTTTTTTCCAATATTATTGGTTTGTCTAAGGAATAAATCAGTTAAAACAAGTAAAAAATCTAGATTAGTTATTATCCCCGAGGGCAGAAAGAAATATATTACAGAATTTAAAATGATGTCTGGCCAACTTATAATTTAAAAAGAGCTGATTTTCAAGACCATAAATAACTTCTAACCTGTTTATTTAATTCTAATCCAATCAATACATTGTACAACAAGAGTAAAGAATCCCCACAGAATCAAAACAATATAATTGCTTAGAAAAAAAAAATGCTTAGAAGAATAAATGTATAAAAGAAAGCTTATCCTGATTAACTATGATGTAAGTTGCAGGCCATGATTAGAGAAGATGATGAAAATCTAGAAAAGTCTAGGCATTTATAAGATTTTCCTTGATGACTAGCTTGGCAAAAGTTGTTTTTAGACAGATCTGGTGCCCTTAATCTGAAAAAAAAATATTGTACTGCATATATAAATTTAAAATATTTTAAAATAGATGTGCAAAGAGTGAAGCAAGGGAAAGGAACAGTAAGTCCTAACAATAGAATGGAGGTTAAAGAGGGACTGGAAGAATAGCTAATTTCCATTGCAGATCTAGGAAGTAATTGTGATCAGAGACAAATAAACTCCCAGGATAAGTTTTCTTGTCCAAAGTTATTTTAAGCAACATTTTTCTAAGGAGAGTCAATTTATAACATGCATTAAAATCTCCACTCAAATATTTTTTTCTTTCTTTTTCCTTCTTTCTATTTTTCTCTCCTTCCTTCCTTCCTTCCTGATGGAAAAGGCAATCCTGGTAATTACATATTGGCCAAATTAACTCCAATTATCATACATCCCAGGACAAACCATGAAACTGTAAATGTGCCAGCATTAGCAATGACTTGTAATATAGTGTACTGGGTAGCAATCGGTGTGGCTTTGTCAAAGACAAAACTGTGACAATCCAATGTAATTTCCTTCAATGATAATGTCACAGAGAATATAGATAACACAGAAATGACAGATACAATCAGAGCTTCAGCAAAGCATTTCATGTTGCTCCATGACCAATGTAGTTTTGGCCACAAGTATAGAAAGTAGGCAAATAATTTGTCAGATCTGCATGTAGACCATGGCCCGGCATCAATGTGAGTAATCAATCAAGGTTTCTTAACCTTGGCACTAATTATATTTTTGACCACAGGACTTTATGGTGGGGTGGACTGTTTTGTGCCATGCAGGGTTTACTTAGCAACTCTGGCCTCTACCCACTAGAAACCATCAGCATGCCCTCCCCTAGCCATGTCAATCAAAAATGTCACTCAGCACTGTCAAATGTGTCAGACAGAGAGAGAAGAAAACAGTTACACATTGAAAAAAACAGTGGTGGAGCAGGATATACAAGATGTCTCAGAAAGAGATGACTGATCTCTTGTTACTCAATATACCAGTTGAAGAGAATGTTAGTATTTCTATATCACAATGCCTCAGTCTGATAGAAAATGCAAGCTTCTTGAAGGAACAAGTATTTGAATGGTGCCTTGAGTAAGAGAACTCTTGGGATAAAGAACAAAAGAAAGAGACATTCTAAGCTGTGGTAGCAATCTGAGTCAATCAGTAAGCATAGAAATGTATTAGATTATTTTGCTTTTTTAGACATTTTATGATCCTAAAATTAATCCCTTTATTAGAGAAAATAATTCTTACTTTCTGGATTAATATGAACTAATATTAAAAAGATGATAAACCAGGTTTTAAAATAATAGTTCTATTAAAGAACAGGAAGGAAAAAAAACAGGTGCCTGCAACTATGAGAATTAGTCAACTCAGGGCAGAAAATTAATCTTTTTTTTTTTTAAGATTTTATTTATTTATTTGACAGAGAGAGATCACAGGTAGGCAGAGAAGCAGGCAGGAGCCGGGGGTGGGGGAAGGAGGCTCCCTGCTGAGCAGAGAGCCCAATGTGGGCCTAGATCCCAAATCCCTGGGTTCATGACCTGAGCCGAAGGCAGAGGCTTTAATCCACTGAGCTACCCAGGCATCCCTAATCTTTCTATCCCACAAGAAATTTGTGAAAATATCCATGGCTTCAGTAACTAGGGAAAAGTCAGAGGTATGGAACTGCTAATCTAAATAAAAAATCATGTAATGTAGTCCTTTTTAAAATGTTGCCTAATGGGCACCTTGGTGGCTCAATCAGTTAAGTGTTCTGCCTTTGGCTCAGGTCATGATTCTGGGGTCCTGGGATCAAGTTCCATGTTGGGCTCCCTGCTCAGTGGGGAGTCTGTTTCTCCCTTTACCCCTCCCCTCTGCTCATGCTTTCTCTCTCTCATACTCTTAAATAAATCAACAAAATCTGAAAAAAAAAGTTAAAAATAAAAAGTTCCCTGTTCTTCTAAGTTCAAAAGAACCAATGATATAATTTAAAAAGAGAAATTAATAAATAATTAATAATTAATTACAATTAATTAACTATATAGTGTAAGAAATTAAATACCAGAATCACTATGAGAGAGAACCTGGATAGCTAAGTTCAGTTTCAAAATCAGGAAATTCTTGCCATCTTAGAGAATAGTTTAAGAAAAACAACAGCAACAACAAAAGACAAAAAATAAAAAACCTTTATAACAGCTTGGTGTAAATTACCAAAAAATGTTGAGCACACGTTTTGGAAAGAGGGATAATCCCATAATGTGCACTTTACTAAATACTGGGGTTGTAATGATGAGTCTGAGGTGGTACCCGCCCTTTAACTGTGTAGTATAATCTGCAGAAATGGAGATTACAAACTGCTCTCAGGGTCATTTTCCCCACCCTAACTGAACTCTCTTTATCTGGGCTTGGATATAATATGAATGTGAGGGTAAGTCTTACCTTGAAAAGAGTAATATTCAGACTACTCTGCCTTCTGACTTTATTTTCTTCTGCCTGTTCCTGCCCATTCGTTCTTCTGAGGGTATAAATACCACCCTTAAAGAGCTAGGCTTTTTTTTTTTTTAAATTTTTTATTTTTTACAAACATATATTTTTATCCCCAGGGGTACAGGTCTGTGAATCACCAGGTTTACACACTTCACAGCACTCACCAAAGCACATACCCTCCCCAATGTCCATAATCCCACCCCCTTCTCCCAAACCCCCTCCCCCCAGCAACCCTTTTAAGCATGAGGATGGCACATGAAATGTCCAGATTCCCCACCCCGTCCCCCGTAAATAAGATGTCTTTTTAAAATACATGAGGATAAGTTAGCATATGCTTTTAACTTTGGGAAGTTGGGGTAGAGGATGAGGATGAGGCTCTAAGGCAAACAGAAGGCTACAAGGTAGGAAACAGGGGTTTACACATCCTTCCTTACCAATGGACTGGAAGCAGAGTTTCAGTCTGAAATGTCAAGGAAAACATGAATTCCTTCAAGGGGTCTCCCCAGCCCCCAATATCAACAGTTTCCAGTTATGAGACACAATAGTTGAATACAAAAATACTCAACATTCTGTCCTAAGCATTATCTCATTATAAAGCATCCCCCAAACAGGCCCATTATTTACCGAGGTCCCTCTATCCCAACCCATACATACATACATTTTACATGTACGTAAAACATACCAAATGTTTAGGGCAATGGCTCAAGAATTTCAACTTCTTGAAGATGTACAAGAAAGATAAAAGTTAACAGAGGAGTAACTTGTGAAAAAATTATAAATAATACCACTCACGGGAAAATAGTTTAAAAACTGATAAAATATTTAAAACCCATTAGGCCTGGCACGTACAAAATAAAGCTATCACATTTCTTCAACTGAGTGCTGTGGAATAGTTAAACTATTAATAGTTTACTTATTAACCTATTAACTAATAGTTAATACTATTAGTAAATTAATGCTAAATACTAACAGTACATACTAATAGTGAAAAAATTAATAGTAAACTATTAATTTATAGTTTACTACTTTAATGAATCAAAATTCTAAATAGGCAGTAGCACTACTGCTATGAGACTATCAATGAATTATTGAAAACTTATAGACCTCTTTATCAATAAATAGTTGCATCTCCACTGCCACAGGGGAAGATTTACCATTTGTAGATGTAAATGAAACTGTCTTTAAAAAGTAGTTTTCTCCTAATTGTTGTAATATTCTAATGACAAGGAAAAATAGGAAGAACCTCAACTACAGGACTGTATCAATAGGAGAATAAAAACAAAGTAACAGAATATAATCACAGTCATATGCCTACAAGTTGTTTCTCAGTCTAGTAGTAGGGGCAAAAATGTCCTCTGCTTCTACTGTGAAAACGGCCCTCCATATTTCATCAGCCATCTTTAAGCTTCTCCTTAATGCGCCTCTTGTCCCACTTTGTTTTGTTTTCTTGCTGAAAGTCATTGCTCTCGGGCTGAGCGGCCATGCAGAAAACCAGTTTCTACCTCACTGGTCAGAAGCATTAGAGATGTCAGTCTGTGTAACACGTACTGCCTTATATTTTCTGCAATGTCCCAGGGAGATTAATTTTTCTTTCCTACGATCTGTCTAGAGTATTTTTCAAAGCCCTCTTAAAAGATGTTTAGGGTATGCATGTTTGTGTGCATATGTACTTGTCCTCTCTCCTCTCCCTTCCTTCCTCCATCTTTACCTTCCTCCTTTCTTTTTTTCCAACATTAAATCAGATGTATTCCAATGAACAGAACCAAAGTCTATTTTGTTCATATAGTCCTTTGATATAGTTCAGTATAGTGGTCACTATACCTAGAGTTTGAAAAGGATACTCATATTGTCACAAATCTCCTCAGAAGAGTGTTTTAGTGTAAGTTTTATCTGAAACTTACTAGAGTCAAATGACAGATTTAGGATCACAAGAGTTAGGACAGATTATATACTGCCTTTGGGGTATTCATCTATCATTCTTAATATTTATATCATAAAGCCCTCTCTTCTACACAGTAACTAGTATTCTCTTTAGCAACCTGTTTACTATTATTCTGTCACTAAGAGGTGCTCGTTGTTTTCTAGAATCATCTGCATATATACTCAGGTTTTACATTTACAGACATCATCTACCTAGAGTTTTACTGTTCCATAAAGGGGCAATGAAAACCGTTTTCTAAGGAGTTTATCGACTCCAAGCTACCTCTGAGAGACCATATTAGCATGTGAATTCTTTTTCTCTCCTGCCAAGTCCTCTAATGAAATTATATGCCAACCAAATCATTTTGCCTGGATTTTAAAGATCTAGTGAAGACTTACCTTCCCATCTTGTTATTCTTTCTTCTCATTATCGTCTCCCAAAGAGCACAGTAGCGAGACTGCTTGAGGCTTTGCTACTTTTCCCCACAATGCATCTTTATACATGCCAATTAATATTTCTCTTACACTAACATATTCTTTCAATATGTTAAATCACAAGTATATATTTATCGAATTTCTGACATATCTTCCTTAGAAGCTATTATTAATTCCAGGTTTCAAGTACTTTCAACTAGAGACAGTATATTATTTGGCCAAACTTGCATCACTAGTAAGGGGCAGAGCTGGGACTTAACTCCATGTTTGCCTCATGCCAATACTCAAGATTAAGTAGAAGTAATCTATCAAAATCTATCAAATCTATCAAAAAAAGTATCAAAATACTTTATCTATTTTTAAAGATTTTTAAAAATTTATTTGAGGGAGAAAGAGAGAGCAGGATCAGGGTGAGGGGGAAGGGTAAAGGGAGAGGGAAGATAAGGAGACTCCCACTGAGCAGGGAGCCTAACACAGGGCCCGATCCCAGGACCCCGGGATCATGACCTGGGTCAAAGGCAGATGCTTGACCGATTAAGCCACTCAGATGCCCCCAAATCCAAAATATTTAAAGAATTAATCTACAATGCAGATTTCTACCTTAGCAAATATGATAAATAATGAACACGTCTTAACAAAGTACGCTCATATCTGATACACCAAAACAATAATACATTTAAAAGTTTGGAGGAAGCAAACATTATCAAAATGAGAAGAGAGTAAACAAAATTAGCTACCAATCTGAAATTTATTTTCAGTTTTCTTGAAACTTGATACTCATCTGATATTTTTCAAACTATCATTTGTTACTCTCTAAACAGTGTATTACCTAAATTTTTAGAAAATGTGTTCAAGTAATTATTATTTTCTGAAATGAACAGGAGCTTTTTTGGAGAAGACTAACATGAAGTATATACTTTGATTATTTGGGATTGCTGAATTCTGGTTTTTAGTCCTCTGCCCCATCTATTCAACAAACATTTACTAATTCTGTATTAGGTGTCTTATTCTGTGCCAGGCCATGGTAACCTAAGAATGAATGATGCTGGTATCATTTTAACCTTGAAGCAGCTTTCAGAACTTAGAGAAGTAATAGAGACATTTCACCAAGCACTGTGATTTGATATGATTAATTTTATAATAAAAGCTTACATGTGGTTCTTAGAAAGTATAGAGAAAGCAGCTTGTATCTCATACAACTCTTTCTCTCTGTACATAGAGCCTCTGAGGAGACACCTTGTATTAGTGTTTCTAGATGCTAAGAAGGAGGGGCACCTGGCTGGCTCAGTTGTAGAGCATGCCACTCCTGATCTTGGGGTCAGGAGTTCAAGCCCCACATTGGGTGTGGAGCCTACTTAAAAAGAAATTAAATAAAAAATAAAAATGCTAGGAAGGAAACTGCCTATAGAGGAATAAACTATTTTCAACAGGACCCATGTGAAGAGCATAAAAACATGGTTGCACCTACAAAGCCTAGTGTATAGTGCTAAAGCACATATACATACATATATATGGAAGGAATAAATATACACATATATACAGATACATAGTATCTGGAGGGGAAGCTAAAGAATGATGTATCAGACCATGGAGAGCCTTGAATGTCATGTTTGGAATTCATTATGTAGGTAAGGAGAGCCTAAGTATGGATATGACACCATAATACGTATTTATTAGGAGACAGTTTTTGGCAGAAGTTTACTATTACCAATAATATAAAAGAGCTTAAAGTCAAATTCTGGTGGACAAGGTCTTCCCTCCAAAACCACTACCTTGGTCTCTGACTTCCAGTCTAGTTTGTTTTCCAAATATACTAGGAAAATACCTTTGTGAAGCTACTGTTACTAGGTTCTGGGCTCTATGTCATAATACTTCAAGTCTAAGGATGAACTAACAAGTCTTTTGGCTCCTTTTATAATCCCATTATGGAGTTTTAATGTAAAGGTGTTCATAATGTATTTAATTATGCAATGATTTTGATGTGTTCTCATGAGAAAGAACCTAGGTTCTTAGGGTGGAGGGGAAGATGGTAAAAATCAAAACCATATGGAGTATTTAGATTAGAGAGAAGAAAAACAGAAGGTATGATTACAGAGAAAGGGATGGATGTAGAAAAATTCAATGTCTGGAAGGGGAGAAAGAAGAGTTTGGAACATTACAGAGAAGTTACTAAAAATAAGGTCATGACAAGAGCACTGGATATGGCAACTGAAACATTACTGGTTTTTATCCATGAAATGCTATTTTCAAAAAATTCTCTGCTTTTTATATTCATTATATTTGTGTGTACACATATATTTGTATATATTTATGTGACAAAATATAGCTACCCATATTCTGTTAAACAAAAACATTTGTTTTGAAAAAAATTTGTTTTTCCACAGACAACATATACTTTACAATGTAAGATTTGTGTTTTAAAGAACAATATATGTTAAAATTATTAGTATGTACCTCCTGTAGAACTTAAAGGCATTTTAAGGCTTTGTCAGTTCCATATTATTTCTAACACTTACCTGTACCTTTCCTTACATTTTTACTTCTGAAGCCGTGTCTTTTGTATTAGTTCGGGACACCATTCATTCTGTTAATATCTGCAGAGCAGCTACAACTGTATTATTCAATATTTGACCTTGGGAAAATAGCAGTGAATATGAGCCATATGGCCTCTCTCTTATGAGAGATAAATACAGGCATTATGTGCAAAATATTAATTATAAATGTGCTATATCTTATGAAATGTGAGCTGTCAAGAGAGGATACTGCACATATACAAGTCTAGAGTCAAGGGAGAATGGGGGATATTCCTTAAACTAAAGTGGTCTGGTGCACAGACAGCAAGAGAGAGGATGGCATTAGATGGGTCTAGAAAGGTGGGGAAATCCCTGCGAGCCACACTGATGATATCTAAATGCAACATAATTTCAATGAAAATCTATTGCATGAATGAGTGGACCAACAAAACATACACATAAAAAGCTCTACCTGACTTCAGTGCAGAATGAGTAAGATGGGAATGAAGAGAAAGATAGGAAAACAAGTTATGGGTTGTTTTAATGGTCCAAAAAAAAGGATGAACATGTGAAACCCACCAGGGTCATTACGGGATACTAAGGGATACTAATACCATACAAAATACTAAGGATTTCAGGCTTTGTTCTTAGGGTTTCACTTTTATTAACTCACTTCAATTTAAAGTGATTTGAGAAGTTAGATGCTGTGCTCGCTTCGGCAGCACATATACTAAAATTGAGAAGTTAGATGCTATTATCAACATCTTATAAATGAGGAAACTTAGACACTGCAAGGTTAATCAACTTCCTCAATTTCACACTGCTGGAAGACAGAATGTGAACGGAGGAAATGAGGAGTTTTGAACTGAAGCAGTCTGGCTCCAGAAACGTGCTCTAAACAAAGCATTTTAGATGGTAGACTAGTGACCTCTTTCCACCTAACAAATCCCCTTCAAAATTCAGTGGCTTCAAAACCACATTTGTTATGAAGCATATTCCATGCGTCAGCAGCCCAGGCATGGCTTTGCAGTGTCCTCCGCTCAGGATTTCTCACAGGGCTGCTGTCAAGTTGCCAGCTAAGGCTGTGGTATAAGTAGAGTGCCTAGCTAGAGAAAAATCTACTTCCCACATCCAGGGGATGCTGGCAGGACTCATTAACCGGAGGGCTGCTGGACTGGGGGTCTCAGTCCCTTCCCAGACTCCTCTGCTCCTTTCCATGGTGGCTTTCGTACGGCAGCTTACAACTTGGCAGCTGGCTTCAACAAAGCAAGCAAGTAACATGTGCCAGAGAGGGTACAAACAAGATGGGAATAATAGTCTTTTGTAATCTAAGCTTGGAAGTGACACTTCCTCCCCACCCCCCCTCTTTTTTGCATATTCTATTCATTAGAAGCAAGTTGTTAAGTGTAGCCCATATTCATGGAGAGGGGATTCCACAAGGTCATAAATACCAGAATGTAGCAATGATTGTAGAAGCTGTCTAAAACAAAATAAACTGAACTTAATAATTGATTGCACATGAAAGATCTGGAAGAGGGCGGAGCCAAGGATACCTTGAAAAGACGTAACATGATCATGTATTTGGTGGCTGATGGTTGCACAAGCTTGTGCCTTCCCTGTGAGGGAGGAAGGGAGAAAGTATGTTATCTATTGTGATTAGGGCAGGGCTTCTCAGGTTTGAGCAGAGTGCCAAGTGAGAAAGGAAGCTGAGTAGTTAAATCTTAAAGGAGTTTTTGACAGTGAAAGGGTCTGATTGAGGTAGTGGGCCCTGACTTTTATCTCCATATTCCTGTTTATGTGTCTACCTCTGCAAATGCTCAATAGGACAGAAGCAGAAAAGGGGGAGGCATATATTTGGATTCATGTGGTGCAAATCCCTTGCCAAGGCTAGGCAAGAGGGCTGCTGATGTGATAAGGCTTGGACTGAGAGGAGTGGAGACAGGAGGGGTGATAATCAGACAAAGGAGAAATTCTAGTAGAGTAGAATGAAGGCAAACTCATGTGAGTAAGTACTGAGATAAAGAGTTGATATGATAGTCATAGGTGTGATTTCTGAGTTAGATAATTTTCAGTTAACTTTAGGGCAGAGAAAAAATATAGGAATGGATAGACAATATGCAAGAGAATTAATAAGCACTGGAAATGAGCTTTTAGAAGGTAAAGAAATAGAGAACCAGGTATTAGATCATCCTCCTCAATTTCTCAGGTATGGAAATTACTCAGGACCTATCAGGACTTTGACAGTGAGATATCAGTTTGCTACATACAAATGGAATCACATGGTCATCATATTTATAGATAGAGCATGCTGGACTATACCGCCAATGCAAATATATTCTTGGAAAGAAGCGCAAACAGGTTCATTTTGCCTTCTTTTCTATTTATACTGTTTTAAAATAAATTTGGAGTAACTTCTTAGACAGCAATAAATAATTAATAATGTTTACTGACTTTTCCACATTGCTGAGCATCTAAATATATGCCCATTTCCCTTTCTGATGATTCAGTCTCATTCTTTAGACTTCTACTCTGACAAGGTTTCCCTGGAGAGGAGGTGTTACATGTACAGACTCTTTGCTGTCTGGTTTCACCTTGACTTTTTGGGTTGGGAAGCCCTGATTTATAAGCCAGGATGACTCACTACAGAGTTGGCAAGACCCTCTCTGGGTTACTCCGTTAGGCTTTTTTTCTGGATGACATTTCCTACCAGGTAAGACTGGATTAGTCTTTAAGGGGCTTCCAAGAAATAATGGCAATTTATAGGTGGTTAATTAAGCACCAAGGGAAAAGGAGAAATCTTAGTTGTTTTGCCTTTTGAAATGTATCCTGGAGTTTTTAACTTTCTAGGACATTAAATTTTTGGTGAAGATTATTTTAAGTGTTCCTCACACTTGTTGTTAGGGAAACAAGCATTTGAGAAGGTAGCTTGCTCTTGGCAAAATAGGCTTTTTAGGCCTTCCTATCACCTGAATAGCTTCCAGCCCTCACAGCCTTGCCTTATATGCGTGGTTAAATCAACAAACACCAAGCTTAGTGGTACTCAGGGGAGGCCCAGATTATTTCCATTTTTTTATACTCTGGATACATAAGAAACAATGAAATATTCCCAATAAGGTTACAAATCTATATCTTAAATGTTGACACTGAAGAATAACGCTTCTAAATATACATAAGAATACACAATAATTTGTACTTGAAGATCACATCAGAAGTCTACATTTTGAGGTCTTTTTTTCTCAAAATAAGGCCAAGGCCAAATGATCCTCCCTTCAGCTCTTTGTGATTCTTCCTACACAAGTGAAATTTTTTCTCAGAAAAGTTGAAAACTGGATCCATCTTCGGCATTCATAAACTTTAATAGGTTGCTGGGTGGGCTCTTTATTACTGAGGGAAATCAATCTAATGATGGAATGTCATGTGTTGGGATTAATTTGGGGGGCTTGTCCTGTACTCCTCTGTGATCATTTCACGTGTTCGCCTCACTGACCAATTAAGAGCACTGCATTTTTTAGAAGCTAGCTACTACTATGAATTGTGTTTGCATATGAAATCTTAAAATACACTTTTATAAACAATTCTCATTAGTTAAATTCATGAGAAAAATTATTAGAATAATCTTACATAGAGATGACCAGATTTTATGGTGGTCATTAAAAAGTAATGAGAAGCCCCTTGTGACTTTCATGGGCAGCTAATGACTTTTATTCAGAAACCGAATGACCAAAATTTCTTTAGTTGGGTTTGTTTTTCTTGAAAGTCTAAAAAAAAAAAAAAACCTTAGGCAAATAATGTACATTTAGCAAGAGAAATATTCTAAACAAAACTCATTTTAGTATAATAATTAAATTAAGCTATACATGAATCCATTCATATACTTATCCATTTTTATCTCAAGTAATCTAATTATTTATCTATGTACATTAGCAACCAAAATGCTATGATAAATTTAACACATATTTAATTTAATGGCAGTATAGAGATTCAGTCCCAAAATGTTTATATTCACTTAGTATAAAATAAAAAGGATACAGTGATTGCTTTCTTAAACTTATGAACTACTTGACAAGTATGTGTTCTAAAATTATAATCTTTCAAAATTTCAGCTAGGTTGTCTATTCTACAGTATGACAGAGTCAAATCTAAAAATTACAGAATATGTCTGGGAAATAAATTTTATGATAGGTTGCCTACAAACTCCTCATCTCTAGATTTACATATACCTCTGTCTACCTGCTCTCTTCCTGTGGCGGGGGAAGGGAATAATTATTATTTCAATGTATAAAATAGTTTGGTTTTAATAGCACATACTTACATATTATATTTACACAGTAATATATATTAGATTGTAATAGTTCTTCCATATGATACTACTTTCATAGTAGCAAGCACGTAATAAATGGTAGATATTACTACAAATGTTTAATTATTGTAATATGCATTTCTTAAAAAACAACAGGAATAATTATTTATTTGGTATCAGAAGTTCAGAAATTCATAAACTGAATGCTCTTCCTAAAAAAAGACCTTCTAAAGGTCTTTGGATTTCACTATCTAATCTAATAATGATTCACTGGGGAAAAAAATGTAGGTAAGGTCACATGTATAGAATGACCAGGAAGAGGCCTGGTATACAGAAACTCAATTAATCATGACTCAGCAACTTACTTTTTCAGCATGACCTTAAACAACTTAATCATTTTTTTCTTATTTTTTGACTCTGTCAAGGGAAGATCAAATACCTTTAACTCATCGGTTTGCTTTAAGATAAAATGAGCTTAGCTGTGTACTTAGTTGCTTGACTTTGAAATTCTCAATGATAGCACTAATACTAGAATTCCTATTCTTGTAAAGATCAAGTGTGGCTGTATAAATACATATGGCCTTCCAGAAAAAAAAAAAAAAAAAAATGAAAAGCAAGGAAAAACTCCACAACACATATGCCACACTTTTTTTGAATGTTAAAGAAAGATCCATGTCTGCAAAAAGATAAGTTCAATAGAATTTACTTCCTCACATGGAGCCAAAAATGAAATGGGTAAATTCTTAATTATTTTTATTACCCTTATACTAAAAGTGAAACTTCATTTTAACTGAGATGGGGCAAATTATAAACTAATATCCTATGCTAGGATTGGAGTGACATGATAACATCAACCATTAAGCTGGCAAAAACTGACAAAATCAACTTTTTTTGGAACTCTGGCATCTAGTAAAAATTTTACTACAAATAGGGGAATGCTTAAAGAAGAAAGAGGTTATTAACATTTAGTAAGAAAGCACTACGGTACTTTAGCTTATTGTGACTTAGTCCAAACTGCAGCTCAGATATAACATATGAACCAAAGATTATCTAGGAAATAAGGGATTTGAAAAATCATATATGTATTAGATCTACCTAACAGATATACATGGAACATTCCACCCAACAATAGTAAAATACATATTTTCTCAAGTGTACCTGAAATATTCTCCAGATAGACCATCTCTTTGACTACAAGTCTCAACAAAGTTAAAAATATTGAATTTATACAACATATTTTTTTCTGACCAGGGTGAAATAAAGTTAGAAATCAATAATAAAGAAAACTTGAAAAAATTCACAAATATGTGAAAATTAAACAGTATATTTTTGAACAGATGGATTGAAAAAGGAATCATGAGAGGAAATTTGATGATACTTTAAGATGAATGAAAATGAAAACAAGATACCAAAGTGTGAGATGCAGTGAAAGCAATTCTCAAAGAAAAAATTATAGCTGTAAAGCATATATTAAAAAAAGAAAGATCTCAAATTGATAACATAACTTAATATCCAAGGAACACAAAAAAGAACAAACTAAACCGACAGCTGGCAGAAGAAAAACAAAATAAAGATTAGAGTGGAGATAGAGAATAGACAGGAAAATAGAATCAACATAAAAAATTACAACATCCTTTGTAAAGATCAGGACAGTAGGCAAAATTTTAGCTGGACTGACTAAGAAAAAAGAGAGGAAACATAAAATCAGAAATAACAGTAGGGATTTACTAGCAAGTTTACAGAAATAAAAATGATTTTAGGAGAATATATGAACAACTGCATGCCAACAAATTAAGTAACCTAGGCAAAAATCAAAATGGAGAAATTTTTAGAAGTATGGAAATTATTAAAACTGAATCAAGAAAAGAATGAAAACATCTGAACAGATCTATAATAAGAAAAAAGAGATTGAACCTGTAAACAAAAACCTCCCAGCAACAAAAAAGAGAGCTCAGGATCAGATGGCTTTAGTGACTTCTATCACTTAAAGAAAAGAGAATACCAGTCTTCCTGAAATGTCTCCAAAAATAGAAGAGTAAGTACTTCCTAATTTATTTATAAGAAACCAAAAAGGACACTATAGATTAACATTATGTATGAAGATAAATGCAAAATTCCTCAATAGAGTACTAATAAACTAAATTCAACAACATATTAATAGAATAACCTAGTGAGATTTACCCCAGGAATGCAATGTGAGTTAACACACTAAAATACTAACATAAGTCCATGTAATAAAGCATAAAAAGAGAACAAAGGAAAGAAATAATACAATCATCTCAACTGATACTGAAAAAAGCATTTGATAAAATCCAGCACCCTTTCATGGTAAAAACACTCAGAAAATTAGGACTAGAAAGGAAAGAGCATTTATAAGAAAAACCACAGCTAACATCATATTTAATAATGAAAGACTTTATGATGAAAGACTGGAAGCTTTTAACCCAAGTTCAGTAACATGATAAGGAAGCCCATTTTAATACCGCTGTTCTATTTTATATTGGAAGTTCTAGCCAGAGAAGTTAGTCAAGAAAAATAAATAAATATAAAAGTAAATAATAAATTAGAAAGGAAGAAGTGAAACAATTCCATATGCAGATGGCATGGTTTTATACACAGAAACACCAAAGAATGCACAAAGAAACTAAGAACTAATAAGCAAATACAGCAAATTTGCAGGGTACAAGATAAATGCAAAAATGTCAGCGGTGTTTCTATACACCAGCAAAGACCAGAATGAAAAGTAAATCAGGAAAACTATTACACTTATACTAGCATTCAAAGAATAAAATACCTAGGAATAATTTCACCAAAAAGATGAAAAACTTAGTATGCTTTTTAGTATACTAAAAATTATAAAACATTGCTGAAAAAAAGATAGCTATATAAATGGAACGATAGCCTATGTTCATGGATTAGAAGAATTAACATAAGGTTAAGATGGAAATACTACCCAAAGTGATCAACGGATTTAAGGCAAGTTCTATTAAGATTCCAGGAGAGGGAGGAGTTAAGATGGCAGAGTAGTAAGAGAATGCTGAGCTTGCCTCAGCCTTTGAACACAGCTAGATCAACATCAAATCATTTTTAACAACTAGAAACTGATCTAAAGATTAGGGGAAAAAATTGCACAACTGGAGGGAGAGAATGTGGCAGATGTGAGGTTCAGAGCCATGAATTTGGGGAGAGAGATGCCATGGTGCTGCAGAGAAGAGGGAGTCCTTTTTGTGGACAAAAGTCGGGGAGAGAGGAAGCAAGCAGGAGAGAGGGGAGCATATAGGATTCGTGAAGGATGCAGTGGTGTGGGGATTGCCTGGGTCACACTGGAAGAGAAGATGCTCCTTCTTGAAGTACATTTGGAATAGGGTATATTGCCACTCCAAGGACAAAAGGCCTGCCGAGTGCCACTGAGTGGTCTCTCAACATCACAGGACAGAGGTGTGTGCAGAGGGCAGATAACCTGGTCAGAGCTTTTTGCTGTGCTTCACCATAGACTCCAGGCACCTGCACAGCCCAATGACTGCTTTTCTGGGAAAGAACAGTGAAGGATGCTGGCTGTGAGGTTCTCCTCTGGGGGATGGGAGTGGGTCCATCCCTTGCTGGCTCTTTTAAGATTTGGAGTTTTGAATCCCATCCCCAGGCCTGACATAAAACAGAGGAGAACTGTGGCACTGGGTGTGCCAATGACTCAGGCACAGACTGGTTGAGGGCAGGGATCTGACAAAAGCCTGGGACAAGGAGGGGGGAGAGTTCATTTTTCTGTGAGGGCTTCCTGAACAGCAGTGGCTGCAAGTTCCCCTCCCCAGGGTGACATCATATTCCAATGTCTCCAACCCCGCTCACTAGCACAGTTGGACTTCATAGAGAAACACAGCACCTGCAGTGGAGTGTGGAGTCACTTAAACCAAACCCCACAGTCCTGTGCCCAGCAGGGGAATCCTGACTAGGGACATAGGACTGTGAGCCAGAACTGCCAGCCTAAGAAGACCAACACAGGCCTCCTGGCATCTACCAAGTCTATTGATCATAGAGGGCTCCATAGCATCAGCTTCAGTTCTGGTGGAAATAGGACCAGGCTTTCTTTTTTTCTTTAAAAAAAAAAAAATTTTAAGTTTTTAATTTTCATCTTATTTTTTCTTTTCTTTTATTTTTTCCTTTGGAATCAGGCTTATAGTTTTTTGTTGTCTGTCCCTTTCCCTTTTTTATTGAATCAGGCTTTTTAATGATTTTTATTTATTTATTTGACACAGAGAGAGGGATCACAAGTAGGCAGAGAGGCAGGCAGAGAGAGGGGGAAGCAGGCTCCATGCTGAGCAGAGAGCCAGATGCGGGGCTCAATCCTAGGACTTTGAGATCATGACCTGAACTGAAGGCAGAGGCTTAACCCACTGCACCACCCAGGTACCCTGGATCAGGCTTTATAAATTTTTAAATTTTTACTCAACCTTCTCTGAATGAACAAATCGAAGTATACCTACTTAAAGGTCCAGCTGTCCCCCACTGCAAGCAAGGAGTAAGTCTGCAGGTAGTAACTTGTGGGAAAGAGCAGCCAAAACACAACAGCAGATTGCACACACCATACACCTTAACACTTCCTGAAGCAGGCCCTGGACAGCGTATGACCCCTTCTTAATATTGTATTACTCTCAGGAACCGGAAACATAACATGGTTTCATAAGATGCAAAAGGCAGAAGTGGAGACATAGGGGCAAGACAGAGGAGTTCTCCCCAAAAGAAAGATCAAGAAGAAATTACAGCCCGGGATTTTCTCAAAATAGATATAAGCAATATATCTAAACAAGAATTTAGAACAACATCTCATAAGAATACTAGGTGGGCTTGAAAGAAGCATAGAAGACACCAGAGAAACCCTGGCTACAGATATAAAAGAACTAAAAACTAGTCAGGTCAAAATAAAAAATGCTGTAACTGTGATACAAAACTGACTGAATGTAATCACAATGAGGATGGAAGAAGGAGAGGATCAAATAGGTGACAGAGAAGATACAATTATGGAAAATAATGAAGCTGAAAAGAAGAGAGAAAGAAAACTATTAGGTCTGAGTATAGACTTAGGAAACTCAGCAAATTCAAAATGCAATAAGATCCATTATCATAGGAGTCTCAGAGGAAGAAGAGTGGGGAAAAGGTGCAGGATTATTTGAACAAATTACAGCTGAGAACTCCCCTCATCTGGGAAAGGAAAAAGGCATTCAAGTCTAAAAGGCACAGAGAACTCTCCTCAAAATAAACAAAAACAGGTCAACACCAAGACATATCATAGTGAAACTTGCAAAACACAAATATAAACAGAGAATTCTAAAGCAGATAGAAAAAAAAGGTCCTTAACCTAAATGGGCAGACACAGCAGATTCCATAGAAATCTGGCAGGCCAGAAGAGAGGAGCGGTATATATTCAAACTGCTGAAATAGCAAAAATATACAGTCAAGAATACTGCATCCAGCAAGGCTGTCACTCAAAACAGAAAGAGAGATCAAGTGTTTCCAAGACAAACAAAAACTAATGGAGTTCATGAACATTAAACCAACAGTGCAAGAAATACTGAAGAGAATCCTTTGAAGGGGAAATAGATCAAAAGCAACCAAGACCAGAAAGGAACAGAGACAAGCTATAGGAATGGCAACTTTACAGTTAACACAATGGCACTTAATATAGACTTAGGAAACTCAGCAATTCAAAATGCAATAAGATCCATTAATATCTATCAGTAGTTACTCTAAATGTAAATGGACTGTCAATCAAAAGACAAAAGGAATCAGAATGGATTAAAAACAAAAACAAATACCATCAGTATGAAACTCATTTTAGACCCAAAGACACCTGCAAATTGAGAGTGAGGAGGTCAGAACCATCTATCATGTTAATGGACAGCTACTTATATTAGAGAAACTAGACTATAAATAAAAAGAATGTAGTAAGAGTTGAAGGGCACTACATCATAACAAAGGGGTTCTAGCCAATTGGAAGATTTAATAACTGTAAATATTTATGCCCCCTAAATTAGAAGCACCCAAATATATATAACAATTAATAACAAGGTTAAAGAAACTCATTGATAATAATACTATAATAGTACGGGACTTACCCCACTCACAGCAATGCACAGATCATCTAAGCAGAAGATCAATAAGGAAATAATGGCTTTGAATGACACACTGAACAAATGGACTAAACAGATATATTCAAAGTATTTCATCCTAAAGCAGTAGAACACACATTCTTTTAGAGTGCACATGGAACATTCTCTAGAACAGATCACAGACTGAGTCACAAATCAGGCTTTAACAAGTAAAAAAAGATTCAGATCATACCATGTATATCTTCAGACAACAATGCTATGAAACTTGAAGTCAAGTACCAGAGAAAATTTGGAAAGACTATAAATATATGGAGGTTAAAGAACATCTTACTAAAGAATAAATGAGTTAACCAGGAAATTTTAAAAAAAATTAAAAAATAGATGGAAACAAATGATAATGAAAACATGACAGTCCAAAACCTTTGGGATGCAGCAAAGGTGGTCCTAAGAGGGAAGCATATAGCAGTAACGGCCTTCCTTAAGAAACAAGAAAAGTCTCTTGGGCACCTGGGTGGCTCAGTGGGTTAAAGCCTCTGCCTTTGGCTCAGGTCATGGTCTCAGGGTCCTGGGATCGACCCCGAGTCAGGCTCTCTCTCAGCTTGGCATGGAACTTGCTTCCTCCTCTGTCTCTCTCTCTCTCTCTCTCCCTACTTGTGATCTCTGTCTGTCAAATAAATAAAATCTTAAAAAAAAAAAACAAAAACAAGAAAAGTCTCAAATATACAAACTAACCTTACACACAAAAGAGCTCGAAAAAGAACAGCAAAAAGCCTAAAGCCAGAAGAAGAAGGGAAATAATCAAGGTCAGAGCAGAAAAAATGATACAGAAATTAAAACAAAACAAAACAAGAAACAGTAGAACAGATCAATGAAAGCAAGAATTATTTCTCTGAGTTAATAAAATTGATAAACTCCCAGCCAGACTTAATCAAAAAGTAAAGAGAAAGGACCCAAATAAAATCCTGAGAGAGGAGAGATCACAACCAATACTACAGAAATAAAAACAATTATAAGAGAATATTATGAACAATTATATGCCAACAAATTGGGCCATCTGGAAAAAATGGATAAATTCCTAGAAACATATAAACTACCAAAACTGAAACAGGAAGAAATAGAAAATTTGAACAGACTCATAACAAGTGAAGAAATTGAATCAATAGTAAAAAGTCTCCCAACAAATAAGAATCCAGAGCCAGATGGCTTCGCAGGGAATTCTTCCAAACATTTAAAGAAGAATTAATACATACTCTTCTGGAGCTGTTCCAAAAAACAGAAATGGAAGGAAAACTTCCAAACTCATTCTGTGAGGCCAGCCTTTCCTCAATTCCAAACCAGAAAATGACCCCACTAAAAAGGAGAATTACAGACCAATATCCTGATGAATATGGATGTAAAAATTCTGGATAAGATAGTAGCTAATTGAATCTGAAAGTACCATGAAAAGAATCATTAACCATGATCAAGTGGGATTAATTCCTGGGCTGCAAGGGTGGCTCAATATTCACAAATCAAGAAAGTGGGGATGGAAGAAATAAACTTCAATGTATCATAAAGGTCATACATGAAAGATCCACAGCTAATATCATTCTCACTGAGGAAAAACTGAGAGGTTTTCCCCTAATGTCATGACCATGGCAGGGATTCCATTCTCACTACTGCTGTTCAAAGTAGTACTGGAAGTCTTAGCCTCCGCAATCAGAAAACAAAAAGAAATAAAAGGTAACCAATTGGCAAGGAAGAAATAAAACTTTCACTCTCTGTAGATGACATGATACTTTATGTAGAAAACCTGAAAGACTCCACCAAAAAATTGCTAGAACTGACACATGAATTCAGCAAAGTCATAGAATATAAAATCAACATACAGAAATCTCTTGATTTTTATACACCAATAATGAAGCAGGAGAAAGAAAAATCAAGGAATCAATCCCATTTACAACTGCACCTAAAACCATAAGATACCTAGAAATACACCTAACCAAAGAGGTAAAAGACCTAACTCTAAAAACTAAAGAACACTTAATGAAAGAAACTGAAGAAGACACAAAGAAATGGAAAACATTCCATGCTCATGAATTGGAAGAACTAACAATAATTGTTTAAATGTCTATACTACCCAAAGCAATCTACACATTCGATGCAATCCTGACCAAAATAACACCAACATTTTTCATAGAACTAGAGCATACAATCCTGAAATGTATATGGAACTAGGAAAAAAACCCAAACAGCCAAAGTAATGTTGAAAAAGAAAATCAAAGTGGGAGGTATCACAATGTCTGACTTTAAGATGTATTACAAAGCCGTATTCATCAAGACAGTATGGTACTAGTCCCAAAACAGACACATAGATCAATGGAATAGAAAAGAAAACCCAGAAAAAGCAGGAAAGAATATCCAATGGAAAATAGGCAGCAATAGTCTCTTCAAAAATGATGTTGGGAAAACTGGACAGCAATATGCAGAAGAATTAAACCTGGACCACTTTCTTACACCATACACAAAAATAGACTCCAAATGGATGGAAGACCTAAATGTGAGACAAGAATCTGTCAAAATCCTAGAGGAGGACACAGAGGACACAGAAACCTCTTTGACCTTGTCCATAGCAACTTTTCTTATTAGACAGTCTCTGGACTCAAGGGAAACAAAAGCAAAAATGAACTATTAGTACTTCATCAAGATAAAAAGCTTCTGTGCAGTGAAGGAAACAATCAACAAAACTTAAAGGTAACCTACAGAATAGGAGAAGATATTCAAAAATCTATGAAGAACTCATCAAAACCAACACCCCAAAAATAAATAATCCAGTTAGGAAATGAGCAGAAGACATGAACAGACATTTCTCTAAAGAAGGCATACAAATGGCTAAACAGATACATGAAAAAATGTTCAGCAGCATTCATCATCAGGGAAATATAAATCAAAACCACAATGAGATAGTACCTCATACTTGTCAGATCTGTTAAAATTAAGAACTTAGGAAACAACAGCTGTTGGTAATGATGTGAAGAAAGGGGAACACTTTTGCACTGTTCATGGGAATGCGAACTGGTGCAGTTACTCCAGTAAATATTATCAAGGTTCCTCAAGAAGATAAAAATACTACTACCAGGTACTTATCTGGTAGTAGTTGTACTACCAGATTGTACTACCAATTGTACTACCAGGTATTTATCTGAAGGATACAAAAATACTGATTCAAAGGGGTACATGAAGCCCAATGTTTATAATGCACAAAGCATATATATATATACAATGGCATATATATACAATAGAATATTATTCAGCCATCAAGCCATCAGAAGAATGAAATCATAATGAAATCTTGCCATTTGCAACAACGTGGATAGAAATAGAGTGTATTATGGTAAGTAAAATAAGTCAGAGAAAGACAAATATATGATTTCACTCATGTGGATTTAAGAAATGAAACAGATGAACATAGTAGAAGGGAACAAAAAAATAAGATAAAAAGAAAGACAGAGGCAAACCATAAGAGACTCTTAACTACAGAGAACAAACAGGGTTGCCGGAGAGGAGGTGGGTGGGGGAATGCGCTACACGGATGATGGGCATTAAGGAGGATACTTGTGATGAACATGGTGTTAAATGTAAGTGATGAATCACTAAATTCTACTCCTAAAACCAATACTACACTATATGTTACTAACTTGAACTTAAATAAAAATAAATTCTAATGGTCTTCTTTTTTAGAAATAGAAAAGTCTATCAAATTCATATGGAATTTCAAAGAGACCCCATCAGCCAAAATAGTATTTAAAAGGAAAAAACAGTTGGAGGACCATACTTTCTTATGAGAGCGACTTTAAAGCAATAGTAATCAAAAGAGCGCAGTACTGGTATAAGAACCTAAAAGCAACAGAACAGACTGAGAGTGCAGAAATCAACTGTTACATATACGGCTAATTGATTTTGCACAAGGGTGCCAAAGCCATTCAATAGGGAAAGAACAATCTCTTCAACAAATGATGGTGTATATCCATATGCAAAAGAATGAAGCTGGACACCTACCTCATTCCCTATACAAAATTAACTCAAAAATGATGGTCTACCTAAATGAAAGAGCCCAAACCGTAAAACTCTTTTTTTTTTTTTTAAAGATTTTTATTTATCTATTTGATAGACAGAGAGAGATCACAAGTAGGCAGAGAGGCAGGGGGAAGCAGGCTCCCCACTGAGCAGAGAGCCCGATGTGGGGCTCGATCCCAGGACCCTGAGATCATGACCTGAGCCGAAGGCAGAGGCCTAAACCACTGAGCCACCCAGGCGCCCCCAAAACCGTAAAACTCTTAAGGGAAAAAAAAAATTGAAGTAAATCTTTATAACCTTGGATTTTAGAGAGGACGTCAAAAGTTTGAGTAACAAAAGAAAAAGCAGACAAGTGAAGCTTCATTGAAAATTTCAAACTGTTGTCCATCAAAAGTCCTTATCAAGAAAATGGGGAAAAAAAAGGCACCCACAAAGTCGTAAGACTGAACCCTGCATTAGGCTTGGCAGTCAGTACAGAATCAGTTTGAGACTTTCTCTCCCTCTCTCTCTGCCCAGCACCACCCTCTAAAATAAATAAATCAATATTTAAGAAATACTAAAATCTAAGATACAACTTTTTGTATCTGAAAAAAATACTATGCCTCATTTTATAATAAACTCTACTAGTCATAATATTTTTTAGTCTTCATTATTATTTCTATCATAGAAAGTATAAAATTTTTCAACTTTCTAAACTGTATCAACTCTCTGAACTGCTCAAAAGCTTTTGTATAGTAAACTAGAATATGATAAAATGTAGTTCTCACATGAGTAATTATGATCTAATATGGTTTTATAGACTTTGTCTAATTTTGGCAATAGTATTCTGTTGCATATTTGAAATGCTCAATGCTAGGTGAATGTGATGATAGTTTTTCCCTTTTCATAATTTTTACAAATTTAGTAAATAAGCTACACTATTACATAGGGACAAATAGACTCAATTGTTTGCAATTAACCAATGCCACCCAACCTCACTTTCGGGTTTCACTAAAACAGTATTATAGACACTGAAGAATAATCATGGTGTGGCCACATGATTTCCTGAAAATTTCAACTGTGTTTTGTTCTTCTTGCTATAAGAGATTAGAATAATGAGAGGTGTTCTCCCTTCTTAATGACATGAATATAGGTCTGTGTCATAGTAAAAATACGAGAGCTTCACCTAAGGGACCGTTTGAGTTCCAGAGCCCACCCAAACAAAGCTAACCCCTTTTTCTGTACAGACACACTTAAAATTTAGTTGGATGGTGGTGCCAGTGATAGGACTTTTAAGAATCATGGCCTTGGAAATCACATAAGGCATCAATTTACCAAGCTTAACATAGAAGCATAAGAGTTGTTGCCTGTAAAGGTCTATGGAGGCCTAGACCACGACAAAACCTTCAATGAACAATATATAAATGATTAATTTGCTTTAAAGGATGAAAGAAATACATTTTGATACTTCAGTGCTGTAAGATCAAATATTTAATAACTATGAGGGTATAAAAATTAAAGTGAGGCTAATGATAATGGTTTCGGAAGTAAGACACATTATATTTCTAAATTCTTCATTTCATTACAAAGACACATTGATGTATGAATATACAGATATATTTCTTAATTAGCATAGCCTTCACTTATCATTATGTTTTCTTGATTATTTTCCCAGGAGAAAAGAAAATATTTTAAGCTACCGATGACCTCCTTTTTCTCTTCCTTTTAATCTCCCAACATCATTATTATTACTAAATTTAAAACCACTCTTTCTATAGTTACTACTTCAAAAATTTATTGGGGCAGCAAAATAGAAGGTTTGATGACCAGTGAGCATAAAGAGAAACAAAGAAGTCATTTAAAAGCATTCACATAACCTCAAGGCAGTGAAAACTTGATAGGATGAGAATTAAAATAACAGAATACTGGAAAATGAACATAGATAGTGCATATTTTCTCATTTAACTTTTACATGGTGATTTTGGACTAGCACCCTGGATTCTAGTAACATGATCTAAGGCTGATTCCTTCTTCAAGGGCAAAGCATCATTCACTGCTCTACTAGGCCACTCTGAGACAATGACTATATGTCCTTCTCAGAAAATGTGTTAAATGCCTTATGTGGCGAATCTCAAGTAGAATAATAAAATTAATAAAAGTTTCCAAGAATTAACATGAAAACTTATCTGCACACAGAAACATAAATAAAAAAAGTAAAATACACATTCTCCTTTTTCTTTTCAGCAATCTTTTCTTTAAACTTCCACATACTACCTGGCATCAGATGGCTTGCTCCAAAATAGAAGCCACTGGATATTTGGAACTAACCTGGGGCCCTGGCTTCCTTCAGGGTGGGGATAGGTCGTTGTACCTTAGGTTTTGCCCAGATTCATGGATGCATTACTAAAACAATCACTACTCCAGCTAATCTTCCCAAAATAAAGCAAAGATGGACATGATCTGTTTTTAAATGGTATGATCACTTAACATCTATTTTTCTCCATCTGTAGGACTAGAGAATGCCATTTAGCATGTAGAAGCCCTTAATAAATACACCATGAGGGCACTCAATGATTCACCAAATAGCATCTCCTTACTTAATATTGAAGTCACACAGATGTGCAAAGCAATCCTACAAAACAGGGTGGCCTTAGCTGTCCTAACAGCAGCACAAGGTGGCACATGTACAATTATCAAAACAGAATGTTGTGTGTACATCCCAGATTATCATAAAAATGTCACAGGACTAATAATAAAAAAAAACCAACAACTCCCGCTTACCGAATTTGGTAGTACTGCCTGCCTGAGAATTATTCCATATTAATAACAATTACTGATCCCAAAAGCGAGATGGTAGTGACCTGCAATGTTTCTATAAAATATTTCCTTATTGGCAATCTTTCACAACAAAATTAACTCAATTTCAAATGCTGTGAAGTGCACATCTCTAATTATGCTATGATTCTGTACATGGTATACTGGAATTATGATATACTTATGTGATATGTCTTCTACAGCACTAGATCACTAGCAATTTGAGGAATGATTCAATAACTATCTATCAAAAGTCATGAAAAACATAATGAGCATTTTAATAGTGGTGTCAAGTATCTACTAAATTATCTTGGGATAAGAAAGGTATTTTATGTTTAGACTCTTAAAAAGCCTAACCACAAAATCACAGAAATCTCTACGGCTTTTTGTTTCTGTCTCATTGATTATCCATCCTTGGGCCTAGACTACAACTTTGGAACACGACAATAAAATAGTTCAGAGTTGCTTTTCATCTACATATGTTTACAATGAATTAAATATTTATTTTTCATAAGTCCAAATCAGGTGAAATAGCTCCCCACAAATTAAAGAGCAAATTTTCCTTGTGTAGTACTTGACCATGGTCCTTATTCCATATAAACTGCTGAACCATTTAATTCTTTGGGAAGACAATATTGTAAACAAGTGAGAAAAGGAGGCGGTCAAGTTAAAAAATTGGCAAGGAATATTTTACTTAGTCTTCTAGAAGATAAAATTCATGGGCTTATATAAATATGACAATATGTTTACTAAATATTTACTAGACATTCTAAGAGGTTAACTTCTCTTTCCAATTCTCAATTCTACGCATTCAACGACATGAGAATAGTGGTATACTTGGATGGGTGATTAGGTACTTCTCCAAATGGGTAATTAATGGAACCTTATTGAGTGCTCTGCATTTAAGTGAGCATTTATAGGCATCACCTCCTACCATAAAGGGAAAAACAGCAAAACCACCAGGAAAGAAGCTTTTCCTAAATATAGCATTGTTTTTTCTGTTACAAACACGTCTCTTGTTTTAATACTTATGACACTCTGAAGAAATTCATGCACATTTATTCACTTCAAAAGCAAAATTAATATTGTGATATCAAGTCTTTCATGAAGTATTATAAAATTCTCTACAATTAGCAGTAATTAGTACTTGCGGCAGAGATTTCACAACAAGGTTCAAAGAAGTAAATGACTAAGCCATCTAAGTAGTTTCTAGGCCTGGAGATTCAGCTCTATGATTAGGGCTGAGCTTTATCGAAAAACAAACAATGGGGACTTGCCTAGCTCCTGTCATGCTAAAATACACTACTTAATAGATCAGAAATTAAAACATGGTTCAACTTACTATGAGCAATTTATTCATGTAGCTAGAATAGCTTAATAAACAGCCCAAACAATGTTTATGTATATATAATTTTTCATAAACATATATAATCAGCCACTAGAGGAGAAGGGAGAGACAAGCATAATCACCTTCTGTTACAAATCTTCTATTTCTACTGAATTTTTATTTCCTCAAGAGGAAAAAAACCTCAGTTTTTATTTGCCATTTCATAAAATTATTTTGACCAAAAAAATTCTGCAAAAGCTGTTCTGTAAAATCTAGCTTAATGGTTTCTTATACTGTTTTCAAGCATTAAGGTTGAATTTTTCGACTGTTTTAATTTGAATCCCTTGCACCTTCTTCTTGAGGTTAAAATAAAACAGATTTTTTTAAAAAAAAAATCCTGTTGTTCATAGTTTCAGCCTAAATAAACTGAAGCAGTTTAAACTAGCCAGTTCACTGAACTCTCTTTACCTCATCACACTTGTTCTAGTGCTCTCCTAATTCAAATTCTACACATAATTCACGATACAGAACAGTACCAAAAAGAAAATGCTATTAAATCCAGGGCTTCATTTGATGCAAATGGAATTAATCTAGGGCTGGGGATGGAACTTCAGGTTCCTCATCTTTAGCCTGTGACATAAAATAAACATAAAGCCTACAGAAAATAAGTGGTTTGCATCTCAACCAAGCAACTGCATGTGAAAATAATGTATTAGTTATATGAGGCCACAAAAGCATGAAGTTTTTATGTATGTATATTGTATATATGGACATATATACATACACACCCATTAGAAACATAGGCAGTAGTCCTTCCTTTTCTATGGGAGACATGTTCCAAGACCCTCAGTGGATACCTGAAACCATGGAGAGTACCAAACATTATAAACTTTTCTTTCCTCTAGCTACATATCTGTGACAAAATTTAATTCATAATGTAGTGATCCGAAGGGGCACGTGTACCCGAATGTTTACAGCAGCAATGTCTACAATAGCCAAACTATGGAAAGAACCTAGATGTCTATCAACAGATGAATAGATAAAGAAGATGTGGTATATATACACAATGGAATACTATGCAGCCATCAAAAGAAATGAAATCTTGCCATTTGCAACAACGTGGATGGAACTAGAGCGTATCATGCTTAGTGAAATAAGTCAAGCAGAGAAAGACAACTATCATATGATCTCCCTGATATGAGGAAGTGGTAATGCAAGATAGGGGGGTTTAGAAGAGTAGGAAAAGAATAATGAAACAAGATGGGATTGGGAGGGAGACAAACCATAAGTGACTCTAAATCTCACAAAACAAACTGAGGGCTGCTGGGGGGAGGGGGGTGGCGTTATGGACACCGGGGAGGGTATGTGCTATGGTGAGTGCTGTGAAGTGTGTAAACCTGGTGATTCACAGACCTGTACCCCTGGGGATAAAAATACATTATATGATTATTAAAAAAAATTAAAATGTGCAAAAAAAATTTAATTTCTAAGTTAAAGTAAGAGATTAATGACAGTAATAAAAGAGAGCAATTACAACAATATACTATAATAAAAGTTATATGAGGGGCGCCTGGGTGGCTTAAGGTGGGTAAGCCTTCGCCTTTGGCTCAGGTCATGATCTCAGGGTCCTGGGATAGAGCCCTGCATCGGGCTCTCTGCTCAGTGGGGAGCTTGCTTCCCCCTTCTCTCTGCCTGCCTCTCTGCCTACTTGTGATCTCTGTCTGTCAAATAAATAAAATCTAAAAAAAAAAAAGTTATGTGAATATGGTCTCTTTTTCCCTCTCTCTCAAAATATCTTACTGTACTCTACTCATCCTTCTTGTGATGATGCTCGATGACAAAGTGCCTGTATGACGGGATAAAGTGAGGGATGACAGAGCATTAACCTGCTATTGACTTTCTGACAATACTTCAGAAGGAGGATCATCTGCTTCCAGAGTGTGGTTGACTATTGAAACTGAAGCCACTGAAAGCAAAACCATGGATAAGGAGGGATTTCGGTGTTCTGATGTTGAATATGATGATGACAAATGTCACACAACTACTAGGATACATTGTGATGCCTCTATATACCTTATACCTCAAAGTATAAAATCAAATTTCCAAATTTTTGTATTATAGCTATTTTAGTTGTTTCCCAATTTTTTCCAAAGTTAATGCAGACAATTGTAAATAATCAGTAATTTTTAGAAATTCCTACAAATATGCAAAAGTGCTTGTGTGCATGTTAGGAAGGGATGTATTTGGCAGAATATGTATGCAGCTGCACTACGGAGTCAGTTACAAATTGCACAACTGTCCAAAAGAGAGTGTAGTGAATTGATCAGAAACTAATACTACAGTAATATACTTAAGAAGCTAATTAATGTTAAATAATGCTCTATGCTTTTAAACTGGGTCAACAATAATCAATGCTCTATTAATACATAACTCCCCTGTGTTAAACTGGTTTGTCCAGATTTTTAAGTGGCACATTTTAAGTGTTTCTTGTAATTACGCTCATTTGCCTATTTTGAAATGTAGACATCTGTTTAAGGATACTATTATTGATGTGATTTTTTTTTTCTCCTTCAGTCTAAACAGCTTTGTTTTCAAATCAATCTTTACATATGGACTACAGCAATTTTAACTACTTAACACTAAATTGATGAGATTAACTTAAAAACTTTCTGGTTTTCACTCACTGACATTTATGTGTATGCGTGTATATATATATATATATATAAAATATAGAAATAAAATGTAATCTGTGATATATAATGTGTATATGTAATATGTATATGTATACACATTAGTTTTATTTTTATATCCTAATAATTAAATCCCATAAATTATTTTATTGCCATTTATTTTAGAAAACACCTTAAAATAGTATTTCCTATTTCAATTTTAAAACAGCTACATTTTCAAGTGCAAGATTTTAGTCAAAAAGAAGTATCATGAGAAAAATACATTAGTAATGAAAAAAGAGCTATAGAAAGAATAATTATGATTTATAAAGCCAATCTTTAATACCTGACTAATCTCTACTGACACACATAAATACCACAATTATAAAACAGGTAATTTCATCAAAGTCAGTTTTAACAGACTGATTTACCTTGTTTTTCAAAAAGAGTAATAAAAAGCAACCCCTATTAATTATTAATTTTTAAATCATACTTGGCCATCACAGTCATTATTTAATTCTGTATATTCTGACAGAAATAAAATTGACAGAAATAAAAATTTTTACTTTAGGTTATGGAAATTACTTTCAGAAATACATATTAAAGGGTTCCAAAAATCTTAAAAATAGCTATCAAAACAGCAATCAGTGAAGCAAAACATATTCTTGTAAAAATCAGCTCATGAATTACCATCTGTTTTGCAATAGGATCCTGGCTTAAAGTCTAGAATAAAAAGATTTTAGTAGGGAGTTTTCCTTATTATTCAAAAAGCTCTACCCTTGTTCAATAAGTCTAAGGGTAAGAAAAAACAGCTTTAACACTCAGCCTGGGATTTTTTAAGGCACACAGAGGTGATATCATTTGAAATGTAGCTTATTTTAGTGCAGAGAGTGGCATGTATCATCACTGGCAAACTGTGCTATTTCTGAAATACATGTCTTTTTTTAAAGAAATCAGTCAAAAATGCTATTTTTTAAGATCAAGAAATCTGAGTGAATTAGACCCCTTCTAGCACCAAACAGATTCTTTGAATTTACAATGTATTTCTCCCAGTGGATGATGTCACCTTCTCCCCTGATTCTCCCCTATGCTATATTAACTTTCCTTGCTGAAGTTATTCATCATGTGAAGCAATGATGTAAATCAATCTCACTGTATAGAAGAAAGATAAAGGGCACGCAGAGCACATTTTGGTGCTCTGGTTTATTTACGCAGAGAAGTAAATTTAAAATGGTCATATAGAGAACAGGACTCTGATATTTCTAGAGAAGAGACATTGTATATTCCACAGAATACGAAAGCTATGCAGTTACTAGGAGATTTGAGAATTATTCGCACCAAATCATAAAGTAAAGCTCTTCACTGACAGTTGGCAAATCCATGCTGAGGACATACAGATGTTGTCAAATGTCAACCTAGGGAGGCGGCATCAATGTGACTAGGATCTACAGTTGCCAGACTTAGTGATGGGAAGGTGGTAAAGGTTATCTCATTTACTCAAATTGTAATTTACTCAAAATTACACATGTCATTTTACTGACAGTTATTGGATCATCCTCTACCACTTTCTACCTATTTTTAACTATTTGGCTTCCATTAAGCATTCTAATTGAAGTGTTTCACTAATGAAAGTGAGAAAATCATTGTGTACATACTACCTTTCATTAGACAGCATACTTCTTCCTGTGCTCTTTCTCAACCGTGATGAAAATACATCATTATCAAGTCACATCTGGGTAGTGAGCTTAACCTCATGGGAAGGAATACATGTTGCCTTTGTTTCTGTTCTATCTCTTGAGAATTTTCCTGGGGCGCAGACTGAAGGACGTAAGGAAAAAGGCAGGAATTTTCTTCCATCTTAGAGTTAAAAATTTCTATCTGTCAAAGGAAGTAGGCTACAGGACAAAACTGTTTGGTTACATAATCTTTTTTTAAAAGATTTGATTTAATTACTTGAAACAGAGAGAGTGTGCGTTGCAGAGAGAGAGAGCACAAGTGAGGTGAGGAGCAGGAGGAGAAGCAGGCTCCCTGCTGAGCAAGGAGCCCAATGTGGGGTTTGATCCCAGGACTCCAGGATCATGACCTGAGCTGAAGGCAGATGCTTAGCCAACTGGTGCCCTGATTACATAAATGTTATCAGAAAATAGATTTTGGCTTTGAGGCTATGACTTTGATGCCAGAATGACGGGGTCTACAAAAGGGACAGAGTTCACTCTTACAGACACTAGGGAACATTACATAACTGCATAAAATTATCTAAGATAATTCCCTGCTTCACTTATGTACATTGTGCACATTATTTTGTGATTCTTATGTTAATTAGTGCTAAGTTTAATTAATTCAGTAGATAAGACATCTTAGGGCTTAGCAGGAATTCAAAGTGCCAGTGAAGCACTAACTAGACCCTAACCATGCTTCTGCCTTAGAATCCCTGTGTCAAAGATGTGACCCAAGTTCCATGATGGAAAAACTATAAGTGAATTAAAGGATCTCATGCCACCTAGTTGAATTCCTATGGGGTAGCAACAGAATAAAATTTAAATCTCCAATGTTCTAGATTGCAACATTAAGATAAATGTTCTGAAACTCCAGGATGGAAGATTTGACCCGTAAGGAAGAATTCTGTAATAATTAAAGTGCTCCAAGAAGTTTCTGAGATAGTGAGACAAAATAGTGAATATGGAAAGAGGACCAAAATCAAACCAACCAACCAAAAAACAGTCCACATTTGCCTGTAAAGAAACAAAAAGTACAACACACTGCTTTACTATTATTATTGTTATTATTATTATTATTAAATTATTTTTAGAGAGAGAGCACGTGCAGGGTAGGGAGGCGGAGGGAAAGAGAGAGAGAATCCCAAGCAGGCTCCACACTCAGCATGAAGCCTGATGTGGGGCTCAATCTCAGGACTCTGAGATCATGACTGAGCCGATATCAAGAATCCTGCATTTAACCGACTGACCTGTTCAGGTGTTCCAGGAAGATTTATTTAGAGAATGGGGTAAGGGAAGCCTCTCTGTGGTAGTAAAACTTAAGAAGAAACCTGTACATGGGAATGAGCCAGGCAAAGATTTGAGAAGAGAGAGAGAGAGATCCCAACACAGGGCTGGGATGGGGATGAGGCTGGCACATCCAGCAAATGGCAAGGTCAGTGGTTGGAGCAGAGTGAGAGGAGGGGTTAAACGTGGGGAGTGAACAGTAAAGTTATGAGGCAGGTAGAGAAGTGATCGCATGGGTCCCTGTTAAGAAATTTCTGAGATATTCCAAATTTGATGAGGACTGCTGGAGAGTTTAAGCTGTGGGGTGTGTGATATAATCTGGCACACATTTCAGAAAATCACCTTAGGTTTAGTTTAGAGAAATGACATTTAGAAAGCACAAGTTGGGGGGAGTCCAGAGGCTAGCGGACAGCATAAAGGAAAAAAAAAAAAAAAAAAAAAAGACAGTGCCTTTGATGGCCATGGGAAGGAAATCCAAACTGTAACTCAGCAAAGAGATGCCCTGTGACATGTTCTTTACTACTTATCCAGTTTCATTTACGGTAAACTTCTTTCTCCCCTTTGTTTTCCATCTGTTCGTTAGTCTGAACCTTTGTATATTGTTTCCTCTATTTAGGGGGACCTCCTTTTTTGTCTTCATGGTCCCACAGAGATGTCACCCTCCTGTTTCAGAACCTCCTCTTCAAAAAACTTCCTGACACTTCCAAAAAAAGGAGATCTCACCACAGAATCCCATATAGGATAGAACTTCTCTTTTATGCCATTTTACAATAGGCTAGTTTATGCTATGCTGTCTCAATGGCTACTGAATGGTGTGATTCTTTTCAACTGCACTAGTCTGAGAAAATTAACAGTATATAAACTACTGAGATAAACTTCTTAAACCCGTATCAGTATGAATATCACTTAGAAGATTATTCTTTTCAATACAACTAGCCCATGCTTATAGTAAAGGTATTTAGTTTTTAAAACAGACTCAAAGCATGTCTAGAAATGGGTAAAGGAACCAATTATAAAATTCATACATTAGAATCAAAGTATCTAAAGTGCCAAAAACATTGCCTTTATACAAAAATAGTCTACTTTGTGTGTGAAATAAAACAGTATCTCTGAGTTGGTATATAATTCTTCCATATTAAAGCACTGAGGTGGACCAATTTAAAAAAAGAGCTACTAAATTGTGCTTCAAGGCTCAATCCACCTAGGATTTTTCAGAGTCAGAAATTATTTAGTAATTTTGCCCAACTTCTTTTGTGATTAGATGGTTAATCAGTATCATTACCTGTAATAGAACCCACATAAGTCATTGTATCTTTCATTTCACACTTCCAAATCTGAAGTGAATAGTGTGAAAAAAATAGTGACAACTTCAACCTCTTCTTTAACCTAGTTCATATGGATTAAGGTACATATATTAAGTAAATGATCAATACTTAATTGGATGATAATTGATAATACATCAATTGGAAACACCTGTTCTAAGGACACAAACCATAAACATTACTTTGAAGTCCTATTAAAAACCACATTTTCCAAGTTTTCCAAGCAACTCTTCAGGTGAATTTATACTGCTATAAAAATAAATACCTATACATAGAGCTGAGTTGCTTCTCACAATAGATTTAATTCTAGAAACAAAGCCATAGAAAAAATAATGCTCTGTAAATTGAATGAAATCTCAATGCACCAGTGGTTTCCTGATTTAACAGTTATGACCTCTGTCCACCACATGAAGACAATTTTACTTTTAGGACATGGTGTTTGAGAAAATACGTAATAACAAAATGTCATCATGAAACTAGAAAACAGACATGAATTTGTAATTTTTAAAATATGCCCATCAAGTTGTCTATATACCTATAAATAGGCCTGTAGTCATATTTAATGGCATACTTTTCAGCCCACAGCCAATGTTTAATACACACAGGAGAGTGTAAATATAGCAAATATCTCAGAAAAACCTATTTAAAAGCTTCAGGATTTGAAGACCTAGAATTCACAAACCAGTAAATTAAAGAGAACTTTTAATTTGAACATCTTATATTAAATTGAACCATCATATTTATCAACAGCCTACTGTTACATATTAGATTTTTAAAGTAGGATACATGTATTTCTATACCTGATTATTAACATTTCGGATTAGCTCAGCTAGAGAGATCTTCACAAATGTCCGAAATATCTATATATGTTCTTTCTCCTTTTAAACATGCCTATGCATTTTTTAAATAATTAATCATTATTATTTAAAGAAACATAAGAACTCTTTTTTCTTTTGCAAGCTCTGAGACTAAGGCTTACCTGAGGTTAGATTAAGAAAGTTGGCAGAAACTAAACGAGCATGGATGAACTATGCAATTAAATTACATTTTCATTTGCCAGCCCTAGAAATGCTCCCTTTTGAGAAATAAATGTTCTAAGCCCTTTTATGAAAATATTCTGGCCTGAGGAAGACGAAACTGCTTGGATGATCTCCAAGGAACCCCCCACTAACAATTTCCAGTACCCATGGGTCTAAATTTAGGGCCATCCTTTGCCTTCTCTGTTTATGTTCAGTATTTATTCCATCATACCTGAATATGAATATTAATTATACTTGCTGAAAGCATACTCTACAACCGACACTTGGGAGATTTCAAGATTAGAAGCAAACTTTCAATCTCATTAAATCATAAAGGAATACACTTCTTTCTCATTTTGCCTCACCTAAGATGTTGTTTGCTTGCTTGCTTTTCTCTTTCTTTTTTTTTTTCTTTTTTTGGTACTTCTAACTGGATGCATACGTTTTCTATTTGTTCCCACATTTCTAATGCAACAGAAGTTGTAGTACTAGGTTTCGGAGATACTGGGAGCCTCATTGCCTTCTCAAGTCTGCAAACACATGCTTAGCATCAACTCATCTATTGTCTTCTAACTGAAAAGAATCACTCTTACCGTGTAGCCCTCGGTATACTGAAAAGGAGCCCTGGAACTTTCATCTGCTGTTGGACTCAGAGGCTTGGGGTCAGACATGGACCGCTGCATCATCTTGGCTGTCTTAGGACTTGCGGGGGGCACTTTAGCCATATCTGGATGCAGTACTTTCTGTGAACTTATATCATCAGGGAGGGGTTTTTCATAAGGTACAAAGGCTGATTCTAAGGCTTTGCCTGGTGAAAGTGGTGAGATGGGTGAATAAAGGACTTTTGGAGATTTGGGTGGGGAAGGAGCCAGCTGTAATGTGGAATCTGCCCGAAGGTGAGATGAGTAACCAATCTCTAAAGGTGTTGGGCGTTTCTTGTCTTTGGGTGGAGATGTGGCACTCAGATATGGAGGACTCTGTGTGTCTGATTCTGCTTCTGTTTGACATCCTAAACTGCCCCCTTTGTAAGTCTTTTCAGGTGCTGAAATGTGTTTAATTATTTCTACCTTGGCATCCACGCGCGCCCGTATGGACGGTGTTCTTATGGTTCCAACGGGTTCAGTCTGCACAGATATCTCTGCTACTGTTTGGACTGCTATACTGGAGACTTTGGAGACCAGGGGTTTGGTCTTGTCGGCCTCCGCGGTGCTGTCACCGTACTTGCCGGCGCGAGCTTTCCTCCTTGCTCTGGTAGGCACATCCCACTCGTCCTGATCTTCATCGTCGGTCTGGACGCTTGTATCCACACTCTTCTTGGTTCTCCTCCTCCTACTCACATAACTCCGATCCGCGGCGTCCTCGTCGTCGGTCTGCACGCCGCTGTCCACGATCTTTTTAAAGCAGCGGGGATCATCAGAGTCCCCTATTTCGTCATACTGGCCACGGACTTTGGCTGCAGAGCTTCTCTTTTTGGGCGGTTTCTCATCTTTTACCACCACGTCCGTCAGAGGGATCTCTGAAACAGTACTCAGGATGCCAGGTGGGGCAATGTACTGAGTAACACCGTCAGACTGAACTGTGTACCACCCTTGGCTCTGCGGGATTTCAATGGCCACAACGGCGGACGCGGTGGTGGTTGCATCCTCAGTGGCCCAAAATGGACTGCCTTCTGGGGCGGCATACTGACCTTCCAAAACTGCCTGCTCCGTCGTGGTCTGTGGAGAAGCAGTTCCAGAAGGGTCGTAGTTATACTGGTAGATCTGGCGAATCTTCTGCTCTTCCAGCTGCTGGTGAAGCTGTTGCTGCAGCTGCTGGATCTGCTCCAGCTGCAACTGCTGCTGAGCTAGCGTCTCCTGCCTCATCATGAACTGGGCTTGCCGCTCTTCTTCCTGCTGGTAGAGAAGGTGCTGCTTCATAGACTGCAGCTCCTCCAGCTTTTTTTGAACCATGATCTTTTCTTGTTCCCGGAACCTCTGAATTTCCTGACGTTCCCACTCCAGTTCCTCAGCAAAACGCTGCTGCTTAATTTTCTCCAGTTCCAAGAGCTCACGCTCCAAGTCGAGCTGCTGCTGTTGTTTATCTTCTTCAGGGACGATTAAAATAGCGTTTTCATCTCCCACCACTTCAGAAAACACTTCCGAGGCTGTGGTTAAAGTGGGCACTGCATCTATTGTCTCAGCAGCAAGCGTTTCCATTGTAAGAGTTTGCAAACTGGCATTGATATCAATACCGGTTGCCGCAATGTCTGTTTCAGATGCACCTGTTGTTAGGAAATATGATCTAGGCATTGGCTGGCTCTGGTGCAGGGCGGATAATGGCGTCACTGTGTCAGCTGTGTGCACACCAGACAAATCCCTCACCGTGGTGCTGAAAATGGAGCCAGGTTGTGTGGTGATAGCAAATGTGGAGGGAATTGGAGTGGCTACTGAAGAATAGACAACACCATTAGATGACCTCAAAACGCTCCCCACACCATACTGGGATCCTGGAGGTGGAGTCATTCTGGCTATGGAATACTGTGGGGTACTAATCCCAACTTCTGAAATGACTTGCCGTGTTTCGGGATATGGACCTGTGGTCTTGCTTGAGTAATCCATTACCTCACCTGAAATACAGGGTAGAGTTATAGTCCAGTTCTCAGAATGAGCGATGCTTTTTGGGGTTGAAGGCCCTCTCAATCTTGACGAACATAATGAATGGGGCTGCATGCAAATCCACAGGTTAACCTAATTAGATGTGGAATCAAAGCGATGCTGAACATGCAGGCACATGCGGGTGACTTTGGGCAGAACAAATTAAAAAAAAATGAAGGAACAAAAGCACACGTGTACTCTGAAATGTGTTGCCAAAACATCCAAAGAAAGGGAAAAAGTAACAAAATCAGAAAAGGGACTGCATTTTTCATCCTGAAATGAGATGAGGGACACCATAATGACACTTCAAGGAAAGGTCTGCTGCCGTATCATACTGACCTGTAGTAATTCTCCCTGAAGTTAGATCTACTGCTGCATCAGTTCCTCCAGAATAATCAAAAGCATTTTTACTTTTATAGAAAAAATGTCCGGCTTCTGCTAAATTCGTGTCAGACATGGAAGGTTTCATTCCCCCAATCCCCCTATATCCATATGGCCCTGATCGATCATATTGATAGTGGTCATCCCTATAACCAAAACGATCCTCAGGAAGAGTAGTTGGAGGCTGCTGCGCTGTGCAGCTCCTTCCAAAGGGTAACTTATAAACCATGTCGCAGCATACGGCTCTTCTCCCTGCAGTCAGGTCAACAGGCTTTTCGTCATCTTCTATTATTTTGGTCACTGCACCGGAGGTGGATTCATCCATTGTTACAACAGTTCTGTGAGACTTTGTTGTACTGAGGTCTACTACTTCCCCGTCAGTGACCCCCTGGGATGTGATGCCATCAGTCCATCCATTTGTGACACCAACAGGAGGCACAGTCACAGGTTTTGTAATAGCTGATGTCACCGGGTGTGCTGAGGTACCCAAGGATAAGTTTATGGGTGCGTCCTCCCTAACTGCAGGGAAAACCTGGCCACTTGGTATCCTGTAGGGAGGCTCAGCGTGCTTTGATGTAGTAAGCTGGAGTGGTGCTGTTGTTGCATGTGCTGTGCCCATTAGGCTTTCTGCGCCAGTGGTGTAACTTGAACTAGCAGCGCATGTGGCAACAGTCACTGTCTCAGTGACCACGGCCATCGGCCTTACTACCGATGGAGTAGCGCTGAGATTTATAATAGAGGGTTGGACAGCACTCATCTGTCTGCCATAAATGTCACTGGCAGTGATCTGCCTTTTCATATCCATAGTGGAAGCAGAAAGATCCATACACTTTTCAGTCGCTTTCACTTCCACTTTTGGTACCGTACGCAAATCAATGGCATCCCCAACAAGCTGCACCTTTCCATTTTCCTTATGCTGACGCTTCTCTAAATGTAGGTTATCTAGAGCAAGAGGCTCTGGAGGAACGGAGATAGTGACACTGCTGAGACCAACACTAGGGACTGCACTTCTGGCTGCTGAAACCTCAGCCTTAGAAACTTCAGTTGTGAAAAACTGTGTTCCTGAAGTTGGGGCTGCTTGAAATGAAGAGAGCGCTGTGACAGGGAGGGCAGAAAATGTCTCCAGAGTTCCAGAGAGGTATAAGCTCTGTTCTGAAGTACTTGGCATTCCTGCAGTTGTTAAAGGAGGAACTACAGAAAACACTGGTTCGATGGAAATCAGGTCTTTGGGGGGTGATCCCAGGGGCCAACTGGTAATCGCTTGACTAGCTGAAGAATCTGTTGGAGTCCCAGGTTCAGATGGCAATGTGATAACCACGTAGGTTTCCATGAGGGATTTGGAATATCTTGGGGAGGACTTGTTAGAGTGAGGAGAAAGTGGGGAAGTAGGGGAAGGTAATTTATAATCTGCTGAAGTCACCAAATTTAGTGTCATATTTGAGGTTAAAGATAGACCTGTTGGTTTGGGGTGTGTATCTGCTGATTTTTGCGTAGTTACTGGAGGCTGAGGAACTGCTGGTTTCGGGGCAATTGGAGGTTTACTTGGCTCAGGTCTGTGTGTAAATACAAGTCCAGATGGGATGGAAGATGGTTTAGGAGGAACAGGAGGAGGCGCAGTGGTACATATTTTTGTTACAGGTAAGCCACTACTTCTTGGAAGAGCTGTGGCCTCTACTGTAGTAACAGCATCAACTAGAGGTGTAGCCGTAGGAGTTAGAGTCACTGGAGCTGTAACTGTTAGCTTTTTTTTAGGATGAACAGGTGGTTTAGGTGAGGTTGGTGGAGGAAGAGGTGGAGGAGGAGGGGGAGGAGGAGGAGGTGGTGGCGGAGGGGGAGGGGGAGGTGGGGGAGGAGGTTGGGCTGATGCATCCAAAGAAGAACTTCTAAAGAATGGATGAGTTTTCTTTGGAAGAGACGTAACAGAAGGACTGCCAGATGGTAATGGAGATGCAGGTTTTGCTTGATCAAAGACCTGTCCAGACAGAAAGCATGTTGCTAGAACTTGCTCCTCCACGGCACCAGCAGAAGAAGGAGGGTGATCAAACACAGTTTCAGATAAGCCCATTTTTGTTAGTTCAACCTCAGACTTTTCCCTTTTATCTCTGTAAGCTTCTAAAACCTCAAGAATAATTCCATTCCCAGTGTCCCTCTTGTCTTTCTTCCCTGGGTCTTTTTCAGATGTAGATGAGTCAGTGGAAACAGTGTCAGCAATGAGCCCCTCAGGTACAGTTCCTACAGATTCTATGATAGGAGGTTCCATATCAGATAAGGAAATCACAACATGATCCGCACTAGTTCTTCCATCTGGTACGGCAGTCCGATCTAAAGATACACTTATTTCTTCTGGATAGTCTATGATGCTGCCTGGAAAATACGTTGATGAAGAAATCTCAGAATCTTCCAGTTTAGTTACTATGTCCACGGGCTCTGTATAAACTGTGGTTATGCTATCCAGTGTAGTAATGGGTGAGGAGCTATCTGTGGTACAAACTGAAGAAACAGATGACGTGAGAGAGGGTGTGTCAGAGGGTGGGACAGATGTAGCACTTTCTGAAGGCTCAGAGTAGGTCAAAATCAGTGATTCGTGGGCAATTATCTCTTGAATTTCCCTTGTATAATCAGTTACATATTCATCCTCAATTTCTTCTGTTGAGAAATGTTGGGTTATTTTGACATCTGGGATAGAAAGCGTTGCACTGCTGGTGGAATCTGTAAGAGATGCCCCCGAGAGAACACTTGATGTCAAAGATGCATCGGGTACCCTGTCAAAGTCCATGGTAGACTCGGTCATATCGTCCGTGATGGGGGGCTGGGTTGGACTGGATCCAGGTGTTAACTGCATCTGTTGCCTCTTCATGAGTTCTTCATAGGCAGCATCAGCATCTAATAATTTTTTTTCTTCACTGGTAGAAGTTACCATACTACCCAGATCCACTATCTCATGGCTTTCCGGGATGATAAAAGAGCTTGAAACGATGTCTTCTTGAGGCACAACAGAATGTAAGCTTTCTAACTGATAAAACTCTTTCTGGAGGTCTGTTATTTTTTGCATAGGATCTTCATAAATCTGTTCTGGAATTCTTGTTTTTTGATCTTTCCCTCTCTGCTGCATAAATCCATTTTCATCTTCTTGCCTTGTTAGCAGACTGCCATCTACTGAACCATTGTATGTGTCCTCTACTAGAGATTCATAAATATAATCCTCTATTAACATCCCGCCATACAAAGGCTCTTTTTCAAATATTTCATCTCGTTCAGTTGCACCTGGAAAAGCTTTATATTTGTGGGTTTTATGCATCATTTCTTCATACATTTCCTCGGCACTTTTTAATGCCTTTTGGCCACCTTCTTTCTGCATAATAGATTGCTCATCTGTTGGAGAGAACAAAGACACAGCTGTGGGCAATTTATAAACTTTTTGCACTTCTATTATTTTTTCTGGGCTTATTTCAAAACCTTCCGGGTCTGACTCTATGCTAGGTGAGTATTCAGAACAAGAAGATCGATGGAGTTCCTCCATTTCTGCAGCCTGACGTAACTCCTCCGTTGGAGATGCATCTTCAATGGGAGAGAGATTACTGGGTGGTGTCTTTGGTCTTTCCCTCCTTCTCTGTGCTCGAAGTTCATCTTTATCTTTCTTTGATTTCTTACTAGAAGTCTTTCTTTGTTGCTGCTCCAATTCCCGCTGCTTTTCTTGCTCCTTTAATAATTCTTCTTCCTCTCTCAATTCTTCTTCCTCTGAAGAATCTTCAATAGTAGGTAAAAGAGGACCGTGTGACCTGTGCCGAGCTTTACGTTGTTGTTTGCTCTCTCCCTTTTTGTGACTTGGGCTACTGTCACTGTCCTCATCCAGTGACGACACTGATGTAGGGGATGTGCCAGGGGTGAAGCTGGAAGCATGAAGACTAGAAGATCCTTCCCCCCTTGACCTATCTTCTGGAGAGTCTGTCAGGCTTTCCATTTCTAATTCTGGCTCCTCATCAAAATACAAAGTTGTTTTTTTCTGTGAGGACTCTGCAGAGTATTTATCTGCTATTGTGCTGTTAAGTTCAATTGTTTTGAATCGACGTAGCCCTCCTCCTCCAGCAATTACAAGCTCTTCACTCTCCTGACTTTTAGTCTCTCTGTACTTAAGCTCAGGACTTTCATCGAAAGTCTCATCATCTTCATCATGCCATGAATGGCGTCTCCCTGCATCATCATCAAAGCTTGTACTGCTTTTCCGAGTTAGTCGCCTATGTTTCCCTGGTGTCGCCTTCCCTTTCCCTTTTGTTTCTTCCTTCTTCTGGCTCTCAAGGCTGCTACTTATCTCTTTGAGTTGGCTCCTAATGAACTCATCATCTTCAGAACCTGAAGCATCTTCATCGGCACTCATTTCTATGATCTGCTTTCGAATAAAGTCCTCCTCTTCACCAGATCCTTGGCTATCTTCCTGTTTATACTCATCACTGCTCGATGAACCAACACTAGTTCTCCGTTTTCTTTGTGGAAGAGGTGAGTTCTCACTTTCGCTACTGTCTTCAACTGAATCATAAGACTGTCTTCTAGTAGCTGTGTCATCAACAAACTCGGACTTCTCTTCACGGTCCTTTCTGGAAGGACCATCTTGTTGGCTATCTTTTTTTAACATGTCTTTTTCTTCTTGACTCTTTGTGAGCTCCTCTTCTGCAACTGTGGTTTCTAGGGTTTCAGATAAACTCTGAGTTTTTGGTTGGTCCTTGGGCGGCTCACAAGTAACCTCAGGAGGTTGGGTTTTCTTTTCTGTTTTTTCTTCAACAAGTGTACTTGCCTGAGCTTCCAAAATGGATAGGACCGTACTTTCTAACTTAGCCAAATCTGAGGGGCTGGAAGGGCTGCTTTCTTGTGAAAAAGAGTCCTTTTTGAGTCCCTTGAGCAAATCTTTTTCATCACTTGGAATAAGACTTGGAATTTCACCAAGTGAACTTGATATCCCATCAGAAGAATATCCTGTGTCACTCAGACCTTGTGGGCTTTTTGGTTGCTGAGAACTTGAGGTGTCTGATTTGTCATCTTCCTTTTCCTAGCAGGGAGGAAAAGATATAGGAAAACTTAACATGATTAAACTGGTAACATGGCCTCTCTATTACTCCCAAATAACTACTATGAACTGAGGAATAATTATAGGATTTTTTTTTTAACTATATGCCAGTATCTTTTTTTTTTTAATCTTTGGATACAAGAAAGTGAAAGGAGTTGATACATATTGACTATGGTTAGTTTTCATTTAACCTAAGTTTAATTAAATGTCAATTCTCAATGACCTTATTTTTTCCATTAATACTCTCTATGTTTTTACATTTCAATTCCATTTTCTTTCAAACACATCATTATCTTTCTCAGTTCATTTACTTTGGGAAAAAGGTACAAAGTGTCAAATAAAAAGATTAATCTTTTCATTAATATAATCAATACTTTTGAATCATGAAGACAAGAAAAGAAAGAAAAAAAATCAGAGGATGGGCTTTGTACCTTGCTACAAGTTGTAAGAGATGTTGGAAAATTTACTTAACAAAAACATGCAGGTAATATGACCATAATGATATCTGTCTGAGTAACATAAGAGATATTTTTTTTAGAGAGAGATTCAAATAAGACACTACTAAGTGTCTTTTAAGACACTTTAAAAGACATTAAGACACTACATTTCCTTGGAATTGTTGTTAATATTATTATTCTATATCATTTGAAGTGAAGGTTTAGAGACTTTGAAAAGTTTACAATAATTATTATTAGTAATTATCACTAATATTTAATAATATTGAAATACTGAAAAAGTTATGCAGTAATTAGTCTGACTTATGGCTTTTGCTAAAGAGAAATATCTATTATTTTTGTAGCGGTGTTAATCTTATTTATCTTCAGCATCATACTTCAAAGATAGTTAATAAATGTCATTTATAAATGTCTTCTGATTTTGAAAATACTTGGACTTTTACCTTTACACTATGTCAAAGTCAGTTCCTTTTAACTAGTACAATAACAAACTTTTGTAAATAGGACCATGGGCTTTCCAGGGAGCTGAGACACTAAGTAGACAAATCACAGCCTTAATCTGCTGCATTCCTTTGGCTGTGATGAGCCATGTCAGCAATTCGGTTCAAGAATCAGAGAAGCCTTAAATGAAAATGATAAACATAGAGACTTTTTGCATAAGTCCAAATTAAAAATATCTATGAGCAAAATGAAACTCAACTAATCCAGTTGGTTTCCATGCTTAAAGTAGAGTGTTAAAATAACCCCACAGCCCTGTGGAATGAAGAGATCAGAAAACGAGCCCCAGGAGGACATGTTCTGTCTGACCCTGGACTAAGAGGCCATCTCAATTCCACTAAGTCTGTATACTGAACTAACCATCTCAATATTTTCAGTGGGTTTGTATGCATGGGTTCCTCCAACCCATTTGTAGCCCAAATGAACAGATAGAGGTCAGGTTGAACAACAAAAAAACAAACATGCAAAAACCTTCCTTCCTTCTCTCCTCTTTTCTCTCCCCTCCTCCTCCTTTTCCTTTCCCTTCTTCCTTTAGCTATAGAGTTCTCAAATACAGATGCTGTCAGTTTGATATTCATTTTACATTCATGTTCTCACTACCTGTTGTTACTAGGTATGGTTAGAGATGTATCTTGAATGCATTATATGGTAAAATGTTTTGGCCAAATTTACAACATGACACAACTCAAATTTTTAAAAAGTGGTGATATATTATTCATGACTTCATGCAAAAAAATAAAAACCCATATGTACTCTTTGGTTTACCATGAATTAACTTCCATGGGTCATTTCAGATGTCTCCCCAGGAAAAACTTACTTTTCAGCAGCGGTAAGACTTTTAGTAGTAGGGCCGATGAGCACCTGACTAATTTTGGTTCCTTTGTCTTAAGAGATGCACATTAAAGAGGTAAGCACAGAAGAAGCACATTTCTAACAAAATCTTTCTAGATGGTCCAAGTGGACAGATGTTCCTCTCTCCTCACATCCCACACAATGATGAGCACAATTTTTTTGAGTTCAATATGCTTTCTATGTCTTTCCTTATCTTCCTTCCCAACCTTCACTAAATCACAGTAAATACTGTAACCAGAGTGATGGGGCACCTAAGCTCCTTGTGAGGAAAAAAAAATAAAATAAAAAGAAATCAAATTTGTGAAGGTGTCATTTATATTCTTTATTTTGTGTCTGCATAACTTATAAAACAGAACAAGGTAATAAATTATCCATATATATGGAGGAAATGTAACCATTGTTATATATAACAATTGAGTATAATAATAAAAGAAAAGTTATAGTTTCATACAATGAATTCTACAAGGTCTACATTTTACAAAAATAAGAATAGGACCAGACATGCAATGTAAAAAGGAAATCAAGATACATTAGATAGAAGACTAACACACATAAATATCAAAATACCTACAATCCCCTTCTGTGGTCTTTCTCCATAGGATCATGTTTTCTTTCCTTCCTTAGTACCATGTTCTACCCACTTCCCCCTCTTGCCCCTCTCCTGGTCTCTTTCCTCCACATTCCGCAGAGGATTCAATCATTATTTATGCATGATGATGCTGTGATGATTTTTCCCTCTAAATGACTCTTCCTTTCCATATTATGAAGTGGCTAACGGCTGCAAACATTTTCTCTACAGGCTTATGGGTCTAAGATAAAATGTTTGGGGTGGTTAATAAGAAAATCAAGTTAGGTGACCAAAGGGCATTTGTCTAAACTATTTAGAAGAAACAGTTGGTCATGGATTTATTGTGACACAGTAAATTGAAAAAAAGAAAATTCATAATGTCAACTCTTCTCACACTAGCTATTATAGGAGTAAAGTCTCATGAGAGAGGAGAGTGACCTTCTGTTTTTTCATTACACTGTTAGTTATTAACTACCAGATCATATGCTGACCAAGCTCTTTGCCTCTTTAAGGATCCTACATGTTCATTTCTTTACCCTCTGCTGCTAAAATCAAAAAAAAGAAAAAAGTTGCTCTTCATATGCAGAGATAGATATACTGAGACACTCATCTGTCCAAGTATTTATCCCCAGACAAGTTAACTGGGCTATATAGATTTAACACTGCAAACTCGTGATTCATGGATATATATAGATATATAGATATATATTAACAAGGGAATAATTTGATCAAAGTAGATGGTACTGAGAAGATCATAAAACACAGTGTGTAAGTTGGATTTGGTTTTCTCTAATTATTTAATCTTCCAATGGCTGTCTGGAGTACTGTAACTCTAGAGGAATATGAACAAAGGATTTACAAGAGGGAGGTGTAATTTGACTTATTTTCTTCTAAATTTCTAAGTCCCTAGGACTAAAAGATTGAGAGTTTTCTCCTAGTTGCTCCAAAAAAAAATATGGTTATTAAAAAAAAAAGTATGGTTGTATACTTATTTTTGAGAAGAATGTTAAACTATTTATGATAATATATTAAAATATATTAAGATTTACTGAAATGAACAGATTCAAATAGTTCTTTATAAATTACATATATATTATATATAACACATATATGTATATCTATAAATATCACTGAATTTTCTTACGTATGCATTATTTTCTTCATTTGAATGGGTAACCAGAAAATGAAATTAATTATCTATTTCATTTTTTACACGTAATACCATCTAGAATGACCTCTGAAATGATTATTTAAGAGGAAAATTCCATGCATCTACTTTTTACACAAGAATTTTTGTTTGTCACTTGGAGGCAGTGAGTGGGAACAAACATAATTTAAGCATACCTGCATACCTTTTTATTTTTTTAATAGCAATGTCATTTCTCAATTCCCCTGAGGAACACATTTTCTGTGCATTTTTCTGAGTACATTTAGCATTAGAGCCTACTGCACTTACTTTTACTGTTACTGTTATTGCACTTTTCCCATGTATAGAATTACAGTACTTGAGCCTTTCTAGCTGTGTATATGAAACAATTATGCAAAATTTCCAGAGGCTAAGATTCATATATATTTATATATATATTTTTTTTACTTACTAACTAAAAGTAGAGAGTGGAGAATTCCTTTTCCTTCTAATATTTCCCTGCCATTTACTGACCTGGAGACCAGTCAGAGAGAGGCAGTGATGAACTTGACCCATTTGAAACTCTTCGATGGTGGCATGTCCTGAAGCCTTCTCTAGTGATGTAGAAAGTGCCAAGACACACCTGTACTGGCAAACTCAGTTCAGCCCCTTTCATAAATGCAGAGATGTTTAGCTTTTCATACGAAAGACAAATGGAAGTTTACTGAATATTGCCATGTTGTTGGTAAATTTAATACTTACAAAGAAAGGATGCGATATAGCTTAATTTTTCCAAGCCATTTATTTCAATGTGCCAAAGTAAAACAACAAATGAATGATCTTTAATCATTTATACAATGGAAGGGTCAAAATGGATTACTAGCCTGATTGTTCTGAACACTCTAAAAATTAAGTCCATAATGTTCAGTGGGATTGGAGAGAAAAACTGAAAATTCTCACCTACACGGGAATCTTTTTCACAACAGAAAAACTCATTATTTTTCATTCCGATTATGCTGTCATTATATACAATGACTTCTACGTAACTTGATTATTAACGTCTTGGTCATTTTAGGCAAAAATAAAAGCTTATGCTAACGGATGTTCAAATTTTGGTGTTTATCAGGAGAGCTACAGTGTTTCAATGTAATACATCACATGCAGACAAGCAGTATTCTGTTTAAGTATATAGATAACAAGAGAACTCTGTAGCAACATGAAATTTTAAAATAGTAAACAAAAAAGTAAAGAAGACTATCTTTCAAATTAGTTATTATATTTGAGGATGCATTTTAATTTCATTTGACAAACACATTTTGACTGAGAAGAATAAATGGACAGACAAAAAGATATGGTGACAAAAAATGTAAACAATATACTATGAAAATACGAAGGACACAAATGACATGGAATTATAGCAGTAGTTGCTAAGAGAAAAATAGTTATCATAATTATTGGCAGTATGGTACAAGTGTTATAAGACTGATGTGTAGTCTTGAAAAGCCACTCTTTTATAATCAGAACTGGACTATAATCTTGGCTTTGCCAAATTCTTAGCCATATGATCCTGGGTACAGAAATTCAGTTTTCTTCAATTTAAAGAAGATCAATATTTACCTCATCCACTGTTGTGCGGATGAAACAATTGAGAAAAGACTTAACATAGTGCCGAGAATATTCTAAGAGATAAATTAAGAATATTATCTTGATTTCAAACAAAAAACAAACTTAACACCAGTCAACACAGGGAGTTTAACAGCAGAAGTGACAGCCACCGAGGAGAAAAGTGGTCATTTCAGGCTGACGGAAGTGAGCAGCAACAATGTACAGGGACCTGAGTGCAAGTTATACTGGAGCCATATTCCACAGGGCTGAGAAAGCCAAACTAAGTTATGTGGACAGGAGTCTTGGCCATGGGATTCAAAAGCCTAGGTGAGTTTGAAAATGATCTAATGGGCCAGAAGAAGTAGATGTAAAGATTTTTACTATATTTTTAATTCAAAATTACATGCTTCTAATATTTAATAAATGGACTGACACTAATATTCCTTTACTTCTTATATGAGTTGGTTCCAGTTCTATAAGGAATCCTGAGGAAAAACTGGGAGTTACACTCTAAGGAGAAGTTATAGTGAGGTAGTCACTTTATTCATCCATCTTTACACTGAAGTTTCCTATTCAGTTGGGCAGCTCTCGCTCTCTGGCTTTTATTACTTATTAGCAATTATACCTGCTTTCCTGTTACAGGTAAGTGGTAGACAAAAGATTCTTGCAAAACAAAAATCACGTCATAAAGATAATAACATAAGAAATACACAAACACACGACAAACACATTACTAAAGAAGCTGACACTCCTCATATCATTACAAGCTTTTCATCAGCCACATTGCAACATAAAGGCAATGATGACCAAGTTAAACCAGATCTGACAGTTTGCCAAAAACACCTGCCATTATCAGGAAACCTATTGGACATCTGTATTGATGTCCATTATTGCCAATAGCAAACCTTGCCTAAACACAACATGCTTTAGCACCATAGCAAGCGATATGACACCATCACAAACTTCTAAAATTTACTGCAAATTCCAGAACTTCCCCAACTTTCAATAAAATGAAAAATAAACACTTACAATCTTCTTTTGATTTTTCTTATTTGATAATAAAAGACAAAAAAAAAAAAGTCACACGTCATCTGGAGAAACTTTCCATATCCAGCATGGAAAAATGGATGAAGTAATATGTACGAAATGATATGGTGACAAATCAAACTGTATTTCTTTGTCAGCAAATATTGCTGGAAAGAATAAATAAATAACTAGAAGGTCTGGGAGAAATTATAACAAAGTGAGTAGCAAAAGTTTTGATAATAACAGAATCAAAGTGTAGATATTTTTAATATTATCAGTTTAAATACTATTTCTGCTTGAGTAATATTTAAAGTGCTACTCTAAGCCACCAAGTATATTACCTACTGAAGAGTTGGCTTTTTTTGACAATTATTATTTTTAAAAGGGTAAGATTACAGAGATAGCAGTATCTGTGAAGTTAATTTACTATATCTGGTGACAAGTAGGTCAGAATAGGAAAGAATGACTCAGGATTTTGTGGATGTGGTGTTTGTTGTATAGCGATGAACCTTTATATCTTGAAGACTATCTTTAATGACAGGGATAGTGGGGGGCGGGGAGAAAGGTAGATGGGAAAAAATAAACCCTAGTTATCAGCAATATGCTACTTAGTAAGTATTTAGTAAACAATAAACATAAAAATATAGAAATAAAAAAACTCAAACATAAAAATAAAAGAAAAATAAATTCTCTTTAAGAGAATTATCATGTGAAAACAGCCCTCTGAAAAAGAAATTTGGAAATATGTGATTGTGCTATATAAAATGGCATATGTCATTTTTAAAAACTGTCATATCTGCTCCCTTAACAAATTTTAAAAAGAGTATTATAATCTGCTTCTAAGCCTTCCAGATGCGGAACTCCAGCGGGCTTTAAAGGAATTTGTGTGTATGTATATGTATATATATATACATATACACACACACACACATATACACACATACACACACACATATCTATGTAAATATGTATATATTAAATTCCTCATTTTCTGACAGATAGCAAGAACAAATTATTGGTATCAGGGAAGATTAACATTTGTTTGTGGACTTTTCATAATTAAAAAAATTATTTTCAGGGGCACCTGGGTGGCTCAGTGGGTTAAAGCCTCTGTGGGATCGAGTCCCGCATTGGGCTCTCTGCCCAGCAGGGAGCCTACTTCCTTCTCTCTCTCTCTCTGCCTGCCTCTCTACCTACTTGTGATCTCTGTCTGTCAAATAAATAAATAAAATCTTTAAAAAAAATTTATTTTCAGTTTCAAACTAAAACACGTAGCAAGATTTGGCAAGTACAAACTCTGATCCAGTCCTTCTAATTCTGATATATTCTTATAGGTTATCATTCTTGTTATGGATGGTCATTAAAACTAAACATCAAAATACCAAAATTAGCTTAACTTAAAAGATGAAATTCAAATAGCTCCATCATAAAACTTTAGACCAAGATTTTTTAAAATGTTAAAGTACAATCAATGCTTTCTCTAAAATACTATTATTAATCATATTTTAATGTGATTAAGGTGATCAAGTGTATCTATATTAGATAAACTAACAATAATTTTAGCTTATTTCACTGATTTATATTATGTTTTTGTGAATGTTTTCTATTGTTAATAATATATTAGTAAATCAGTGTATACATTTGATTCAGAAATAAGTACACACATACCAAGGTAGTAAAATAAAAGAAAAAGTAGTGAGAAAAGGATGTGATAAAAAGATAGTGATGAAGGTGTAAAATAAAATTAAAAGTACATTAACAAAAAATTTGGCTATTTCTTATTTAGATTCTTTAACAAGCAATGGGAAATCATTAGCAATATCTGAGTGACAGAGTTAAATTATGTGAAATTTGGAAAATAATTCTCTAAACTCTAGAAGACAAACTGAGGGTCATTGGAGGGTAAGTGGGTAGGGGATGGGGTAACTAGGTGATGACTATTAAGGAGGGCATGTGATGGAAGGAGCACTGGGTGCTATACAAAACTAATGAATTATTGAACACTACACTAAAACTAATGATGTACTGTATGTTGACTAACTGAATTTAAATAAATGAATAAATAATAAATATTCATAGATATTCTTTTGTAATAAAAATGTTATTTTTATTAAAAATGAAAAAGTAAAATGAACATTTGTCATCTTCTGTTGAGGTCACTGTAACAAAATAAAACTGCCACGCATAAGTAAACAAAAAAAAAGGTCTGACAACCATATATATGGAAGTAGGGAGAAAGAGCAGGGAGCAGGCACGGTGACATAATTAGAATCCTCGAATCATTAGTGACAGGTCATGAAGGCCATCATTAGGAGCATCTTCAGGAATAGGCATCAACAGACAGGAATGTGAGAAATTGGATGCAGAGAGCAAAGAGTGGGAAGGTAAGAAGAAATCTGAGAGTACTCAAAAGGGTAGTGACTGGGAGGTTAGAGATGAATGAATGATATTGTCATTACCAGAAACAGAAAGTCAGAAGAAACTGCTTCTATAGAGAGTGGATGAGATTCAAACAAATGATTTCTGGTTTACAGTAAGGCTTTGAAGCAGAAGTCATACTGGGTATTTGAAAACACAAATCTGATACTCAAAAGAGGGCCAGGACGGTTGCAGGTAGACTTAAGAATTGCTCATGTGGCTCCCCTAAGAACAAAGAAGACAAAACTCAAACCAAAGCAAAACACAAAGAAAACCTAATCACGTAGAGATTAGGAAAGAAAGCGATACACAAAGTCAGAGTACAACTCATAAAGCATGAGCAGAAAGACAAAAAGAGAACCAAAAGGGAAGGGTCACAAAAGCCAGGGGCACTTCACAGAGAAACAGCCAAAGGCACCAGGTTTTGCCAAGCGGTTAGCTAGAAGAAGCAACGGGTGGTGGTCATGTTACTAGATCCAGCCATTGGAATAAAGAATATACAGGCACCAGCTCTGACTCTGATATACTCATACAAGTAATGAAGGTAGACCAGGATTTACTTAACGAGTGATACAACATGTATCAAAGATGGGTTAGTAACCATGTGTGAAAACTGAAAACACCAAAAAAATGTACTATAGATTCTTATTAAAGTTCTAATATTAACTTTTAATATTGATAAGTCATTTTTTTCCCTTCAAGTCACTGCTGTTATTTGTGAGGTAAAATCATTCAACCAGATATGATGTAAGATCTCATGTAGTTCTAAAACAGAGTTCTTCTAAAAATGACATTATTGCTTGTACAGATAGAGGTTAAAATGGATACTCTGAAAAGCTTCCTCTAAAGAAAGAGAACATATATTATTTCAGATGATGCCTGGATTATAAATAATCCTTCAATAATAAACACATTAAACAAACTCCAAATAGAGTGTGTTATATTAAAATCATGTTAAATACCAAAATTTACTTTTGTCCTGAATTTTAGCCACGCATTTTTTTTTTTTTTTTGGGCAATTGCAGTTTAATCATTTTATGGCTAGTGGCTCCTTAAAAGGCTTTCAAGCAGAAAGAAACATGTTGACTTGCTTAATGCAGGTGACTAAGTGAATAGAAACTTATATAAAGTCACATTTTTTTTATAGAATTTTTTTTTAAGATTTTTAATTTATTTGTTTGACAGAGAGAGATCACAAGTAGTCAGAGAGGCAGGCAGAGAGGGAGAGGGAAGCAAGGCTCCCTGGCGAGCAGAGAGCCCGATGCGGGGTTTGATCTCAGGACCCTGGAATCATGATCTGAGCTAAAAGCAAGGCAGATGCTTAACCCACTGAGCCACAGAGGTGCCCCAAGACACATATTATTTTATATTAAAGGTGGATACTGATTTTATGTTCATAGAGGAGAGGAGAAGAAGAAACTTATTTAAGAAACTCTTCTTATCACTCTCCAGAATTCCAGTAAATTACCAGATATGCATAAAAGCAAGGAAAATAAATTTGATACCTATGCTTTATTTACATTAGATCAAGCTGTCAGAAGGCCCGAGTTGTTCATTTCAGCAACTGTTACACATTTCCAAAAGTGTCTTCAATCCAAGGCTTGCACTTACATAATTACCATTAAGCACGCTCTGTACTTAGGTAAAAATTCACAAATTTCATATATATAAGATGGTGCAAAGACAGGAAAATGTAACTTACTGTTTTTTCTTTCCCAGGTTCCACCCGATCAGGCTTTGCTGTGCCTGCTGCCTGTGGTTGTTCTTTCATTGTTTGAGTTGCCTCATCGTCTTCCTTGGGCAAACTTGGAGGCGGGCCACAGGGTTTATCTTCCATTTTGGTCTGTGGTGGCGTCTCCTGTACTACCTGTGGAGTCACTATGCCTTCTGGCTTTTCTTCAGTGGTTGGTACTTGAGTTTTAAATAAGTCTTGTTTCTGTTCCTCCTCTAGAGCTGATGGTTTTGTTACTGGAGGTAACTTTTTGTCTTCAGGTGCTGGCTTTTTTTCTTCAGAGGTTGGTTTCTTTTCTTCAGGAGGAGGCTTTTTTTCTTCTGGGAGTGACTTTTTGTCCTCAGAGGGTGGCTTTTCTTCTTGAGGGGCTGAAGTTTTATCTTTCTCTAGTTGACTCTCTTGTTTGTGATCTGTGGTCACCTTTGGGAGAATCTTTTCAACTGATGGTATTTCTTTTACTTTTTCTGGAAGTATTTGCTCAGCTTCTGTTTTTACTTCTTGTTCCTTCTTTTTCATTTTTGCTTGGGGAGGCATTGTTGTTTTCTGAGATGGTTGTTCTGGAGGGACGGGCGTAGGAGAGGCTTTTGGTCCTGAAGGTGTAGATGGCATTTTGCCCATATCTCCGAGCTGTCCTGATATTGCTCTCTGGGTTTGGCAATTTAAACAAAGCCATTCTTGAATCTGCAAAGAAAACAGCAATGAACAGATTAACTATATTATAATGGATCTGTTTTGATGCCCATATTAAGTTAACAGCTGGTGATTTCTAGTTGCTCTTTTGTATAGGGAGAAGGTAAGTCCTTTTTTCCCATATCAATTAAATAGTGGCTTCTAAGGAAAAAGACTATTTATAATCTAAAAATATGAGGAATCCCTAGAGATTGGCAATTCACTCTCCTCACCATAAGGAAGAAAAAAAAAAATATAGCATTAAAGATGGAGCTGGGATTGGGGGGAGGGTATGTGGAGTCAGGGGAATATTCACTTTTTTTGGTGAAGAATCTGCATTTGTTCCAAACAGAATATTTTGGAGCGTGGGGGTTTCAAATTGGTATTTCAAATATTTACACAAAAGTATTAAATTTTGTCGTCATTTTCTAGTAACTACAATTAAGCAAAAGTTCTTTTAGGATTTAGCGTATAATCTCCTATCTCTTGATGTGGGTCAAATGTAATTCGATCTACCAGAGTAGAACTTCACAAAGTACATAAAAAGTTTTTAAGAATAATTCGTACATAATTCTCTATCTCCTTTAGGGCTAAAAAAATAATTTCATTCTTAATAATGTTCAAATTTCTCATGCAACTGAGCAAGACACAATAATTGGCTCAAAGTGTTTAATATCTTTCCCCCAGAGTTTTTTGAATCTCTGACTAAAATAGTTCCTTGCATTTCTGCTACTCAGTATAATCTGTGGGCCATTTGCACCAACAGCCTGAGGTGGTCATAAGACATGCAAATTCCCGGGGAATTCCTAAAACTGTTTTAGCAGGATCCTGGGGGTTGGAGAAGGAGTAAATAAACTGGTTAATTCTTGGTTGATTCTTTTATAAGTTAAATTCTGAACACAAATCTCTCATAACACATACAAATGATGGCATGGAAGACTGATTATGTTAGACTAATAATATTGCAGAATTCTTCCCTTATTGATGTATGCTATGTTTTTCCTACCTTATAAATATTATAATGTAAGAGCTAAAGGCTATACATGTAGCTTCTAATTGTTACATTTAACAAATACCTATTCTGTAAAGTCCAAGGTTGGAAGAGCATAGAAATAGTATTATATTCATATGTTGCACTGTTTTCTGAGTTCAGTTTCACAAGCTGCTTTCCATACTGGATCACTCTTTCTAGTTACAGGACTGAAAACCATTCATTGTTCTAGAATATTATTAGGGATCTAAGTTTTATTTCTTATTTCAGCTTCTAATTTCATTAAAGATATTTAAAAAATGTTGCTTAATAATAATGACTTAGGAGCACCCGGGTGGCTCAGTCAATTAAGCATCTGCCTTCGGCTCAGGTCATGATCCCAGGTCCTGGGATGAGCAGGGAGTCTGCTCATTGCTATCCATCTGCACCTTCCCCCCAACCTCCACTCGTGTTCTTTCTCTCCCTCTCACTCAAATAAATATTATCTTTAAAAAAATAATAATGATGACTGTTTTATAACCTGTAAGCTATTACAATTCTTATTTGCTTATCTAAAAAGTTAGGACAGAAGTCCATTATTTAATTTTTGTAAAATGTGGTCTATAGAAGTATGCGTTACAGGTTCATTTGCTCTTCTGTGTACAATCATACAATACCAATTCTCTTTGTAATTTCAGGTCTCAGCAACTCTCAAGTGAATGGTGGCTTCTTTCTATCAGAACTTTATAGAAAAGTCTTAGGAAAGAAACTGGTTTTGATTCCTTGTGTCAAATAGGAAAAAGTTCTCTCCAACTCTTCTGCCCAATAGTCCCCAGAGGGGGCACTTCCAGAGTCCTACAGAAAATCAACCTTTACCTGTGTTGTGGTTTTAAAAACCATGACTCAGTTGAGCCACATCGAAGGATATTTTCATCCAGAACCTGCCATCTTTTAAAAACAAAAGCGGATGCAAAAGCAGCATCATTGCTGTTTTGTCACACAAATTCTAAAAACCAAAAGCAGGTGTGCGTTAAGCATTCCTGGCAAGCCAGGTCCTAAAGTAAAGAAGTTAGGGAGTGTTTTATATACCAGGAACACTGGTATCATTACACTGCAAATTTTTATCAAAATAATAGTGTGATCCTTTTATCTGAGTCTTCGGAACAAAGTTATCATCTCATAATCTTACAAGTAATAGCATATGATACCACAGTGGTACACAGCTCTTGTTAAAATGAAAACGTGTTGAGAAAATAAACAAAGTGACTATTTCAAAGTAATATACTCATTATTTTCATATATTTAAAACTTAGGTAAGAGGATACAAGGTATCCTCTATGTAACCTACAGTGTCAAAAAATACTTCATTTTTCCTAATTTAAAGTAATGTTTGATAAAACTACAAGCAGTGATAACCACACTAGTATGGTCTGCAAGGCAAAAGGAAGACAATGTCAATCTAGAAGAAAAAGGATCTTATCCTGAGAGCATCACTGGCTAGATCAAACTTGGTGTTTTCCTTAAATTTCCATCCCTATACAGTTAAACTTGATATTTTTATACTTGGTCTCTCAGTTGCATGACTGATTTGCATTTGAAATAAGATTATTAAGACAAGTCTAATTCTTTTGACTTTACACTTTGATTAACTGTCACCAAAATTCATTTGGGGGCACCTGGGTGGCTCAGTGGTATAAGCCTCTGCCTTCGACTCAGGTCATAATAAGTCTTTTAAAAAAAATAAATTAAAATAAAAAAACTAAAATTTAAAATAATTTAAAATTTTAATTTAAATAATTAAAAAATAAAATAAAAATTAAAAAATAAAATAAAAGTTTAAAAAATTCATTTGGAAACAGAATTTGCTAAATTTACATGTCAAATAATAACAACATAATTCACTTATGTATCTACTCTGTATATATTTATTTTAGTTATATCTATGGAGTACATATACCATTGAGCAAGGATATGTGTAAGGTTTATTTCATGATGGAACTTGCATGAAAGTAGGAGGACTAAGATACGGGTTAAAATAAATATATAGTAAAAATATATTTACATATAAGGGAAATGGAAAGGATATAATAGTTTCAATGGGCTTGTCTGATGAATTTGTTTAGAACATATGGAATTTGATAATTCATGAATCCCAAAGGAGAATTTTTTCAGCAGACAATTAGAAATGCTGAATTGGAAGACTCATATGTGTGTCTCTTCTTTCTGCAGCTCTAGAACCAAAATTAGAATGCCAACAAATTCAGCAAGCAGAGGAAGTTATAATATCAATAAGGAATTAAAAAGGGGAGGAAAACAGTTAACAAAATCAAAAGACAACTGACAGAATGGGAGAAGATATTTGCAAACGACATATCAGATAAAGGACTAGTGTCCAGAATCTATAAAGAACTTAGCAAACTCAACACCCAAAGAACAAATAATCCAATCAAGAAATGGGCAGAGGACATGAACAGACATTTCTGCAAAGAAGACATCCAGATGGCCAAAGGACACATGAAAAAGTGCTCCATATCACTCGGCATCAGGGAAATACAAATCAAAACCACAATCAAATATCACCTCACACCAGTCAGAATGGCTAAAATAAACAAGTCAGGAAATGACAGATGCTGGCGAGGATGCAGAGAAAGGGGAACCTTCCTACACTGTTGGTGTGAATGCAAGCTGGTGCAACCACTGTGGAAAACAGCATGGAGGTTCCTCAAATGTTGAAAATAGAACTGCCCTATGACCCAGCAATTGCACTACTGGGTATTTACCCTAAAGATACAAACGTAGTGATCCAAAGGGGCACATGCACCCG
>NC_081560.1:79628022-79671039 GCF_022355385.1 Mustela nigripes | reverse complement strand
TTGGGAGAAGGTGGTGGGATTATGGACATTGGGGAGGGTATGTGCTTTGGTGAGTGCTGTGAAGTCTGTAAACCTGGTGATTCACAGACCTGTACCCCTGGGGATAAAAATATATGTTTATAAAAAATAAAAAATTTTTTAAAATAGGGGAGGAAATTACAGTAATACCAAAATTTGCACATTTCTTTAAATATGAAAAATTAAATTTTATTCAGAAAGGGCATATGAAATGGCAGAGGCTAGGGTAAAATCAAAGTAGAAATGAGAAAGGCCAAAGTGATCAAATTTTAATAATGAGTAAAGTGGGTGAAAATTAATTTTCAAGAAAGTTCATTTTGGGCATATGGGTTATAGCCATTGTCATCTTACCATTAAATACACACACAATTAGTAGAAAAGTTGGCTTCACAAGTGACAATTTAGGAAATACTCTACAACCACATAAAATGTAATAATCTGTAGTTCACAATTTTTTTTTGCATTCTTTACCAAAAGTAATCCCAAAGATTTTTGTATCCCTGTATTCAGGGATTTAATTAAGAAGTATTACATTTCTAGGTCCAAAAAAACATTATCTGCCCTCTTAGTTTGTCAACAGCCACACTACTAAACATGCATCATGTTTCTAGACCAGTAACAATCTGGGGATAAAATAAGCAAGATGCCTAAATTATACAGAAATTCAATGCATAAATGATCACTGTCTATATCCGGTTTTTACCACCTGAAAGGATTTTACCACACGTGGCATTAACTCTTTCTGCAAATTGCAAAACACTTGACTATTCATAGTTTTCCGTAAGGCTAAACATCAACAGAGTTATAGCGTTATCTTTGAAAATAAAGACAGTAAGACGGGGTGCCTGGGTGGCTCAATCGGTTGAGTGTCTGACTCCATTTCAGCTCAGGTCTTGATGTCATGGTTTGTGAGATGGAGCCCATCAGCCATGCTCTACACCCAGCAGGGAGTCTGCTTAAAGATTATCTCCCTCTGTCCCTCCCCCTATTCGTTCTCTAAATCTCTCCCTGTAAATAAGTAAATAAATCTAAAAAAAAAAAAAAACCAGCAAGACAATCAGAAAATATATACCATGTAATATATATTTATATAAATAAAGCCATTGCTGTTATATTATTGGGTTTACTACATAGAAAATACATAGGAAATAATACAGTGCTTAAAGGCTTTTTTTTTTTTTTACTTACAAGTCATTGTTATGGATGCTTCCAGACTATTTCCATTTCATTGGTTTCACTAGGTTCTTAAATTATGTTTTATTTTCAGTATCCTATAAATATCTCCTAATAGTATAAAACATAAAAGATTTTATCTATATTATTATTAAATGTATCAAATACATTCAGAAGACTCTGTGAGACCAATCACCTTTTAATCTAGGGCTTCAACATTAATAACCTGGACACCAAATTCATTTCCAAGTAGGGGAAATTCTGATAAACAAATAGTGTATAAAAAATAACTCCATGTTGATCACAACATACTAAAATGTATCCAATTGTCAGCTGGTGCATGTTAATAGAATGCATTTATCTTAACATCCTATCATTAAGAGCATGTTCAAAGCAATGCTCCACAAATCCATTAATCTTATGAGCAAAGTAGGAAATGAAGGCAATAAAAACCCAGAAGAGGGACACTGCTGTGCTACTCAGCATTTTTCCATCAATAAGCAATTTGCTTTATATAACATTTCAGCTGTAACTATAGCAACAATACCATTAAGGAAAATCTCCAAACTTCAGGCCTGCCTATTTATTCCTTTTAAGTATCATTTCGGAAGCACGATAATAAGACCTGCAGCAGGTTGAAAGTTGGCCGTTAGACTTGAAATGGTAGAAAACGGATGGCTGCAAAGCCTGTAGGAGACTTCACAGTCATATCTGAGACGTCTTCACCGCATTTTAGCATGAATTTTCATTAAAAGACCAACCAGGCGAATTTGGAAGCTCAGAGAGTTTCCACCAACAAGAGTATGTAAGGAGAGATTACATACCCCCTACTCAAAATTCTGTAAAAGAAAATCAAGCCATCGAGGGAACTTATACTCAAATACCTTGTAGTTTCCAGCCTACTATTGTCTTTGAGTCAACAATAAACATTTTACACAGGTTTCTGTTTGCCTGTTTATCTGCTTTTCACTCAGAATGATATTTTTTTCAGCTAAAAAATAATTACACTGATGATCTGTTTAGAAATCACTATTTATTTACTCACTAACAAGCCCCCAAACTGGGAAGAAATGTTACCTGCAACTGGTCACTGGTATCTGTCTCATCTGTAGTCTTGGATGAAGGTGTTCTATTTATCGAAGGCCTATATATATATATTCTTTTTTTTAATTTAATTTTTATTGTTTATGCACCATGCCCTGTGCTCCATACAGTATATGCCCTCCTTAATACCGACCACCAGGCTCATCCCTCCCCACACCCCCCCCTTCCAAAACACTCAGTTTGTTTCTCAGATTCCACAGTCTCTCATGTTTCATCTCCCCCTCTGATTCACCCCATTTCACTTTTCCTTTCTTTCTCCTAATGTCATCTGTGTTATTCCTATGCTCCACATGTAAGTGATAACACATGATAATTGACTTTGAATACCCAGCTTTTGTATCAACATGGTCGGGACTGGAAGAGATGATGGTGAGTAAAATAAGTCAAGCAGTGAAAGTCAATTATATATTCTTTTTTTAAAGATGGTGCTTTTGAGGAAGAAGCAGGCTCCCTGCTGAGCCAAAAGCCTGACATGGGGCTCAATCCCAGGACCCTGGGGATCATGACTTAAGCCAAAGGCAGGCGTTCAACTGACTGAGCCACCCAGGTGCCCTGGACCCATACACTCATACAATTCAAGTGGACATTCTGAAAATCAGATTTTTTTGGTTTAAATTTCTAAATATATTTCCTTTTGTTATTTGTAAAAGGGAAAAACACTGAATTCACAGTTGGTGCACTCTTTATTTCAGATTACACAATCGGTTCCTAGACTATACAATCAGGATATTAGAAATCTGTAATCATTCATGAGATTGCACTTTACAAGTATATGCAATGATGTATTTGTGGTATTTCTATTCTTATTCTGTCGCTCCTAAAAATGAATGAGATGTATGTCAGCTCCTCTTCTTATACTGTTGTTGACTAGAATGTATAGCTTCCTTAGTACTTTTGTTCTCTTTACAATCAATGGAACCTATCTCCAAAATACATAAGTGAATGATTGGGGTTATTCCTCACTTATTTTCTGTGAAGATATAAGAATTATATCAGAATGTATTAGAATATAAATAGTCATATGAAAACAAACAAACAAAAAAAACCCAAATGGGCTATTTAAACATTAACTTCCAAAGGAATTGCTGAATGTTAAGGGTAGGAATCAATAATGAATCAAACAGAATATTGGATATTGTTACGAATTTGTACTGGGGTTGTTCTGCCTGGGCTGAAACTGATCTGTGGTCATGCCCTTCTGCATCTCTTCTTTTATGTGGATGCTTATTTCTGTAAGACCACATACCCCCATATACCCGCACAAAGTATTTCATCGATTTGAGGCTCTTAGTGTAAGTTTCTACATAATGTAAACTATATTATCAGATATTTCCATAAATAGCAACATGCCAACTAAAATCATGTATACTACTTCAGGGATTAAAACTATATTTAGGTTAGAATTGCAAAATCTCAGTTGACAAGCTTTTTGTATCCATTTTTCTTTGACTAAACCAGGATCATTTTTCTAGTCATTTCCTCATCACAATTTTTCTAAAATATGTATTTTTCTAAACTAAGAAAGTAATCTCTGAGTGTTTCATATTTTAAATGCCATTAAATAAATAACATATACACACATGCATTAATTAAAATACCTCTCAATTACATTAACACAATTTTCACAAGACTTGAAAAAAATCAGGGGCTTCCTTTTAGAAAGACACATATATTTATGTGTATACATATATATACACATATAAAAATATACATATATAAATATATATATTTATATTTATTTGCATGGATAAGACCTACATAGGGCTCGTTTCCTTATAATGTCTTCCTTCTTTCTTTCCTTCCTTCCTTTTCCTCCCTCCCTTTTCTCCTTCTTTCTTTATATCTGTATAGAGGGAGCAAGAAGAGTGAGCTCACTGAGACTACTCTTTGATTAAAAAAATCTATCTGGGGGCACCTGGGTGGCTCAGTGGGTTAAAGCCTCTGCCTTCGGCTCAGGTCATGATCCCAGAGTGCTGGGATAGAGCCCCGCATCGGGCTCTCTACTCAGCGGGGAGCCTGCTTCCTCCTCTCTCTCTGCCTACCTCTCTGCCTACTTGTGATCTCTCTGTCCAATAAATAAATAAAATCTTTAAAAAAAAAATCTATCTGATTTGGTTCAATCACAGGGATCAGGGTAAGTGATCTCCCACCAGTGTGTATAAAGGACAACTCCAAAGACACAGCTGTTTTCTCACTGGTAACCAATGATGCAAACTTACGGGTAATCATACATAATTACTGTGTTACCTTTAGCTAACTCAGCTCTAGCAAAAACAGAAGGCTTAAAGAGAAGGGTCATCTTTGGACTCAAGGCATTACTATTTGCGATTAATGGTTCTAGTGTACTACATTCTAGGCTGACAGTTATTTATGTAAGTCTGGTATACAAATAACCAACAGTTTAAAAAATTTCATTTATGTTATATGGATAGCAAGCTCATTTTTTAAATAATCAGTTCTCATCCCTCTGTTTATAAGCTTGTATTATATCCCTATTACAAGAAGTGTGTATTTATTTTGCATATGTTAATTAATACATCAAAGCAAAAATTACCTTTTAAGTCTAATGTAGTCAGTAGTCAGCACTACAGGCAATGAGTAATTGAATTTTATAACAAATTTTGAAGATGTTAACACACTTCATCACAAAGGAATTTTGTTAAGATTACAAAGCTATATGCATTTGGAAGACAGATTATTTAAAGCACATTGACTAAAATCTATAGAACATTTTATAGGATAAACAAAAACCAGTCCCAGTTTTTAATTTAAGCATCACTGTGGATATAATGATCAAAGACAGAATAATCTCACATATGAGGGAGACTGAAATGTACAGGAAGGCGGTAGGCACGAGACCGACCGGACGATGGAGATGCATGCAAAGTGGGTGGAGCGATGGGGCAGTGGTGAGCCCTTCTACAGGACACGGTGCGGCCCTGGAAGCCCTTTTTGCAGGGGAGAATCAGTGTGTTGATTTTGCAAGGCATAAACTTGTCTAGGGTGAACTCTGTTTCCAAAAATTCCCTTCCCTAAATGTTTCCCATTATAACGTGACACCAGAGACATCTGGTGTGAGATACGGAGGGCAGAAGCCAACAAGCAGCCACGGTGCTTTCTGCATGCTCAGACAGCTAGCACAGGGTCACACGTACTGTTGGCAGCTCACACATGTCACTTACTGCTTAGGACAGTAGGCAGGCATACAGCTGCTCTGTTTTCCTCTGGATTCTTCTTCAGCTTCTTCTTTAGCTTTTAGGATGGAGACAATGGGAACAGACCGGGTTCTGGGCTGTTTTCATGGGTTCTACCTGGTCCCTGCTCTCCCTCTTTTAAATTCATCTTTCTTTCCTCTGCCTGACCTCCATCCTTCAATCTTCAGTAGGCTTTCAGCAATCACTTACTTAAGATCATATCCTTACAACAAAATCCTTATATAGATTCTATACTTCCTAATGGTCTGTTTCTCTAATTAAAGTCCAAGTGATAGAATCACAGTGAGTCATCTGTTATTCAAGGAATGATGATGTATTACACTCTTATACAGTTATGTCAGTATATGTGCAAAGTAATTCCAATAGTGTATTTCAGATCTTAAGTTGCATGGCAAAGAAAGTACACTTAACTGGAATTCAAGAGAAATAGGGACTATCTTTGGTTCTGTCAGTGTGACATGCATAAATAGATTATCTAGAAGTTTTTATTTTTTATTTTTTGGGGGGGTTAAAATTATGATAAAAAATTTTAAAAAGCCCCCAAAAATAATTTGTGACATATATACATACGTGTATATATATACAATGAAAAATTTTAAAGGGTGAACACCCATGCATCCACTGATCCCTTAAATGGAACACAGACAATATTATTAGAGACTTTTGCTATCATATCCTATTCTGTACTCTCAAAGAACAACCACTATTTTAATTTTTGTGTTGTTTTACATTTTATGGTTTTAATATGTGTATAATATTTATATATGTTTTACTCTTATATATTTTTGAACTATATATAGTTTTGTGCATTTTCCCCTTTTATTCTTTTTCAGTAAACTCTGCCTAGATACAAAAATGATCAACAAAATATGTGTGGGGCATAAAGAAAAAGTTTATAATCAACACCTGGGAACAAATGATTCAATTAACAAATGGAATACTATCATATTTGAAGCTTCTTTCAAACTCACCTCTTTATATCTTCCTTCAAGTTAACTATCATCCTATCTTATCTGTCTGTAATTACAACATTTTGGGCACAGTTTTACCCTATATGTTTAAGTCCCTAAACAATATATTGCTTGCTATTGAATACTCTGAGAAATGGTACCTAAATTTCCTTTCCGTTTTTGAGTCTCATTTTAGTGTTAGAGTTTTAAAGTGTTATTTTAGATGGACAGGTAGGTAGGTATGTAGATAGATATGGATAACCTTCCAAATCAAAGTATTTCCTCAAAACTAAACTATGGTGCTATTAGCTAGTACTGATGATGATGATGATAGGTAAGTATTACATGTAAGACCATAGCTAGGTGTAGCCACCGTGAGAAACTAGAAAATGCGTGACTCACATGAACTCATTCAATTTCATTTTTTAAATTTTTTAAAGATTTTATTTACTTATTTGACAGACGGAGATCACAAGTAGGCAGAGAGGCAGGCGGGGGGGGGGGGAGGAGGCTCCCCACAAGGCAGAGAGCCCGATGTGGGGCTTAATCCCAGAACCTGGGGATCATGACCCAAGCTGAAGGCAGAGGCTTTAACCCACTGAGACACCCAGGCACCCCTCAACTTCATTTTTAAAAATATTAGAGACCCAACAAAACACATCTGTTCCAAACTCAGGTTATGAACCAGCAGTGTACATTCTCTTCACTGGACCAGCTTTTAATTAAAAACTTAGTAAAAATCCTATAATCTGAGTGATCAAAGATTACTGAATTACTATGAGGCTAATTTTTAAAAAAGTAGAATATGATTGTTCAGATATCCAAAAATAGAGTTCATAAAGATTTGAGCATTCTATTTTTAGATAGCTTTTGGCTTCACGTTTAGTAACTAATGAATATTGAGGGATCTCAAAAAGACTTCAAAGTAGTGTTATTCAGTTCATTCACAGAATATTTACTGCTTATTTGCAATGATTTTCATGCTATTTTAAGTGCTAAATATATATTCGCTGTTAGAAGGACCAACATAATTATATAAGAACCAACAAAAATACATTAAATGTATATTCATATATGATTCATGTATGATTTATAGATGGAAAATAATGATCTATTATAGAGTCTAGGCTGAAACTAGTAGAGATAGGAAAAAAAATCAAATTTAAGTAAACAGTCAAGAAGGACTTAGTTTCTCAGTTATGGCATGACTATAGGCATCTTTTAAAGCTAGTCATTTCTTCAAGCTGTTCTTTTTCTGGCAGCCAATCATAGACTTGAGGATCTAAGTCTCATATATTAAACCTGAATTCCACCTGTATTTTAAAAATATATAAATGGATAACATAAATACACACATATATTTTTATTAGACTACCTGTTCATGAAAAATATTTGAACAATTGGAAACTATCATCAAACATTACCTTGACTAGTCTGATATCCTGAAAGATTTTTTAAGGATGTAATTTCTGATGATGATGCAATAGCCAGTTGCGTGACTGTATTTTATTTAATGATGCCACTATTAGAAAACTATTCTAAATACAACAATGCAAACATAAGTCAGAAGGTACATGCAAGGGAAGAGAGAGTACTGAAGAATTTAAAGTAGTTTATATAATTCCATAAATAAAATATTATCCATTATTTCACTATCTGGTATTCAACAATGTGCCAATAATGTATATTATACATTCAGACTTTCAGGACTCAGTCTCCAGCTCAACATTATACTGCTGCCAGCAAAGAGATAGGTGTAGCCCTTAGAAGCCTGAAGACTCACTAGTTATTCACAGGATCCAGGGAAAAATAGACATTTCAAGGGACGCCTGGGTGGCTCAGTTGGTTGGACGACTGCCTTCGGCTCAGGTCATGATCCTGGATTCCCGGGATCGAGTCCCGCATCGGGCTCCCAGCTCCATGGGGAGTCTGCTTCTCTCTCTGACCTTCTCCTCGCTCATGCTCTCTCTCACTGTCTCACTATCAAATAAATAAATAAAATATTTAAAAAAAAATAGACATTTCAAGTAGGTTTAACTTTCACGTGTGTTGTTGTCTCTGGCTTACAGCCAGTAAGGATGGGCTGCAGTGAGAAGGGGCTGAGACTGGGAGACTGGATAATATAGGAAGTCCAACTGGCAAAGATACTAATAAATATTAGGCAGCAAAAACATACCATTAGCCTACTCATTCATGCAATGAATAAACTCATAATTTTAGAACTCCTTTCCGGTTTAATGGACAGATAATAACAGAAAGTAAATACTCGTCCACATAAACCAGATTTTTAATAAGAGACATAAGTTCAATTGATTTCCTCCTAATGAAGAAGAGATATTGATGGATGGATGCTAGTAAAAAGATCCCAAAAGCTTTATAAATACCATTAACCAGAAAAACCACTGGACAAAATCCCAGAACTTAGTCTAGTCTGCATATTTTCATCACCTAAGGGAGCCCAAGACACCCCATTCAATCCTTGTTATCCCTCTCCACCCACTCCGATCTGCTCATTGTTTTCTAGACAGTGAGAATGTGACACCAGGGATGAGTCAGGAGCAAAGGGAGAGGAAAAGGAGACAGTCTTGCCAGAGACACATAGAATGCTTAGTTTTCACACCTGCCCCTACTGGATCTCTAGATCAATGTGGGAGTGGTATTTCCAGGGATCTGTGGTATCCTGAGGCCCTCAGAACACAGGAGAGGCAGAACTGCTCCATGGGGAAGCTGGCTGGATCTGTACTGCCTGCATTGCTCAGCCAAGTCAAGTGATTATTGAGTCAGTAATTGGTATGATTCTTTTCCATCTCAAAAACAATCTGACCAAGAAATGTACCCCCCACCCAAAAATCAACACCACTTTCTGAGCCTTTAAGTGTGTACAGTGTGCTTGGCTGAAAAATAGGACTATAAAACAGAATTCCCATTTTTAACAGATAACTGATTTCCATTTAGCATATAACTTCCTCCTGAGGCTGCTTGTATTTGAAGAGGACAAGCTCATCCTGAAGGAATGACAGTGCACTGCAGAGGTTACAAGCTTGCACAGATGACCAGGGTGGCAAGAGAAGAAATGGAATGAAGGAACTGACACTGCCCAGAAAAACTGTCCTGATTTACACGGAACCTAAACATTTAAACATGGAGGAGGAACAGGTTCTGGAAGCCAGTGAATATATTTATCTCATTCACTCCTGATGACCATCAGAGGAGAGAACTTCTACAATCACATTCACTATACAGATAAAGAAACGGAAGCATAGAAACTCAAGAGTCACTTCACGATCAGTATCTAAAGCTAGTAAGTGGCAGATCTCAGAGAAGAGGTCACAGCTCGTACATCTGGATTTTAAAGAATATAAAGGATACTTAGAGCTGAAGGTGGGGATTTCCTAGAAATGCCATTCAAAAGAAGATAACAAAAACCAGATTCTTGGAAAATAGTTCCACTTACACAAGAAGAGAAACCAGCAAAGCCAAGTAAACAGGGTCATTCAAGAAAGGTGGGGGGGGGGGGGGGGAATTGGCAATTTTTATTAAACTCCAGTGAAAAAGATGAGAATTTCAAAGTAAAAGGCAACACTGCCAAATATGGAGGTTAAATGATACATATTTCAAAAAGAGTGGCAGACCAGTCTCTTTTCACAACTGAACCAAGTACTCTCTTTATATATTTCCTCCTTAATTGATTGCTTTGTCCCTATCATCTTTGCAATAACTGTTTTGATGTTTCTCAAGTGGCCTACATAACTGACTATAAACAATTGTTTTACCTGTGATTAAATATATAATTATATCTAAAATAATAAGTTATGTTTATTACATTGCTTCATCTTTATGTGATGAGTATAAGCATTTAAAAACACAAATGAAGTAAAACCTTAGAATTCAATTCAAGTGCCATGGGAGAGAATATTGCTTTGAATGAGATCAGATTTTGAAGTAGAAATTTATTTGTGAGATATAATTTTTTTCCATATAGAGTATTAAATGATTAGACTTTATGTAAACTGTATGTTACTGTAGAATGAGGCTCAATACTTTTTCCTTTCTTTATTCCTAGTTTTTAAAATGGACAAACTGGTTAGGATGTATAAACAATGAGAATATTCTATGTGCTTTGTATACTGATGCATACATGGGAAGCACCATAATTTTTTTTTTTTTTTAATTCCTGGAGAAGTTACTGAGATACCATACTTCACTCAATTAATTTATCATTCCACATGTTCTCACCAGATATTGTATTGGGTGCCCTATATTAATATAGAGATTAAATATAGAGTTGTTTATTACAGACAGTCCAAGGTCTAGAAGAAAGAAAGAAAACACTGTCTCATTATTCTTTTTTTTTAAATTTTTTAGTTTTTATAAACATATAATGTATTATTATCCCCAGGGTACAGATCTGTGAATGGCCCTGTTTACACACTTCACGGCACTCACCATAGCACATACCTTCCCCAATGTCCATAACCCTACCACTCTCTCCTTACCCACTCCCCCTGGTAACCCTCAGTTTGTTTTATGAGATTAAGAATCTCTTATGGTTTGTCTCCCTCCCAATCCCATCTTGTTTCATTTTTTCCTTCCCTACCTCCCCAAACCCTCACATTGCCTCTAAAATTCCTCATATCAGGGAGATCATATGATAATGGTCTTTCTCTGATTGACTTATTTCACTCAGCCTAATACCCTCTAGTTCCATCCATGTCATTGCAAAAGGCAAGATTTCATTTCTTTTGATGGCTGCATAGTATTCCATTGTGTATATATACCACATCTTCTTGATCCATTCAGCTGTTGATGGACATCTAGGTTCTTTCCATAGTTTGGCTATTGTGGACATTGCTGCTATAAATACTGGGGTGCACGTGCCCCTTTGGATCACTACATTTGTATCTTTAGGGTAAATACCCTGTAGTGTGATTGCTGGATCATAGGACAGCTCTATTTTCAATTTTTTGAGGAAACTCCATGCTGTTTTCCAGTGTCTGGAAATAGAGCTGTCCTATGACACGGTGCTCCAGAAACACAACGAAGATGGGATCTATGCAGAGTAGGGGATAGTGAGAGTCAAAGTAAGGCTGTTCAGAGGAAATGACAACAGGTCTAAACTATGAAGTAGTGTTAGCCAGACAAAAAGTATGCTCAGCTGAGGGGCAAGTTTAACAGTGAATTTATTATGACCAGAAAGGAAATGTGTATAGAAAGGGAGTAATTATTGTAACATAGCAGATGCTCAAGAAAAGGAACTTTGCTGTCTCACATTGCCATAAATTATCTTATACCCATATTATATGTATCCTAGACTACTACCTTTACTTTGTGGACCAGGCTAAAAAATATTCCAAACCTAATATATTAAAACTTTCTTGTTTTTTTAAATGAAAGCAAAAATATAAATTTGATAGTTCAGCTATTACACTTAGTATACATTCAGGGCAGCTGAATCCTCATATTTTATTTTGTTATACTTTATTTTATTTATTTCTTTAAAAAATACTTTATTGGGCGCCTGGGTGGCTCAGTGGGTTGAGCCGCTGCCTTAGGCTCAGGTCATGATCTCAGGGTCCTGGGATGGAGTTCCGCATCGGGCTCTCTGCTCAGCGGGGAGCCTGCTTCCCTCTCTCTCTCTTTGTCTGCCTCTCCGTCTACTTGTGATTTCTCTCTGTCAAATAAATAAATAAAATCTTTTTAAAAAATAAATAAAATAAAAAAGACTTTATTTATTCATTTGAGAGACAGAGAGGGCCTAAGAGAGAGCAGGAACAGAGTAGGAGGGAGAAGCAGCCTCTCTGTTTAGCAGCGAACCCAGCACACCTTGAGAGTAAGCTGATTTCATTTAGTATTCTGTCATGATTTAGGTATATGAAAAAAATGTTTTTGTTTTAATAATCTCTCAACATCTATAATTGTAATATATAATCAGCTATAACAAATATAAAAAAATTTAGTTTTGTGAAGAAATTAATCAAAAGGCTAACATTACATCAAGCCCCATGAAAGGCGATTTTCTAATGTGAAAATTTTCTTTCTTTTTCTGAGGTTTACTTAATTTTATGGTGCCCTTTTCAAATATTAAGATTCCAAGGAACTCTATTTATTTTAGGCATTTAATCATTATCTCTTATTAACAAGTATTATCTTGAATTATTACAAGATAGACTTTAATTCTCTAATGGAGATGTCAATTTCAAATATGGGGTGTATGCTACAGAAGACATGAGATAGGTGTGCATTAAAAAAGAAATGAAAATAAAATCAGCATTGTGGCCAAGGACCTAGGCACAGAGCTCTTGAGTGTTAACTCCACAAACACTGTTGTTCATTATTGTTAACAACCTTGAAAACAAAAGCACATAATTCATTATGTGACTAAGCCCCATCCTCTTACCTTAATATTATCTTAAACATGCTGGCTTGGTTGTTCTTGTTTGGTTGGGTTTGGTTTTCACAGCTAACAACCCTACCTCAGTGAGGCTCCTGCTCACTTAGCTCCATTTAGCTCTGTTTTATTCTCTTATATAGGCTAGACACCTTAGGCCCTTCATCCCTGAGAAAACTTGCAGTAAGATCTGTGCCTGCTTCCTGATACTTTTAAGGCCAGTCAGGGATCCTAATTATTGAAATAGGTGTTCTCATATTTTCAAATATTAAGATTTCAAGGAACTCTATTTTAGGCATTTAATCATTATCTCTTATTAACAAGTATTATCCTGAATTATTTCAAAATAGAGTTTAATTCTGGAAATGCCAATTTCAAATATGGGGTGTATGCTACAGAAGACATGAGATAGGTGCGCATTAAAAAAGAAATGAAAATAAAATCAGCATAAATTTATTATTTTTTAACTTGAAAAATATCCTTGAGTAGAAGTAATCTTAAAATATTGTATAAAATCAAGTATGAAGCTGAGAATACTTTCTACTGATAAAGTTGAAGGGATATTACAATAACTTATTAATTCCACCTAATCATTCTTAAACCTGGAGTTTTCCCCTATAACAACTGACTAAAACTATTTAGTCAAACTGTTAGTATGAGCCTAGAAATGGATCCTCACAACGAGGAGCAACTGACCCAATATATAAGCATATCTCCTCAAATGTCCTCAATAAAAGCTGGTGGGAGAGTGCCAAAGTTCAACTCATGAAAAGCAATTATAATGACATGGTGGTAGGGCAGACAAGATAATAGTGTTCAGGCAGATGGCTTCCGGACACTCCGTTTCAGTCCTAGATACATTTAAGAGGATCAAGAAGAATGAAAAGAGGGGCGCCCGGGTGGCTCAGTGGGTTAAAGCCTCTGCCTTCAGCTCAGGTCATGATCTCAGGGTCCTGGGATTGAGCCCCCGCATCAGGCTCAGGTTCCCCCCCCAACCCGCTCCCTGCCCCGCCTTCCCACCCCACTCCACCTCTGCCTGCCTCTCTGTCTACTTGTGATCTCTTTCTCTCTGTCAAATAAATAAACAAAATCTTTAAAAAGAAGAAGAATTAGAAGAAGAAGAAGGAGGAGGAGGAGGAGAAGAAGAAGAAGAATGAAGAGAATTGACATTCTTCAGGCAAACCTCCAGGACATTTATTTTGGCCCTCCTTTTTAGAAAAGCTTTATCTGACCTGAGGCTGATTCAGGATCAAACTAATGACAAGTATCTGGAGTGCAGTCATACCACGCAGCCCATCTTAGTTGGGGAGCTCTGTATTTCAAAACTTTTTAGCCAAACTAGGGTTTTGACTGATACTTAGCTATCATCTCATGAGTGTCGATTGGCTGAACAAAGGGCATGGGTTGAACAGGGAGGTCTTTCTGGGTTTGCTTTTTGCATGTCTATTACAAACTCATAAAATAAGTTAATATTTTGTTAAAATCATCAATGCCTGTGGCAATAAACCAACTTGAATCCAAAGTTGCACATATTGCTAAGAGCTAAAAATATTCTGTATACAGAATAGGAAAAAAAAATTAAAATGGCCTTCATTTTAAGAATAACAGAACAAAGCTGGTACTTTTTAGTCATTAAAAATATATTGTGTTATATCCAGTATGGTTACTTATAAATCAGTCTGTATTTCAACAATGTGCTTATAAAGTAGAGACAAGGGGCACCTGGGTGGCTCAGTGGATTAAGCCTCTGCCTTCAGCTCAGGTCATGATCCCAGGGTCCTTGGATCGAGCCCTGCATTGGGCTCTCTGCTCGGCAGGGAGCCTGCTTCCCTTCCTCTCTCCCTTCCTCTCTGTCTGCCTGCCTCTTGGCCTACTTGTGACCTCTCTCTGATAAATAAATTAAAAAAAAAAAAAAAACTTAAAAAAAAAAAAGTAGAGACAATAATACTGTTGTCTATTCTCATGTATACTTTTTACATCTTTTTATGTCTGAATAAAGACTATCAAAGTTAGAAAAGAGTTCTAGGATATGCTTAAGAGAGAAGTGGTTAAAACAAACGCTTACTCAGTGCCTTATTTCTCATATACATGTTTATACCATGATTACTAATATATTTTTATTCAGAGTAAGTCATTTTAAGATTAGCTTTTTCTCATAATTAATAAAGTCATAAATGAGGTTACGACTATTAGAAAGCTAGAGGAGAAAAAATATAAGAACTTCACAATAATTTTGAGAGGATCACTAGAATCAGAAAAAAAGAGTATGGGTTGTTTTTGTTTTTAAACCTGTCATCAAATTTCATCATAACGTACCAAGATTATTATATGCATCCTCAGCAGATGGCCTCATTCATATGTGATTTGTAACAGCTTTCTTCTCAAACAGATTTTTAAATATGCACCAAAATAAATGAGGAACATGCTCTCATATAATAAACAAGATAGAGAATTTTTCTAAGTCCAAATATGCTCGCTCTAAAATAACAAGCCAATTTTTTTTCCCCTTTAAAGACTGCATTTGAGTGAAGAAAGCTTCAATGACACACGAGAGAATGATTCTATTAACTCTTTCATATTTTAATTATTCACTTAAGAAAATTCCTATTTTAATTCACCCAATTTTCACTCCCTAGCATTAATATTAAAAGGCAGATTTATGGGTGCCTGGGTGGCTCAGTCAGTTAAGTACTCGACTCTCAGTTTCAGCTCAGGTCATGATCTCAGGGTTTGTATGATCGACCCCCTCATTGGGCTCTCTGCTCAGCACATAGTGCCTGCTTGAGATTTTTTCCCATCCCTCACCCTCCATCTTCATTCCTCCTCACCGCACACGTGCACTCTCTCTCTCTAATTAAAAAAATAAATAAATAAAGCAGATCTAAGCCAGGTATTCCTCTTTCAACAAAGGAAACACAAGATGCTGAATTATATATAATGGCATGGTGGGAGGGCAGGCAAGGTAACAGTCTCCAGGTAGATGGCTTCCTGATGCTTTATTTCAGTCCTGGAGCATTTAAGGGAATAATGAAGAATGAATAGAATGGACATTCTTCAATCAAACCTCCATGGCATTTATTTTCACCATCTGCCCATGACATTATTTTTGACTATGACATTTCCTTTAGAAAACTCTGACCTGAAGCTAATTCAGGAATACACTATGAGAAGCACCTGGAGGGTAGTTAGTCTGTGCAGCCCATATTAGCTGGGGATCCCTTATTGATACTATCATGTGAATTCATCCAAATGAATTAAAGCTACATATTTCAAAAACATAATATGAAGTGAACTGAAAATTCAGTTCTCTTGTATGTAACATGGGGGTGGGTTGTTGAAGGGCTATGTGCTGCTTTTCAAATTTTAAAACTTGAATAAATATCTACAAAAACATAATTTAAAGAGATTAATGTGAGACATTTTCTATCAAACTCCTGCAATATCACTTTGGATCACCTGGGAATTTCCTTATTTATATGTATATATCTAAAAAGGAGAATTCCATTTTACTTAAATGTATTTTACAACTCATTGTAGGAAGTAATCATATTAAATATATGTAATTTGTGGCCCAGTTTAAACTATCAATCATCTTCAACAGAAGAAAATCTGAAGATACTAACATCTTAATAGGGTTTTACCAAGACAATTATAGAAAAGTGGCTAATACACCGAGATAGATAAGACAAAGTAAAATCCTCATTTTTCTACATACTATCTATTTGACTTTTCAAAAAATAGTCAATTTTTCATCTTCATTTCTGAAGTAGATGTAACAGCAACTAAGTTTATGGAGATTATATCTCTATAGATATACATAAAACACCATTTATATACTTTTTTCAAAAATTTATGTAACATTTAGGTTATACTGGTCTCTTATCTCACTGCTCCTTGCTTCTCAGAAGTTTGAAGATTGTTCTCAATTATTAACAATTCTGACAGAAGATGATTAAAGAAAAAGCATAAATGTTGGCTGATATTTTAAAAGTAGGACACAAGAATCATTGAATACATGGAAAATGAAAGAAAGATGAAAAACAATCTGACATAAACCTGTGATCTGTTATCTTTTATTCTAATCTGTTTACCTATTTTTTATTCTAATCTATTTCTTATTCCAATTTCCTCTTCAATTTTAATAGAGTTAACATCAAACAATACTCATTTACTCTATCATCTTTGTGGCAAAAGTTACATACTCGTTTGGTATATATTCAGTTTTTCCTACTACTTCCATTTAACCTTAAAATATGACCACACTCATTGCTATTTATTACTATATTTGCTTATATGACTGAAAACAGCAATATAGTATTCCACTGTGTGAATGTAACAAAAATTATTTAGCCATAAGGGAGCTTTTAAATTGTGGCTGTAGGGTCATCACAAATCCATCTGTAACACTGAGTTGGATGAGTCAGGGTTTCTTGTTACTGCACTTTTTCAAGGGCCTGAATTTCTAAATTACACATAGATCCTTCTAAATGAAAGAATAAAAACTAGGATTACTGCTAGCTCCTATCTGGTGAAGCTCCTGTTTCTTTCTTCTTTTTAGGGCAAAATGCAATCCAATGATGTATAGAAACTAAAAAAGAAAGCCCTTGACTTTCTTCATCGATTATCTCTAGTCAAGAAAGGTTCTACCATTTTCTCAACACTGTAAAGACAGAAAAATATGCTAAAATCAAATCTATTTCAAAAATACCTTGAAAAACTTAAAATTATTATAATCCAGTCATTTGCTTCTGTGATTCTAGCTCCCTAAAATATATCATTTATTGGAAGGATTATATAGCATTCTCAATAAAAGAAGAAAAAGCCAATAATTTTTAACTGTGGTACTTATGTTTCACATACAATTGTGAATAAAGAGAATTTAAATATGTTCAGTCTTTAATCTGATCTTAAATCCACTAATACCACACATTGTTTAAGGTAAAACACTGATAAAGTTACCAGATATATATTCTCTATATATAGAACAACATTATTTATGAAATGTCTGTTATTTGTTTCCCCTGCCCCTTTTCTTTTATTTCCATTGGACAGTCTATGCAGTATTGAGTGCCACAAGAAAGACTGATGACATGGAAAAAGAATTAGTTACCTGGTAGTCTCCTGATTTGTGTTTTCCCAAACCTGAGCCCATTAAGGAGACTATTGGCAGCATCTTATAGAGGGAACTCTCAGGTAACAGCACATTAAAACTTAAGAGCAAAAAAATTTTTCTTTGTGATTATAAAGATCTCCTTAGGCTCAGATGATGAAAGAAACTCAAGGAATTTTACAGAGAACAGTGAGAAGAGATGGGGGAAGGAGGGTCTTAAGTTATACTTTCTGTGCAAACTTAACTAGGGAGGCAGCTTCCCCAGAGAAGCTGTGGGAGCTGAGGACAAGACCCAGAGTCAGTGGAGTCATTGTATAGGTATACAGGATTGTGGAGTGTCTGGCAGAGTTTTATATGCCCCAGAATTAAACCTAAGGGGCAGAAACATTTCTCTGATTTTTTTTATGGCTTCCTAAAACTAACAGAACCATGGAAATAGGAAAAAAAACAAAACTGGCTCACTAAAATGTGTGGACTAAGACCAAGGATAAGGTGGATTTTTCGATATTTACCTTATGGACATATGACTTGATTAACCTTATAGGTAATAGTTATCACAGCCTTGCCATGACCCTTTATAAACCCATCTCATCTTGTACACAGTAGGAGCTAATGAGGGATATTCCAAATTGACTTATTAAATTGTCACCAACTTAACAGATGGGGCTCGTAATAGAACTTGATTTTGGTTACAAATAAATAATTGACTGGAACTTGTTATTTGCATACCTGAGATTGTTGATTGTAATTCATAACTACTACAAATGAAAAAGGCTTTGCCCTCTATCATGTCTTTAAGAAAGACTTTATTTTGCATAATAATGTATGATCTGTTTGCATGATTGGTGTTATTATTGATTAAATATGTTATCTCCCCAGATGGTATCTAAATGTGATTATGCTTCCTGAGAAACATCATTAAACATTGATACAACTAATTATATCACATCAATGGGGAAAAAGTTATTAGGAAAGCATACCATGGTATAATAGGCAAATAAAATCACCATCAAATTCACACATATCCATAACAATAAAGCAAACGATCAGAGGAAGCATGAGTTATTTCTAAGTTTTTCAAAATTGATAATCATTTATTTCTTGCTTACTAATTTTAGAATTAGCTAGTCCTTGCTAGTAGGCCAGAAGTATGGGTAATTTGGGTAAATTCTGCAAAAAGTAGTCAATTACATATATTTCATTTAATTATTCAATAAACATTTATGAACAATATCACTCATAAAAAAATAATTATGAACAATAATGGTCTAAGAATTCTTACCACCCAATGGGGATAAAATGTGAATTAGATGTGCATTTTTCACTCAGATAATTGTGTATCTATCTTTATATGTATATCTATCTATATTTCAATCCATCTATGATCTACATGTATTGTTACCATTCCACTGGAATATTATGCCTTTATGTATTAATATATATACTTTTATAATACAAGATTTTTATCTTTAGTCTTATGATATAATTTTAAAATGTGTCATAAAACACTGAAGTTAACAGCAACAATTTAAAATTGAATATCATGAATTGGCTAGAGTGGATCATATATACCTTATTAACTCAAACTTTTTTATAATGTATATTATTATAGCCTTATTATCCCTTTCTAGTCTTATCCTCACATTTCTGATAAACATAGTAAAACATGTACATTTGTTATTTTAGAAATGTATTATCTATGACAATTTATTTTCTTTTAAGAACTTAGCTTGATGGTATCATGGTCAAGTTAATTTCATTTTGATAAATTATTGACTAGCAATTTATTCAGATGTTTGGAGGCCACCATTCCTTCTTACTGGCTGTCAACAACCACACAAATTAAAGTCTTTGCTCCTGGCTACCAGAGTGTTGTTATAATATTTTTAGATACAATTTTTATTGGCAAATTTTAAAGTGACTTTTCAAAGATAAATACTAGGATAAGAGATACCTGCAAATTCTAAACACCATAGGATCATATGGTGATTTTAGAATCTTTCTTTGTAGTATATTTTAGCCTTATTCAGAGAAATCACTATTCACTGTCAAAACAAAGTATCAATCAACTTCATTGTACCATGATTGGCTGCCCTGTAACAACCCCTCATCTTCCTTCCCAGGGGGAGCAATTCATAAAGAAAATGGAAAAATGTTCTTTCAATCAGCAATTGCTTAAGTTGGTTTCACAGAGCAATCCCTTCAGCCCTCTGCCCTATATATATACTTATTGATATGTTAAACTGCTTTCTGGCATTATTCTGTACAGTTCTGCAAACTTCATTTTCCATGACAGCCTATGATAATCCAGTAAGAGACAGGACTGTCGAACCAGAAACTCCGGCGTCTCCCGCCCACATCAGAAAACACTCTGCATCTTCATCTCAACAAAATCACTGCATAGTCACTTTTTTCCACCCATAAACATAATGGCAATTACTACTGAAAAGGGAGATCTTCCTGTTTCTATCTGCCTGAATGCTTAACACTGCTAAACTGATTAATCACCTAGGTTGGCTCCAGACTGTCAGAACTATGTGTCTTAATATCTGTGACCTTCTTTCCATAAACAGCTACAAAGAAAAACATAGGCTCTTCCTCCTTGTGTCTCTCTACGATCACAAAGCCTCAGCCTGGAGGGGGAGGAAGATAAATGGCCACTGTCCGTGTGCCTGCCACTCTCCACAAATAATATCAAATAAAACAGTAGTTAGCGGGCACTTGGGTGGCTCAGTGGGTTAAGCCGCTGCCTTTGGCTCAGGTCATGATCTCAGGGTCTTGGGATCGAGTCCCGAATCGGGCTCTCTGCTCAGCAGGGAGCCTGCTTCCCTTCCTCTCTCTCTGCCTGCCTCTCTGCCTACTTGTGATCTCTCTCTGTCAAATAAATAAATAGAATCTTTTAAAAAAGCAAACAAACAAACAAAAAAACCCCCCAGTAGTTAGCTAAGAAAGCAGCCAAAAGTCTACACAGAGCCTACTATAGTGCTCAGAAATAAAAGAACATATCTACAAAGTATTTTAAAGTCATCATAGTAGGCATCATACCTGAATGCCTTATAATACTTCCCATAAAGATCAATGCCTTTCATTCTGTGATTCAGAAATGACATGGACATCTATATGATTGTCACTCTTTTACAGCAGATTCACAAAGGAACTGCTTTAGAAATGATTTGAAAATTTCAAAAATTTCCTGACGTGGGGCAGGAATTCTCAGTAATCATTACATCTATACCAAATGTGTGGTATGGGTGGGGGGACTCATATGATTTAATAATTAAATATACCTAACCTTAATGATATATCTGGTAATCGGGAAATGTGCTTAGTATTGGTTCTATAATACACGGTCATACATTTAAATTTACTGAAGTTTGTATCTGATATTACAAGATGAAATACCATCTTCCTATTATTTAAAATATGTAAATTTCCCCTTCCACTAGACTGTAACTTCAGATAATCAAGTATGTTCCATGTGACTAAATCTCAAGAGGGAATTGTTGACATTTGGTTAAATTTATTCACATATCATACTCAGAAACACAATTTACATAAAGAGATATAGTAAATGCAATTTATTTCTGCAAAATCTAAAAAAAGAAAGTGACAGATCGACCATTGTCTACCAACAAGGTATTCTTAATTATAGAATATTTTACCGCTCTTAGTCTACTACACAGTTATCAAGCAATTCTATTAACTGAATTGCTAGGTTTCATAAACACGAGTAGATAGAGAATGAGGAATGACTATGCAGTCTTTTGTAAAGCCCTGAATTTGAATTCCAGTTTTGGTACCTATTAGTGGTCTTGCTTGGAGTAATTATTTTACCAGTCTAACCATCTCTTTCTTTCACAGAAAAGAAATCGTGAAAATAATTCACTTAGAAGTAAAATGAAATTTAGCTATAATTTGCATCACTAACTTGGGAAGTGAGGTTGAAGTGAGGTCATTCAAATTATAGAAAAAGATTAATTTCTAAATGAGAGGAAACTGTCTTACTGTATGACATAATTTAAACAATCATCTCAGATTTGATGTAAAACATAATACTCAAAGTCTCAAAGTACAGCAAACTATTTTTTAAGTATCACTCATCATTCAATAACTCTGTATTAACTAACAGGCACTAGGTAGTAAGATAGTGAGTGAACAGCTTCTACCTTCGGGAGACTTAGAATGCAGTAAGGGAGACAGATCCTAAAGAGACATTGACAACTTTAATAATTAATTAAAATTGCAAATAGTGTTAGCAAGAAGTCTCAGTGTTTTGAAAAGAGATATGCAATTTAAGAGTAAGTTGTCTTCCCTAAGGAAGTTTTAATATGAGTTAAAAATTAGGTAGTGAACAGAGTAAGGTGATTATACTGGGAAATCAGCATTTGTGGAAGGAAGTGATTATGTGTGAGGGGCTGAGGCCCCAGGGCACAGGGCCTCATAAATTGTATCAAGGATTTTAAACAGTGTCAAGAGCAGGTAAGAGGCCATCAAAGAGGGCTGAGCCAGCAGATGAACTGATCCGATATCTGCTTCCAAAATATCACCTTGTGGAGGACACGGATTAGAGAAAAGACATGGATGTACTGGACTGCAATAGTCCAGACAAGAAATGGAGCGTTAGGTTTTAGGAGAGGAAAAAGAGGTGGAAGAGTAATTTAAGAAAAGTCAGAAAGCTCAAGTGATGTAACTTAAAATTTGAGTGAATGTGGGTAGCAAGGAAGGAAGTGTAAAGATTACTCCCCTCTACTGGCTCAAATTTCTGAGTGGATTGCTGTGTCATCTACTAAGACAGCAAAAACAGGGAGAAGGGTATTTGGGTATCCTGTATTTTAAAGGCAGCCTTTAAAGATGTCGAGTGATGATGCTGAGGTAACTGGAGATACAGGGTCTGAAGCTGAGGAAAGACATTGTAACAGAGACAGATATAGGAGTTACGGTGAACAGATGATATTTTAAGCTTATGGAAATTTGCGGGCTCCAAGGGAAAGGATGGAGGGTGAGAAGGCACGGGGAGGTATGGCCAAGCCCTGAAGCTGTGTAACATCTGGAAGTGAGACTGAAGATAATGGTCTAACATGGAAGACTCAGAAGGAGTGAGCAAAAGCACAGATGGAACAGAGAAAGAATGTGTGGTATCCCAGAAAACCCACAAAAGAGAGTGAAGAGGGAGCAGTCCTTTGCCCTCGATGTGTTGATAGTACAAATAAGTTGGGTGCCCAGATACAGACTGCAATCATTAGAGAGATTAGCAAGAACTAATAGTATGGGTGAATTCGTATAAGCCAGTTCTAGATTGGAGTGTGTGTCAGAGAGTGGCTGGGATAGAAGGAAACACAACCATAAAATATAAAGAACTCTTCAGAGTAGTCTGGCTGTGAAGGAGTAGCTGGTAATGAATCAATTGCATGAAATGACTACACTGTTAAGGGAGAAGCAGTATAACACACTCTTCAAGGCCATAAAGTGTGGCAACAGATGGCCAGGGTTTGGACACTGGCTGTCCTACTTCCTGGTTCTGTGGTCTTTTTTTTTTTTTTTTTTTAAAGATTTTATTTATTTATTTATTTGACAGACAGAGATCACAAGCAGGCAGACAGGCAGGCAGAGAGAGGGAGAGGAGGAAGCAGGCTCCCTGCAGAGCAGAGAGACCGATGCGGGACTTGATCCCAGGACCCTGAGATCATGACCTGAGCCGAAGGCAGCATCTTAACCCACCGAGCCACCCAGGCGCCCCTGGTTCTGTGGTCTTAGATAAGTTATTTAATCTTTCCATCTTTCAACTCCTTCAACTCAAAATTGGTGACAATAATTACTTCTTTACGCTTTGGGACCAAAAAAAAAATGATATGTATAGTACTTAGAACCAGGCCTGTCACACCATAAACGTTGTATTTGCTATAGGTTCAACATATAAAAGTCTTCAGTATGTTCAAATGTCAGTTGGAAGAATCCCAAAATAGAGGGGAAAAATGTGAAACATATTTATCTCAGGGGGAGAGATTATGAATCAGTCTAATCATTCTATTTTCGCTTAAGAGTAGATCCTATTTTTTATAAGCATTTTATCACTTTTATAGTAAATACTAAATATTACTTTAGAAGAAGATGCACAATGTCATGAAAATTAGGCCTACTATGTTGGGAAAAGAATAACAATAGTAATGAAAGCTAGTATTATTATGACCTGATTTTGTTGAAAATCATTTATATACTAAATCATACATACATAGCCATATGTGCTAAATCATATATTTACACCAAAAATATTTATCAAAATATTGATTGCTAATTATAAATGGTAGGGTTTAGAATATTTCAAATTTTATTTTCTGTGCTCTAGTGCATTTTCTAAATTTTCTGCAATTAACACTAATATTATTTTTAGAAGTGAAAAATGCTGTTTAAAAAATTAAAGACATTTTTCTTTGGAGCCTGAAAGTCTATAAATTAGAGCTTGATCAGAACCCAAAGCTACTTAGTAGATGCTGAATACTGAACCCATCAATCTTGGCCACTGTGTCAGCATTAGCCTCTTCTAGCCCAAACCCTGAAGCTGAAGGAAAAATCTTATTAGCTACATACTGCTGCCCAAGCAATCTTCCCAAAATCCAAATCTGGGTACGGCAAACTCCTAGAGAGACTCTCCTTCCTTATGAATAAAAGAGCCCATTTGTGAGCCCTACCAAACACATTCGGAAGTAGAAGATACACTGAATGCACTTTCTCACCCATGGCTTACTGTTTTTCACATGGTTTACAGGTCCAGAGGCCCTTCCTTTCCTTTTTCACAGAGCGAAGTGTGGCTTCTCCTTCAAAACACTGTTTTGTTGGCCAGTGCTCCCAAAGCACACTCCAGTGTCGCCATTCTATAATGATTTTCTCTGTGTGGAGATCGTCTCTAGACTTCCAGCCACTTGGATACAAGGACAAGTGTACATGCTTACATGTACACGCACCCACACACAATTCCTTTGTCTGAACACGTAGCTCAACACGTTTTGCTGAGCTGAGTAAATGTGAACCGATGGGTGTGGGTGAGGAACGGACCTAAAGATGCTAAACTTGTGAAACTTGTGAAAATTTTGTTAAGTTTTAAGCTTTCCAAAGAAGCGTTAAAAAGAACAGTCTAATATTTTTTTTAATGTCCAAGAAAGAAACTAGAATGAGTTTTAAATAAAAGGACTTGGGCAGGAAAGATCAGATTTGAGAAGCTGGAATCACATAGACCAAAAACATCTGGGTCATCACTGCCCTTCAGTGGAGAATTACACAGGAGCCTCCAATGAAAAGAGTTGTCTCACTGGTAACACTTGAGACTAAATCAGGAACTGAGAGTAGACCAGCTGATCTGGCCACAGTGCAGTAAAATAGGAGAGCAACCATCACTCAGGAAAAGTGATTACAGGCTATCTCTAAAGAGTACAAGGTCAAAGTCTGCTGGATCAACTCCAGACTGAATATAAAAGCACTCGGTGGCTTACCTGCTTGTATCAGATCATTTTCTCACTAATGAAAAGATAATTACAACCATCATACTCTTTCATGTTCAGGAAAAAAAAAAAACCATGAAAAAAAATATCCTATTGTCTTTATTTGTATGACTGACATTCTTCTTATCTTGAATAATTCTTTTAACAAGCCTGAGTGTAACCCATACTAACCAAACACTAGTATGAAAAGAAATTCCTCCTCCCCACTCCCTAAGAAGTCTATGCATTACTATACATAGAGCTGTGAAAATAAAAATTTTGATGGAACAAACATATAAACCACAGAGAAGTTTATAAAGATCACACTTGTAAATCAGCCAGATGCCCTGCCCTCCTATCACTCCGTTGCATGAGATTTCTCTCTGGTTCTGGTGAAACTGGTCAAGAGACTTGGCAGGAAGGTATGGTTAGCAGAACCAGTTTAAACTCCTTCTAGTCTGTCACTTTGGCTGTAAATACATGTAGAGGCTTGCATTTATGTATGTACTTGTACATCTGTTATATCCAAAAGGAAAGCAATATATGTAAATCACAATGTGATAAAAAATGAACAATAAGCACAGGACAAAACCCAGAAATGAAAAAGTGAATGGGGAAGGGGAAGGAATGGAAAACAACAAATCCAAGCTGAACAGAGTCACTGGGGTTAAGCATAAAACATTTGCTTGATCTTTCTAGAAGCCAAGCCAGAGAGAACGGATGGGCTTGTTAAAGCAGCAGGGGGGAAATAACATTAAAAAGTAACTGACATGCACTGCATATCTACTATGATTATGTTTAGCATAAATACTTCACATGCTTCACTTCCTGTTATTCAATAATCACAAAAAGGGACAGTTCCCGACTTAAAATGGTATGATTTATGATTTTTTGACTACGACGGTGCAAAAGTGGTACATATTCAGTAGACACTCTACTCTGAATTTTGGTCTTTTCTGAGGCTAGTGATAGGTGGTCCACTTCTCCCATGACGCCAGGCACTGGCAGTGAGAGGCAACTCCCAGTCAGCCACGTGATCACGAGGTCAACAACCGAGGCGTTTCCTACCATTCTGTACAATCATTCTGTTTTCCACTTTAAGTACACTGTTCAATAAATTACATGGGATATTCAACACTTTACTATAAAGTGGGCTTTGTGTTAGACAATATGTCCAACTGCAGACTCCTGCGTTTTGAGCACATTTATGGTAGGTTGTCTAAGTTATGATGTTCGGGTAAGTTACATGTATTAAACACATTTTTAATTTATGCTATCTTCAACTTACATTGGGTCTATAAGGACATAATCCCATAGTACGTCAAAGCAGATCTGTAATTCCTTTTTACAAATGAGATAATTAATTTCAGTGAACTGTAACAGCTGGGCAAACACACAATTTCCCTGACTTTCTGTTATGGTTATAGAAGGAAAACAACCAATCGAATGATACTTTTAATAAATCAGAGAAAAATAAGGACAAAAACAAAAGGAAACAAAAGGATCAAACAAACAAAACAGAGTCTCAAAGGGTGATCCACTAGTCCATGAATGGTATCCACCCCCTTTCTTCCCCTGTGCCTCTAGCATAATGAAAACAAAATGTAAAAGTTAGTGTCTCATAAAGTCAGACATTTTTAATTAAAGAATACTACTTTATTTTGAGGTTATGTCCTTACTGCATTTTCCCCTACGTTTTTGATGTTAACAATATCCACACCTTCTTAAAATAGTGATAATAGTAGTATGCTTTTTTCCTTTGTCTTTTTTTTTTTTTTTCCAATGACGGTAGGTGACAAAAATAAAAATCTGACAAACTTCAGACAACCTATTTTTCCTTTAATTTTACTTATTTATTTTTTTTAAAGATTTTATTTATTTATTTGACAGACAGAGATCACAAGCAGGCATAGAGGCAGGCAGAGAGAGAGGAAGGGAAGCCGGCTCCCTGCTGAGCAGAGAGCCCGATGCGGGACTCGATCCCAGGACCCTGGGATCATGACCTGAGCTGAAGGCAGAGGCCTAACCCACTGAGCCACCCCGGTGTCCCTTCCTTTAATTTTAATATTGTGTTAATTTTTAAAGTCTAAAAACGATGGCCCTAAGGTGTGTCAGAAGAGTTTTAGGTAAGATGATTCTGAGATATGTGACTACATAAAGAGAAATAATCAGAACCCAAGATACTCCTGTCATGCAAAAGAAGTAATGCCAATTATCCAAAGGAATATCTATGTATGCCAGTGTGATAAAATAATCTCTAGCATATATGGAAAACCTTCCTATCTAATTCACACTCTGGGTTATATAAACTGAATGCATTAGCAGGTGTGTCTTAAAAAAAAAAAAAAAAAATCAAGCCTGTACTGAGGAACCTCCTTCACTCTCAAATTAAAAAACAAAGTTGGGGACTGAATCAGACATCTATTACTGAGTTTCAAGCCTCCCCAAACTTAGCAGCTCAGAAAACAACCATCTGTATTTCTCACGATCCAGTGTGCTGGCAGGGGCCCTTACGTGGTTTCTGCTCAGTCTGGGGAGTCGACTGGGAGGGGCAGAACCAGACCTCACACACATGCCAGCCAGGAGTTGCAGGCCTATGGCTGGGTCCTTCTCTCCTCATTAACTCTCATTCCAGCCTCTGCTGGAAGTCTCAGAGCAGCATTCCAGGGAACACAAGCCCCAGGTAAATCATCATCACCAGGCTTGCTGATGTGCAATTCACCACAGTAACTGCATCTCTAAAGTCAGTCAACTAGGTGGAGAGACTACAAAGAGGCTAGGATTCTGAGTGATGTGACTCGTAGGGGCATGTTCCTGTCAAATTCTCCCATGGAGACCCTATGTCCAGGTCCCCTGTGTTACCCAGAGTTTTCAGTACAAGTGTCTTTGAAAACAGTATGAACATACACATTTCTAAAGCTCTTTAGGCTTGGCAAAATAAGTCAGACAGAGAGACAAGTATCTTGTCATTTCACTTGTACGTATGTGGAATCTAAAAAATAAAACAAATGAATAAATAAATATAATATTTGATATTAACTCAAGGAAATGAAGATGATGAGGGCAGATGCCAACATCAACCAGGAATTTTGGATGAAAAAGAGCTGCAGCTTTATAAATAGTGTTGTCTATTCAATTAGAAATGGGATCAGATTTACAGTGGAATGCAAAGCTTAAGAGGTATTTCGGAGTTAATAGCATGGATAGAAATTAAAAAACCTTAAACCTATAGAATGTATTACTTAACAAAATTAGAATTATATATTTTAAATATAATAACAGAACTAAAGGAAGCAATTAAAATGGTAATTGAAGATGTATCACATAACGTGGTAAAGTTAAGAGACATTTTAAGGCTTACTTTCCAAATTTTTTTGAAAAAAGATTGATTTTTATGAATTGAGATTTAAAGATGCATTAGATGAAAAAGTAGTATAGTAACAAGTTAAAATATTTACAGTTCTGATGAGGGAACAGAAGACTGGCTAAGGACAAAGCAAAAGCTGACATCCTCCAACCTTCCCTCACCCCCACTCCTGGGTGGGACATACGTGACATTATGCTTAACTACAAAATCAAACAGATTGTTGGATATGTGGAATTTTGCCAATGTTAAGTATGTCTGGGTTACCATGGAAGTGGGAGGTAAGCTTATCAATTTTCTTATTGATACAGGAGCCACTTACTCTGTCCTTATTCAGCACTCCAGGCCTACTTGTCTTTCTAATCTTAAAATTGTTGGCATAGAAGGGGAAACTAAAACATGCCATCAGACAATGCCTTTAACCTGCAAATATAAGTCAATTGGTAACTCGTGTATTTCTAGTCCTTCCGTCTTATCCCACTCCATGACTCGGACGGGACTTAATGTATAAACTGGGTAGCCCATTTGCTCTTACTGCAGAGGGAGATGGATTGTTCTCTTTAATGTCTGGAGAGCTAGAACCATACCCTACTATCCCTTCCAATGTCTGGAAGGAAGTAAACCCACAAGTCTGGGATTGTGATATTCCAGGACGGGCTCTTACAGCCCCAACCCATCAAGACGATCTTAAAAGACCCAACTAATATACCTCATAAGAAACAATAAAGACAAAGCAAAAGCGGACACCCTCCAACCTTCCCCCACCCCCACTCCTGGATGGGACAGGTGTAACATTCTTTAGGAATCTCCCAACCATCTTAATGTTAATAGCTTGTTAAAAGGGAAAAACAACATTGACTCTGGCAAGGCCTTAGGTATCTATCTGGTATCTTGAAGATCCTCTTTAGCATAGTACCCCTACTCCGCCGTACGTACTTAACCTGCCACACCTCACAACCCCAGGGCAGCATCTCTTCCTGCCCACAGGTCCTGTCCTCAGGCTTTAAGGCACTGGAGAGCCTTAAGAATTCTTTCTTAGCGTGGGCTCCTGATCTCAGCTCCACCCAACCTCACCTATGTTCTAGAACTTCATCAGTTCCTTTTCCCACAAGCGCTGTTTCATAAAATATGCTACATAGCAAAACAATAATTAATTGTCTCACTGGACCCTGAAAACATAGTTAAGATATAAACAGAGAAAGCATTATTATTTTTCAGCTTGTTAAGAAACCTCATTCTTTTCATTTCAATTAGGCACTAGGAAGAATAATACCATATAGATGAATTCACAGTGTGGAGAATGAATCACACTTTAGAGATGGATGTTTCTACCAGACTTACAAATAGTCCCAAATGTTTATAGAACTGTAAGCAGCCTCTTTTTGTCTTTCCTACTGGTTTTTACCACACAAAGTCTTTCCTCAACCCTCAACTACTCATTAATGACCTATTGAAAACTGCCTTCTCCTTCATTCCTCAGCCCTCACATCCCCCCTTACCCTGGTAGGCTTTTCATTTTTTTCCTCACCACTTGCCATATTCTAACATGTTATATTTTCTTTACTTACTAATTTCTTGGTGGTCTGTCTACTGCCCTAGATAGGGATTTTTTGTCCATTTTTGTTGCGGGTATATCTCAAGATCCTTGACTACTGTCTATCAAAAAAGCAGGGCCTCAATAAATATTTGTTGAAATAATTATGTTCATTTGAATGAGATATGCAACTCTTTCTTAGGAACTGGGAACTTAGGAACTCTTTCTAGGAACTCTTACCTTAGGAACTGGGTCTGTGAAAAAGTCAAGGCATTTGAACAAGAACAAGGCATGTGAATAAGAAATTCTTAAAGGGAGAAAGTAAACATGGCAAAGGTAAATATCAGTGAAAAAGCATTCTGAAAATTATACAGTAGGGCCATACTTGGTGTTGGCAATGACTTAGGGAGACAACTGAATATATTGCTGGGAGCTGTGTAAATTGATATCATATTTGCAGGCTAGTTTGCTCATGTGTCCAAGCTACTGTCACAGTGTAAACTTGATCTATTGGAAAAACTTATGGCCAAAGAGGTATGCTGTAAAGGTTACTTCACTAGCTGACAACCATACATATGCCTTTGCTGCTGACATAGATGAAACTGTAAACACATCAACAAGAGACCGCTGTTTACTATGATGAGAAAGGAAGGAAGTTTGTTAACATCCTGATGTGCTTTTGGTATCTGACTCGTGCCACCGTCCCCAGGGAAACTCCAAGTGTTGACAGTGTATTCTAAGTTGGGGGATCAGAACATGGAAACTAAACATGTTCTTAGTGTAAGCAATGCATTTCTGAGGGAGCTGACACAGGGAGTAAGGCCTGACTGGCCCATCACATGGAATGAACACTCAAAGTTAGTACAATGATTTTTCTTAGAAACATGAGCTTTTTGAAATTCTGCCAATTACTATGAAAAATTAAGGAAAAAAATATGGATCAGTGGATTTTCACTTAGTCAAGTCTATGGATTACTTCTGTATTACTTGGAAATTTAAAATATGGAAATTTTTGAAAAATGGATGGTATTATCTTTTTTTTTTTTTGCTGTGCAACAAACTCCTCAGAGTAGGGGAATGTCTTGGGGAATCAGATCTATGGAGAAGAATTACAACATAGCAAATTAAAAATATACAACAGTGAGATCACCTTTGCTTAGCAAGTGGAAAAAAAGAGGTAAGAAAAAGTATGTACCTTAAAATACTTATTGTGAGAAGTCATTTAGAGTAGAATTTACATGTATGGGTCTGTGGATTTAGAATGTCTGGGGTTTGAATCTCTCTTCTACCACTTACGATATACAAAACAATGGCAAATTACTTAACTTTGTAGCACATCTCTAAGCTTTAGTCCATACATCTGTAAACCAGAATGTTTTAGAGTCCTGATGAGGATTATGTGATTAAGTCCATGTAAAGGATAAAGCAGAGTGTCTAACTCACTGAAATGTTCAATAAACATCAGCTGCTTTTATTACTGTTATTGATACAAACACACAGATAGATAGATAGATATAGCTAGATATACACTCAAAATAAAATGGCATAAAGGTAAAAGGATAAAAAAACTTATATACCAAGCAAAGATCAAGCAAATGTCAGTGAAGCTACAGCAGTATAGACTTTAAAAACAAATTCATTGTGGATAAAGTCAGACATTATACATACTAACATAAGAAAAAGCTTGCTTTGAAGAAATGACAATTTAAATTTACATGCAGCTAATAAGAAAGACTCAAAATGTATACAGAGAAACTTCAAAACACTGAGATGAAAAAATCCACAATCACGGGGAAGGAATTAAAGCTAATTTCTCAGACACTGACTGCTCATGCTGACCAAAGAATTAGTAAAACTGAACAAGTGTGATCTGATGGTCAAATACATGAAACTGTACTCAATAACCAGAAAATTAACATTCTTTAAAAGCAGAATGAATCATTTATAACCTGTCAAGATATAAGGCAAATATCAATAAATAACAATAAACTAGCATCATGCAGTGACAGTATCTGACCATAATACAATAAAATTCAAAATTAAGAAAACACATTATATGGGTCTATATATTAAAAAATTAGCACACCAAGATACAGGTAACATTTTTTAAAAAAAAACTTTATTGAAAGAGTCGGGGCGCCTGGGTGGCTTAGTGGGTTAAGCCTCTGCCTTCGGCTCTGGTCATGATCCCGGGGTCCTGGGATGGAGCCCCGCATCGGGCTCTCTGCTGGGCAGGGAGCCTGCTTCCCCATCTCTCTCTGCCTGCCTCTCTGCCTACTTGTGATCTCTCTCTCTGTGTCAAATAAATAAATAAAATCTTTATTAAAAAAATAAAGACTTGAAAGAGAATGAGCATGCACATGTCATGAGGGGGTAGGGCAGCGGGAAAAGGAGAAGGAGACTCCCAAGTAGACTCCTCACTGAGCGCACAACCCCAATGTAGGGCTGAGATCATGACCTGACCAAATCAAGAGTCCAGTGTTCAACTGACTGAGCCACCCAAGCGCCTCATATATGTGACATATTTGTGTGTGTGTGTGTGTGTGTGTGTATAAAATTAGCATAAATACAGAATGCTGCCTTAAAAAGTGACTTGTCACTGAAAGTATTCAATCACAACCTAAATGGCTGCTGATCTCTTATCTTAAACAGGTTCCTATATTTACTAAGGAAATGGATTAGCTAGTACTTTAAATCTTTTTTTTAAGATTTTTATATTTCAAAAATCTAATTTGCAGGGCGAGGGCAGGCTACAGTATCTTAAGAGATTTATGTAAAGACTAAAAAAAAAAAAAGTTTGTCTCTGTTAGTCTCTGTAGTCTCTGTTACCCATTTCTATATCCAGAAATACTCCGTAGAGAAAAATCACCTTTATCCTAATTCATTTCAACTTATTCTAAAATAGCCTTTTTAGTGGGTACTACAGAAGATATTTTAAAAGTTCTAAATATAAGAGGTTCACTTATTCCTTCCTGCACTCATGCTTAGCTCCCTGACTAGTAAGTAACTGCTCAACCACAGACCTAGAATAGAGATAACTAATTCTACTAGCGCTACATAAACTCATAGATACAATGTTTAATATAAACATAGAAAATAATTATTTGAACAAATCATCTAGGTACTGTGAAATTAACATTTGAGAACTGTGACAGCCTGAAGTCAGTGTGTTTTCTCTGTAATCTGTGAGCGGGTTATTTAGCCCATCTGTGCCAAAGATTTCCAATTTCTATTTAATTGTGAATTCTATAAACTTTAGATAAATGGTTTAAGTGTAATGAAAAAGAGATAATAGCTTGCTTTTTCAAAGGGTATTTTTCATTCCATGACCTAAAAGCGTGGAATAAAATCCTTTTCCAATTTTTATACTATGCTGAGAGATTAATTAGTACAATAGTCAATAATATACAAAGAACAGAAGGCTTTTATCAAATTGAATGTCTTCTCAATAGAAGCAATTACATGGCACTGAAATAAAATAAATTCAAAATAAATACTTATTTCTTAGGTAAAGATTTAATTGCATTAGAAGAACTTTTTTAAAATTTCTTAATTCTAAAAAAAGAAAAATACAGCTGGGCTCTGTATGGTTTACCTAAACATGATGTTTAAAAGCATTTCTGTAAGTCAATCAGAGAAAGAAAATTATCATGTGGTTTCTTCACTCATATGCGGCATGTAAGAAATAGCATAGAGGATCATAGGGGAAGGGAGGGAAAATGGAATGGGAAGAAATCAGAGAGGAAGGCAAACTATGAGGGACTCTTGACTCTGGGAAACAAACCAAGGGTTACAGAAAGGGAAGTGGATAGGGGCACGGGGTAACTGGGTGATGGGTATTAAGGAGGGCACAGAATGCGATCAGCATTGGGTGTTATACGCAACTGATGAAGCACTGAACATTATATCAAAAACTAATGATGTATTATATGTTGGCTAATTGAATTTAAATAAAAAGAAAAAATATATATTCAATGAAAATAATAAAAGTATTTCTAAATGCTAGAATTGCAAAGTCTTTGGGTTAGAATGTAATGTAATAATCATGTATTATTGGTAGGATAAGAATAAATGAAACAAGATGGGATTGGGAGGGAGACAAACCATAAGAGACTCAAACTGAGTGTTGCTGGGGGGAGGGGGGTCAGGAGAGGGTGGTGGGGTTATGGACATTGGTGGGGTGTGGGTTGTGGTGAGTGCTGTGAAATGTTTAAACCTGGTGATTCACAGACCTGTACCCCTGGGGCTAAAAATACACTATATGTTTATAAGAAAATTAAAATTTTTTTTAAAAAATCACGTACTATTATCTAAGTACACAATTAAAATATATTTTAAAAAATAAAAAATTATATATTAAAAAAGAAAAATATATATATATTTTAAAATTATGTCAATTTGTAATATGACAAGTCTTGATAACCATTATGTTTTTTTGTTGTTGTTTGGACACAGCTGGATTCTGGATTCATTCTCTCTGCTGAGCAAGTTAATTGGCCTCTTTGCACCCCAGCTAGCTCCACATTACACTATGGTATTAACTCTGCACCTGCCCACCAGGTTCTTACAGGGCACAAGTAGTGACCATTATTATGTTTGCTTTTTTATTGTGTGTGTTCTTTCCTGAAACCTTTAAATACTGGTGTTTCCTAGAATTCCATCCCTGAGCCATCTGAAAAGGCACATCTTTCCCTTCTATTAACTAACAGCTTGAATTTCAAATCTACTTACAACTTCCTTACTGACATCCCTAGCTGAATATTTTTTAGGCGTCTCAACTCATCATGCCCCCAGATAAATTATCTTAAACCACATCCCCACAACAAGAGCCTTCGCCCAGCCATGTATCTCCAAATTCAAACACAGTGAATAGCATGAAAATCCACCCCCACTGGTTGACAATGAAGTTCTGGGAAAATAGAAAATACCTCCATTTGCCAACAATATTATTTTGGCCGCCAACATAATCCTGCCCTCTCGATGTTGATTTACTTGTACCCCCATTACCATTCTTCTTTGTTCTCACTACTGAGATTATCTCTTGTCACCCCACTTCAGGTTTATCACCCATCTGCATTTCAGACCACGTATCCCCCACATACCACAGCAGGAGTATTTCTAAAACGCCAATATTCTCATGCCACTCCCTCTGATATATGAACGTCCCTCCTCTATGTGAAGAACAAGTCTCAAGATATTTGGCCCAAGATTCTTTCAAGAATTTGCACTACATCTGGTCTAGCCTCATCTCTCACCACTCGCTCAGTTCACACTGCGTGTTAGATCAAATGAACACTTGGCATACCCCCAAACATAGCAGATTCTCTTTTTCCATCTTCAGTCCTATATGCTCTTCCCTCTGGGTTAATTCCCACAACCTGTGTACTTGGGAGTCTGAGTACACACGTGATCCTCTGTGAAACTATTTCTGATCCTACCCTTAGTTCCATAGAGTGAACAGTGATCCCTTTTGATCTTTGTTAATATTTTCCAGTACTTATGGGCACTACCTAGCACATTCTGGCTACTCAGAAAATGTTAGACAAATAGAAAAAAAAAAAAAAAGACATTGTTGCGTACCTATATTTAAATACTTAAAGAATAAATCATATTTTAGCTTTAAACCTACAACAAAATTTAAATCTTTAAATGATTCTAGATTTAAATGATTCTATTTTTTGACTACATTGTTATGTTTCTATTTTTAATTTTTAGATATTAGTAACTTCCTCCTAGTAGCCTAATTTGCTTTATCACTTCTATGTCTATCATTTTATTTATCTTGTCTTCCCAAAATAACCAGTTTAAATTTTAAAATTCGTAATTTATCTAATTTAAAAATATCTTTTATTTATAAAAATTGACTTGATACATGTTTTATACCCAACTTTATACTACCTCTATTTTACATATTTCCCCAAAAGCTACAGATAGTATGCTATCTATATATCTATATATCTAAAGTTTTAAATCATCTTACATGATTATTTTTCTATTTAAAATGTCATTTGTTGTTTGTTTCCTTAATCTGGCAATTGTTAGATACTTGTTAATTACTTGGATGAACTCTCTAGTGAGGAATTTACACATTCTTCTAAGGACAAAAACACCAAAATTGGAGAGGATTTCAATTACCTGCCAATCTTATTATGTGATTTTATTTTGAGGAATTTACTAACATAAAGTCAAGACAAATAAATTCACAAAACAGTGTAAAGGTATGAACCTCCTATATTAAAGCTGAAAAAGCAAAGTTCAAGACCATTTAAGAACTATCTAGCAAATTTACCTTCAAACTATTGACCCGTCTCTCTTAAACTTGATTTTCTAAAACCTAACCATGACTAAATCTCATTGCACTTTAAGCCTGATGAACACCCAAATAACCAACAAATCAAGAGTGGTTGATCTAAACTTTAAAGATCCCTGGTTAACTTCTCTATCCCTAGATTAGAGATAAGATTGAAAAAAATGTACAATGAAAATTCATCAGTGCATTCATTCAACAACACTGAGCATCTCCTGACTGAGAGACCCTGCCTGGCACTGAGAATCAAAGGTGAGTATATCATAGTCAGTACCTTCAAAATTTCACACTTGACAAACTATGGTTCACTCAAAGGAGTATAGGAGCCAGGCAGAAAACACAAACAAGTACAGCCAACCAGATAAGAAAAAACCTCCACATCAGCGTAATGATAAGTGTTATGAGCATTTTTAGGACATAATAGGAAGTGATATGGGCTCTTGAAGGGTATGAGCTCTTTATAAAGACAGAAATTAACCATTGACAGCCTACCAATTTTGCCTTAAGGAAACAGGAGCCCAGAGCAGCTTGATAAGCCAATTTTGAAAGAAAGGCCTAAAGTCCAGATTTTCATACAAAATCCTCTAGGGTTCAAATACTTGTCATCATTTATACCTACTCTAAAAACAAAACAAAGCACTGTGGGGACCACTATTGTACAGCTCAAGAAAATACCTCCCATTGACTGTGGGCCACCAGATGAAAACTTCTAGGTTAAACTCTAGTCTTAGATAATAACATATATCTATTTAGTTATAGATATGTTCTTTTGGTGCCCACCAAAATGAGTTTTATAACTTAGTAGAGCTTACTTGAGCTAAAGCAAAGAAGGAAGGTCAACTTGCTCACATGGCCCCATCAGAGAAAGTATGATGGGTTTTAAATTAGCATGAGTTCAATGCTCGTTCCTTATCCCTCCCTCTTCTTACTAAGATTTAACTTGATAGTCAGACTGTGTATTTCTCCAGTATATTGTATATTTTTTTCCAGATAGGAAATATGAATAAACATGAATATGCTGTTTATAATGAGAATAAAAATTAGACACCTGTGAAACAGTCCATGATGATAACAGAGTGCATTTTCTGAAGGAATCTAATATAAGCTGAGAACTCAACATAAATAATGTTTAACCTCACAATCTGGCACAATGTATATAAATAAAGTATTCCTCAGTTAAACAGTGAATTCTCCATGGTATGTCTCCATGTATTATCACATGAAGTCTCATAAAATCAATACATCTCTGATAGATTCTGAGCTGGAGGCAAATTTTAGGACTATTCCTTTTTCTCCTTGATAATGTTCACTTAGTGCTTTGCCTCTTTATATTAAATCAATATGAAAAAAAGTGTGTCTTCTATTAAAACATGCCTGTGATGGACATAAGGAATTTTGGTAACATTTAAGTCTTGGTTGCTTGCATAATCATTTATATCCCTGGACCTTTCTTTTGCTTAATAGCCTGTTAGTAGCTGTAAATCACGAAAAGAACTGAAATTCAGTCTAACATTGGGCAAGATAACTGGATGGACACATACGTCTCATCTTAGATTTCTAAGATTAACGGAGTGTTAGGTCACTGGACACATAAAGATGAGCGAGAAGCAGAAAGGAAAGCAGCAGATAATTTTCAGGGGCCCCTGGGTGGCTCAGTCAGTTGGGCGTCTGCCTTTGGCTCAGGTCATGATCCTAGGGTCCTGGGATCGAGCCACATATTGGCCTCCCTGCTCAGCAGGGAGCCTGCTTCTCCCTCTCCCTCTGCCTGCTGCTTCCCCTGCTTGTGTGCTCGCTCTTTGTCTCTGTCAAATAAATAAATAAAAATCTTTTAAAAGTTTTTTTTTTAAATAAAAAGATAATTTTCAAAATAAAAGGCACAAATATGATTATCACCAAGACATAAAATCAACAGGTATCAAGGATTTTAATTAGCTTGTTAACTAATGAAGGGATTAACAGATGTTACAACTGGTTGCAAAGAGAACTCATAGTACCAAACCATATATTTATAGTCAGATGATGATACCGAAATGAATTTACAAATTGACGTGTAATAGCTGATCATTACCTACAGTGAGAAAGTGAACTGCAGTCCATAGGAAATAATGTTTCCTTTTTTTTTTTAACTTTTTTTTAAAAGATTTTTTATTTTATTTTATTTTGTCAGAGAGAGAGAGAGAGAAAGTGCACAGGCAGAGTGGCAGGCAGAGGCAGAGGGAAAAGGAGGCTTCCCGCCAAGCAAGGAGCTTGATGTGGGACTCGATCCCAGGACAGTGAGATCATGACCTGAGCCAAAGGCAGCCGCTCAACAAACTGAGCCACCCAGGCGTCCCAGAAATAATGTTTCTATGGAAAGGAATTTTTTACATTATTAACAGGTTTCAACAACTTCACTTCTACTCTGTAATATTGTAAAGCAGCCCAATTAAAGGCAAACAAATGGGTAGGTTAACTCAGAAAGATCAGCTGGCCTGAAATCCATTAAAATTCAAAGTCTTTGGTGATTTTTCCTTATGGTAATAAACATTTACTCATTTCAGAATTAGGTCAAACATTAATCCTAAACATTCAAAGGCTGATATTACCTTAAACACATCCTGATCTCAGTAAAGAGATCAGCTCTAGAAATTTTATTTATGTAACTTCAAATTCTTTATTTGACTTGGTGACAGCTTGTGATCTAAGAATATAAAAGAGGGCACCTGGGTGGCTCAGTGGGTTAAGCCTCTGTCTTTGGCTCAGATCATGGTATCAGGGTCCTGAGATGGAGCCCTGCATCAGGTTCTCTGCTCAGTGGGAAGCCTGTTTCTCACTCTTTCTCTGCCTGCCTCTCTGTTTACTTGTGATCTCTCTCTTTCAAATAAATAAATAAAATCTTAAAAAAAAAGAATATAAAAGAAATGGAATTTCTAACCAGAAGAGACAAAATCAATCTTCACTAATTAATGAAGCTATTTTATGCTTTCCAATAGATTTGGTAGAAGTAAGTAAGCCAGGTATCTGAAATTTTCATTCCAGCAGACAACAAAATTGGCAAAGATAAACTTTACCTGCTGGAGTTTAAAAACAACAAGAAAGCTCAGAATATTTGTTCTGGAAAGTATTCTCTCTGTGATCATGGTCAGCTTAATTTTTAACATCTATATGCCTGAGATTCTTCCTGCAAAGTAGTGATATGATGGCTCTCTCATCATTTTCAGGATCAAATTACTAGTACACACACTAAAGGCTTGCATGGTATATCTACAAATGGTGCGTCTGTTTATCATTAGGTAAAAGGCCTTTTTTCGATGCTTCCCAGAGCCAATGCTGAAAAGTTGATGCCAAAGATGTCAATCTAAAAAAGGCATATCCAAGCCCCAGAAAATTTCACAATACTGGGACTCTGATATTTTGTCTGAGTTCTAATCAATCCCAATTTAAAAAAAAAAAATTTTTTTTCAAACTATCTACACTAAGAAGGCAATGGAAACGAATGAAATTTCTGAGAATGCATGCCTTAAGTCTTATAATGGGTTTAAAATGGAGGGGCACCTGGGTGGCTCAGTCTGTTAAGCGTCTGCCTTCGGCTCTGGTCATGATCCCAGGATACTGGGATCGAGCCCCACTTGGGGCTCTCTGCTCAGCAGGGAGCCTGCTTCTCTCTGCCTCTCTGCAACTTGTGATCTCTGTCTCTCTCTGTCAAATAAATGAATAAAATCTTAAAAAAAAAAAAAAAGGAACACTTGTGTGAGTGAACAAACCTGCAAGGCATTTCATGTTTTTGGAAACAGCAGGATAATAATTACTATAAAATTATTAAAAAATGATATTAGATATTCATATTATGGTGTCAAACACACGAACTCTAGTTTTTGAGTTTTGTTGTTGTTATTCCTGTATCCACTTAGTATAACAATTCTTATGAAAGTCTGTGTGTACCATCTCATACCAACCCATGGTTTCATGGAGAACAACTAAGTACTTATTGAACATCAATTCTGATCCAGCTTTATGTCTGGCACAATGAGCAAAGGTAAGAGACACACATGAGACAGAAAACAAATCAAGTCAACAAGTGAACAAATACCAAAATGAATAGTATAAATAGATCAAGCTACACCCAAGAAAGGTCTTCATTTAAATATCTGGCCTAAGAAACTGCCAAATCCAGCAGAAATACTTGCCAGTTGCCAGGAATTTATAAGAATGAGTAACTATGCATTTGTATATATGCATTAAATAAAGGACATGGAAGGATAAAAATAAGTTCCCCTCAACCACGTGGAAATAAGTAAGTCTGCCTGCTGAGGTTTAACTATAAAATCAGTATAAAATCATACAATGAATCTATTTCTGTGAAGCTCTCAGAGCAAAAATGCCTGAAAGTAATACACAAAGAGAATGTGTGAGTCGTGAAGGAGTGGAAAGGAATGACTATTCAACACTGGAAGACAGAAAAGAGGAAACAGCAAAGGCAGAAACTTAGCAGAGATCATCTAAGCACCAAGTGGGGAGACTCTTGGTGCACAGATGGACTAGTGGGTCTCCTGAGATAAGATTGGACCATTTGTGAAGGTGGATGCACCAGGCTACCTCTTTCTAAATGCATTAGACAATCAAATTCTGTAACTAACAACTTTGTCCTAATTTCCTGCCTAGAAGAACAAACTTAGCATTGCCATAGAGCTTCCTTGATAGCTTCCCAAGAATGAGAGAAAAATGCCAGAATAAAGGATACAAGAGACCTGCCCTTTCTAGCTTCCTTTCTCACAGGAAGTATAATTATAATAGGGAACATTTTTTGAGTCATAACTATGTTCCAGGCACTGTTCTAAATGCTTTGCCTGAATTAACTCTAAAGCATTACAACAACCCTATAAGCTATGCCCAGTTATTACCCTCATTCTGCAGCTGAGGAAGCTGAGGCAGAGCAGGGTGACATAATTACTAGAAATCACAATTAAGGAAGCCGCTAAGAGAGGATTCAGGTCCAGGCAATCTGACACTTAAGTCTTCAATCTTTCTTAAATACTACACTATACTGCTTCTCACAGCCACTTATTAATTGACATTATATATTGACATTTATTAACTGACACTGCAATTTATACAAAATATGTCTGTGAGCCAGGTGGGCATAAATGACTGTCCATAAATCCCCACCAGCTCTAGACCCTTTAAAGATTAATATTGGGGCTTTCAATGCTAGTTCTAGATAAACAAAAAGCAAGAACAAAAATACCCCATATTTTCAGGTGGGAAAATTTCTCCTCCTCCATATGGAAACTGATCTTGACATGAGTTTTCTTTTTACTTGCCTATACACATACACTCTCCAAAGTTCCACACATTCTCACCTATTTCTATAAAATAGGCATAAAACATAACAATTTGTATCTCTGAGGTAAGCCAATAAATTTTCAAATAGTGTTAGTATTAAAAATATCAATGAGTTTTAGAAATAAAATACTGCTTCCTGATATAACAGATACTACAGGCAATAACTATGACAAATTATCAGAAAGTTTTTATTGTACACAACTAATGAATCGTTGAACACTACATCAAAAACTAATGATGTACTATATGTTGGCTAATTGAACATAATAAATAAAAAATAAAAAAATAATAAAAATTACCACCGGCACACACAAAAGAAAATTTTTATTGTGAAAATCAGGCCAATAAAAAATAATGTTACTCATTAATGTACCATTTTGAAGCAGTTAAAGGATGCATAGTTTCTATCTTTCCATTTCCTTAGCAGTGAAATAAATGGCAGTCTGCTACCACATTATGAATTAGTCCTTTTTGTTTCTGTCCCACAATAATACTGGTTTTTAGAAGAGATCCCAGATGACGCCTCTCTTATTTTATTCTAAAGAACATATGATTTTTGGCATGGCCAAGGCCAAGGTTAAAACACCTTTCCTTTACACAATTGTTCTTCACAGGCTCTTTTCTTATTTTTGAAATGTCACACAACCTCATATTTATTTCCCTAAAAAAAAAATGCAGAAACTTGGCAACATCCAAGCACCAGCTCCCAATTTGTTTTCATGAAAGTGCACAGCCTGGGTAGAAAAATCAAACATCGGGAGGCAGGTGATATTCTTCCCACTAGCTCACTGAGTTCCCCATGTAAAAAGGACATGGCACAAGGTTGGACACCCACCACCAGAGGCCCAACAACAGATGGACTGACTAAGAATGAGCACTGCTGCCAAGATCTGGAAATGTCAAAATAGAATAAAACACGTAAGTTGAGGAAATGGGACAAAAAATATGTGTGAAAATGGGAACCTGAAATTGGAACCAACGTTGAAGGAAGTGAGATTAAAAGTGTGTGTTCAGACCTCTAGTACGATGTTGAATAGCAGTGGTGATAATGGACATCCCT
>NC_081560.1:79625638-79627622 GCF_022355385.1 Mustela nigripes | reverse complement strand
GGAGGGTATGTGATTTGGTGAGTGCTGTGAAGTGTGTAAACCTGGCGATTCACAGACCTGTACCCCTGGGCATAAAAATATATGTTTATAAAAATAAAAAATTTAAAAAAAAAATGTTCAAAATAAAAAGTGAGGAAGAAAAAAAAAAAAGTGTGTGTTCAGTTGCTGTTAAGGACTCAGTTCACATGAATGTTTTAACAGAAAGAATAAACAGGACTGCTTATTTTTTGATGGTCAGGTTTAAGCGCCAGTCTCTTCTGTTTATTTAGGAAGTCTATGCTAAGAAACAAATAAAGAGGTCTGGGCCATTAAAGAATGTGTCTTCTGATTTTGGCTTCAGAGTAGGGTTATTGTTTGGACAAGTGGTAGAGTTGGGGCAGAGCAGACATGTAGAATCAAAATGATGTCTGAGAACTAGGTCTATCATGGAGGGCCTTTTCTGCCAGGTTCACACATGTTGAAGTCATGGTTAACCAACAGAGAAATCACTGCAGTATCCTGAGTAGAAAAGTGTCATGTGTGACACAAAGAAAGTAAATATCAAGAAAAGCACTGAGTGTTACACAGGGTAGACTGACACGAGAAGTACCTAGGCCAGGTCTTCCTCAGCGAAGTCTGCTAGATACCGTGAAACTGGCCAACGCTACACGTGGACTTTGATTTGACTGTGGGAAGGATTCAACCAGCGCTCCCACAGAGAGTAGAGCTGGAGAGCACAGCCCACAGCCATCCGGGTGCCTTATTTTATTGGTTTGAACCATAAAAGGAATGAGCAGTCCTCATTTAAAATAAGTTGGCTACAAGTGGGTCAAGGGGGATAGGGACTCTGTTTCTTTGTGTATAAACTTTGGTCTGATGAAAGTCTAAAGGAGAACAAGAGAGGTTAAAATCCCCATGAAGCCTAGGAAGAAAAATATGACTCTCAAAATGATTTATTAAAAAGATCAGAAAGAAATAATTAGCAAAGGATTTGGCAATTTTGATACACTGTTATGAAATGTTCATATGGAGGGAGGATGTGGAAATGAAACTACATGTTCTACAAGGTAGTAAGAGATAGGGGAGGAAAGGAAGAGAGAAATTTGTAATGCAGTCATACAGTTAAATTCTATTTCAATGTCTGAAAAGAGCGGCATAAACATCAAAGGATTTTGGAACTTTACAAGAATGGGGCGGAACAGATTGAAAAAAGAAAAATGAAGATGAGCGATGGAAAAGCATGAAATGAAAGAACTCTAAGGAGTCTAAGGAATGAATCCAGAATAAATGGAATGAGAGTAATCATCACAGACACATTTGTCAATACTTTTCCAAGCCAAAACAGGACCAAATTATGCAGATGGGTTCACAGAACTCTAAGAAAAATCAATGCAAAGAGGTACACCAGATTTCTTATTTTTACATTATTATTATCATAGCATCCTGATTTTGAGAAGATATTAAGATACATATTACATTTGCGGCCACAAAACCAGATTACCCTTCTGTATCATTAAATTCTATACTTTTTAAATGTATTTTCAGAGAAAACAGACATTAAAAAACAAACTATAAATAACTGAATTATAATTCCTACATGACAGTGCAATGTATAAACCTATGATATAATATTGACTATATCAGATTTTCATGGATAAAATTACTTGACAACATACTTCAAGTGAGTAAGAAAATAAATCCAAATAAAGAACTCTGTGGAAAGTGTGGTTCATATACACTATGGAGTATTATGCCTCCATCAGAAAGGATGAATACCCAACTTTTGTAGCAACATGGATGGGACTGGAAAAGATTATGCTGAGTGAAATAAGTCAAGCAGAGAGAGTCAATTATCATACGGTTTCACTTACTTGTGGAGCATAACAAATATCATGGAGGACATGGGGAGTTGGAGAGGAGAAGGGAGTTGGGGGAAATTGGAAGGGGAGGTGAACCAGGAGAGACTATGGACTCTGAAAAACAATCTGAAGGTTTTGAAGGGGCA
>NC_081560.1:79468323-79625538 GCF_022355385.1 Mustela nigripes | reverse complement strand
GAAAAACAATCTGAGGGGAATGAAGTGGTGGGGGGGTGGGAGGTTGGGGTACCAGGTGGTGGGTATTATAGAGGGCACGGATTGCATGGAGCACTGGGTGTGGTGCAAAAATAATGAATACTGTTATGCTGAAAATAAATAAATTTAATTAAAAAAAAAAGAACTCTGGAATGGAGAAATTATACTATAAAGAATTGAATTTACTGTCTCTTTTTAAGAACCTTCCTAATGAAACACTCCAAAAAGCATGAAAGTGTTTAAAGCAGTATTATTCACTAAAAAAGCTAAATAGGAAGCAAGCTAAGGACTCCACAATAAACTGTCCTACACTCACATGAAAAGTGTATATCAAAGTTTACAAAAGGTTTTCAATGCCACAGGAAATGTTTACCACACAGTTCCGTTAGGTGAAAAAGACCAGGGGCACCTGGGTGGCTCAGTGGGTTAGGCCTCTGCCTTCGGCTCAGTTCATGGTCTCAGGGTCCTGGAATCAATCCCCACATCAGGCTCTTTGCTCAGCGGGGAGTCTGCTTCCTCCGCTCTCTGCCTGCCTCTCTGCCTACTTGTGATCTCTGTCTGTCAAATAAATAAATAAAATCTTAAAAAAAAAAAAAGAAAGAAAGAAAAGAAAAAGACCAATATACAGTTGCAAAAGTGTAGAAAGTAACAGAATGTCAGAATAAATGTGAGGAATTGAAAAAAAATGCAATATTAAGAGTAATTTCATTCTCAGGGGAAACAGTTATGATACACTGTCCAATTTTGTTTTGTGAAATAATTTTTTAAAAGATTTTATTTGACAGAGAGAAAGAGCAAGGGGAGCAACAGACAGAGGGAAAGGAAAAAGCAGGCTCCCCACTGAGCAAGGAGCCCACTGTGGAACTCGATCCCAGGACCCTGGGATCATGACCTGAGCCAAAGGCAGACGCTTAACCAACTGAGCTACCCAGGCATCCATAAACGTGATTTTCTTTAGGATTTGTTTAAGGATACATATTAGAGGGAAACACCTTCTTTAGAATTTGAGTTAGGCAGAAAGAACATGTTTGAAAGGTGAAAGAAAGGAGGTGAGAGGGCAAGGAGTGTGCTGAGACATCAGCAGGTAGACCAGAGCTCCTGACCTGCACACATTTTACACCATGTGCTATGAAATAGTTTCCATCAACGTGCCTGAAGTCAATGTATTTATATATGAATGAATGAATGAATGGGTGAATGAGTAAACGAGTAAGAGTGTAAATGTAAATTTTGTGAACTGTTAAAAAAAAAAAATCTTGGAGCATTTTTAGTTCCCTCAACATATGTGTTTTGCTTTGCTTGTAAACAGAGCAGTTATTTTAGCTTATGTAGACCAAATGAATTTTAAATCTTTCATGGGTGGAGTAAGGCAGGAAAAGGACCAAAATAAAGAATTAAGTTCTTTGTTTCAATGTTATAGTGGTTTAAACAAAACTGTGTAAAACCTGTATCTCATAATCTAATAGACTATATTTAATATGTTGTATTCAGTGGTCTCCTTGTCATATACTGTTTAACACGAAAATGAGATCATGAGTGTCCAACGGGCTCAACTGGTTGGGTGTCTCGCTCTTGCTTTTGGCTCAGGTCATGATCTCAGAGTCCTGGGATCGAGTCCCACATCAGGCTCACTGCTCAATGGGGAGTCTTGAGATTCTCTCTCTCACTTTCCCTCTGATTCCCCCCCTGCCATGTGTATGTGTGTGCTCTCTCTCTCTCTCTCAATCTTTTTAAAATCTTTTTAAAAATATGAGATTGTAAGCGAAACAGAAAATAATTTAAAGTTATATGTGGAATGTTTTAGGTTGGTACCTTCTTAATAGTCAGATTTGTTTTGACAGAAGAGCTCATGCAAGGGGCAAGCAAACATTCCAGTTTAGTCTTTGAGGTCAACAGAGAGAATATTCAACCAAACAAAACCTTTATCAATTATAGGAAGACACAAAGATATCATGTATGAGAACTAGCATCTGATTTTTATTATATAACTTAACACTTCAATACACTAGGCAGTAAATGGCCTTTATTATTGTTTATCTCTGTGAAGCAATGTGCTGCTCTCTCACATAGATCCCAAATTATTATTTATATAGAATATATTATGGCTAGAAAGCCATTTGTTTCTGGGGAAAAAAACAGAAGAATCTTTTTTATTTTTTCCTTGTTATTTTAAAATTTCTTTTTAGTATTTCAGAATTCATTGTTTATGCACCACCCCCAGTGCTCCATGCAATATGTGCCCTCCATAATACCCACCACCAGGCTACTGAAGCATCTTTAAAGAGACTCATATACCAGAAACATGCAATATCTTAATTCAAAAGAGAGAAAAAGGGAGCACTTGAGAATGACTCTTATTTGAGTATTTCAAAGACACAATCAATTAAAAATGCTTAGATGCATGGCTCTCAGAAGTAAAAGAGAAAGAATCTGGAAGAGGAAAGAGAGGACAAGAGTCTTGGTTTCAAGTCTTCTTTTTAGTTAGACTAAGGAGAGCTTTTAAACTATACGGCTTAAACTAACCTAGATAATGTATCCTGTTTAATTATTCACTCACTGAAAAGCATTAGCATAGCCTCGTACACAAAATATTATTAAATAAATGGCACACGTCCAAAAAAAAAACCTTTAATTACTCAGACCCCGTTTGATCTCTAACTGCTTATGAGATTGATTTCTTTGAAAAAAGCATTAAAAAAAAATCTGTGTTTTGAATGCTGTTGTGTTTGATTACATTCCATACTTCATGGAGGTGCAGAATTTGCTGACAGTGGATAACAATGAGTGGCGTGTCCTAACTATTACCATGTTGGCCATTACATCAAAAAGAGCTAACAGCCTGAAACCACTGGGTAGAGAGTCCTGTATCTAAATTGATTTATCCACTTACTGGCAATGTGATCTTGGACAAGTTACTTAAAGTGTATGGCCCTCAGTTTCTTCATCTATAAAATGAAGATGAAAATGGTTATTTTGTAAATCTATAATGTGCAAGAAATAAGCAAACATACTGGAAGAACCAAGTATGCTGTTATAATAAAATATGAATTCAATAGACTTCCTCCCTTCCTTTCTTTTCCTGCTTTGTTTTTCTCTCTTTTCTTTTCCTCCATTCTTCCACATGAATTTCCTGGTATAATTGTCAGACTATAGAAATAAAAATACAGTTTAGTACATTTGCAATAAAATTAGCATGCTTTAGAAGATGGTAATATGTTATTGTTGTTAAGAATAAGGGTAAGGTGTCTAATTTTTAGGGTGCTTCATTTTAAGTGTTTTCACATACATAATTTATATAACTTCCTATACAAAGTTAATATACAAAAGGCAACATTGTAATCTTTATCAGAAGGTAAGAAAAAAATACATTTATGGATCTCTTAAAAACTAGAAAAATTGTAATGCATATTGTATAAAGTTGTTTAGCTTAACCTGCAAACATTCTAGCAAGATAAAATTATGTAAACTAAAATTTTAAATTTTGTATAAAAATAACTTGTCAATTATATATGCAAATATTTGCTCAAACGCTGTGCAGTGTGTAAACTTGGCGATTCACAGACCTGTACCCCTGGGGATAAATATATATTATATGTTTATAAAAAATAAAAAATAAACAAATTTTTTAAAAAATCTTAAAAAAAAATATTTGCTCAAAAAGCAAAGTGACTTCTATGAAGGTAGCTGGAACATCATGGCAACATAAAAGATGAAAGAAAAAAAAATACCAGGATCTTATTCTTCAGGAGCTAAGAGATTTCACTGGAAATAGGATTGTTTTAAGAATCACCACCAATATTTTTGAAAAATTCTCTCTTCTATAAATATGAAGAAGACAGAGTAGGCACAGAATATCTGGTGAAAGAATGAAACCAATCTTTCATCCTTCATATATTTGTTATCAGAAAATTGCATATTTTCTTTCAAAACAGACATGCTCATCTTTTAGACTTAGAGAGTAAAAACTACCAAGTCTTTGTTAAGACTATACTAAACAAATTCCTTAACTTAGAAAAGATTATAGCACATTTCTTTGCCTTATGTAAGAAACATTCAGTAGCTCCTATGTACCTCTGTCAGGAAGGAACCAACACAAAGCCTGAGTATATGGGATGAAGATAAATTGTATTTGTTCCCTAAGGCATTTACGGACAGAAAGTTTACTTTAGACCTTACTGCTGTACACTTAGACACATCCTGTTTTTAGCTATCTGGTGTGAAATAAATATCACATGTAAAATGCATATATCAAATCTAAGAATCACACTTTTCAAAAACTGCTACCACTAACTATTTGACTTAACAAAATTTACTGTCACAAAGCATGTCACATTTTAAGCAAAAATAAGCGATGGTGGGGTGCCTGGTGACTCAGTCAGGTATGCATCTGACCCTCAATTTCAGCTCAGGTCATGATCTCAGGATTGTGAGATCGAGCCCCACGTAGAGCTCTTCACTGGGTGTGGACACTGTTTAAGATTTTCTCTCACCTTCTCCCTTTACCCTCTCTACTATTCCTCTCTCTCTCTTAAAAAAAAAAAAAAAAAGAAAGAAAGAAAAAAAAAGAATCGAAACAATCAATGGTATATAAAAAGCTGAAATTAATATATAACAAAATGAGTTTACAATTTTCATGTCTATTCATTGATTTTGTAGATTATAATATAAAAATGAATGAGCACAATACAAAAAGTTACTATTCTTACAATCAGTTCACTCCCTTTCACCTGAAACCCTATATGCACACAGCCAAGTATATTATACTTGATTGGGAATTAGAGAACCTCAGAATAGGGCATATTCTCGGATGTGAAAGTGATAACTATGTAAAATCACTATTAGTCCCTCAAGGCTTTAAGCACAAAAGGTTATGCCCCTGAGCGGTAAGACAAATGATTACATTTTGAGCAAGTGTCTTCATTTGGGAAAAAAACAAAACAAACAAACAAAAACCAGGATTGAATAGATCCTATGTGGGGCCATAATTAAGGAAAGCTTCATACTGTTTGGGACCAACCTTCAGTTCAGTCAAAAACTAAGTAAACACACCCTGCACACAGGTGGGTAACTACACTAAAACCTCTCTAACTCATTAATGCTATTGAGAGTGGAGACAAGGATGTCTAGGAAATTTTATGGTGTCTCAGTCTTGAAATTTCAGTAACCATTTCCAGAAACTTCTTCTCTGGAATCCATATCAAACTAAGGAGCGAGCGAGGCTGCCTGCTGAGTAATTTCTGAGAGTTGACTCAGCTTCACCATTTTGCCACTCAACCATTTACTGCCCACTGGCATCAGGCCAGGCACCATGTTAGGTGTTAATGCAACACACTCTGGTAAGAAAAGGACTGGGTCAGCTTTAAGGGCCTCACAACTGATGAAGTGGGACAGACATTTAAAACTGGAATATAATTTGGTAAGTCTAAAAGTTGGGGTCTACATGGGGATCTGGGTACACAGCAGAGAGCCATGCATAATTAATTTTGTCTGAATATGAAAATAGCCTCAAATGGCTGCAGAAGATCTGAACTACAGTAATCCATCCATTCCTACCTCTGCTATCAACTTGCTGTAGGATCTTGGAGGTGTCACTTACCTCCTCTGAGCTGCAGCTGAAAGTTGAGTACATTTATGTACCCATAAATTACAAATAGCAGCAACTCCTCTAACAACAGAGCTATTGTGAGGAAAATACTATGAAAAGGCTTTGTAAATTTAATTTATAGCTCATACTATATCAATTTAACAATCTCTGATCAACTGAAGTTCAGAGACATGTCCTATGCATGTTCCAAACATCTATTTCATACCATACTATTAGAAACAGGCCACTGTAATCTTCCCTTAGTAGCCTAAGGCCCTGAACATTAAAATGCATGTCTTACTAGCAGACTGGAAGGATTTAAAGGTCCTTCCCTTAAGAGTCCCTAGGCGGTTACATCAAAGAGCTTGGAACTTTTTAAATTCAGGGTAAAAGCTACCAATGTAAATTATGTTCCAGGTATTCTCCCTCGTTAGCTCTAATATCCTGGGTAACATGTGGGCACAACTTCATATCCTCATTGATAAAACACTGTATTACAAGTAGAAAGTAAATAGTAAAATTAAAATAGAGTCTATGAACAAATGCAAAGGCATTCTGAGCCATTTCCAGAATCAGATGTTAAATGCACATATAATGTCTTATCTTTTTTAAGAATCACAATTACGGGGGGCCAGCGCAGCTCAGTAGGTTGAGTGTACATCTGACTTTGGTTCAGGTCATGTCTAAAGGTCGTGGGTGGGATTGAGCCTTGCGTTGCATGGGGCTTGCTACTCAGTGGGGAGTCTGCTTCTCCCTCTCCCTCTGTCATGCCCCCTACTTGTGCTCTCAATCTCTCTCCCTCTGTCCAATAGATAAATGAAATGTTAAAACAAAGCAAAACAAAAACAAAAGCCCTCACAATTACATAAGGCACAAAACCTACATCCAGAAATGAGACATAACCAATGTCTCCCTTTCCCCCGTCTATCTCTCCCCCTACCATCACTCACTCATTAGTTCAAATGCTGGCCCTTATTTCAGACCCACTAGTAAAAAGTAAGTGCCCTCATACAAACAAATAAGTGCCCTTAACCAACATGAAATAGGATTAAGATCACATCTGGCCTAATCTTTTCAATAATCCCCCTCACATTATCCACACTCTTTTCAGGGCTACCCTTGGTATGTCAGTCTTCTTTGCTATACTCCCAGGCTTCTTTTTATTATATTTGATCAGCTACTTTCTCTAACTAAGCTACAAGCTTTATTATGTGGATCTTTGAACTCCATGGAGTTTTCACAATGATTTTCCTTATCTATTAAAATTGTGGTCGTAATTCTAAGACGTAATAAAACTCAAAGCTTTAACTTCTTCGCCCATGCCCCTTGCATCTGGGGGTCTAACCAACCATTCACTCCTATTCTTCATTCAATCTGGCTTCTATTTTCACCATAAAACAGCTCTTAATGTCTTTTTAAAATATTTTATTTATTTGAGAGTGAGAGAGAGAATGAGAGAGAGAGAGAGCATGAGAGGAGAGAGGTCAGCGGGAGAAGCAGACTCCCTGCTGAGCAGGGACCCTGGTGTGGGTCTCCATCCCGGAACTCCAGGACCATGACCTAAGCCAAAGGCAGTTGCTTAACCAACTGAGCCACCCAGGCTCCCAAAAGCTCTTAATCTTAAGAGTGTCTCTGAGTACCCTAACTGAAAAATTCATCACCCTTTGAGTATTGGGCATTTCACCATCACTCTTTCCTGAGTTCTTTTTTCCTCCTCCTTCTATTGTAAATACACATGTCTCCTTGGCTCTCTTTTCATCTTAGCTACTCTTTTACTCTGTACTAGCTCCTCTGCTTTCTACTTTTAGCAGTAGTGTTCTCAAAGATTTAGTTCTCTTGTTATCCTTTTCCTCTTGAACTTGAGCTTAGACCTTTCCTGAACTCAAGTTATGATTTCCCCTTTGATCTGATATAATTCCTTGCAGGTCTACTAGCAAATTTGACTGGCGAGTCCAAATGAAAACTCTTTTCATTGATCATGCTACCGTTTTTTCAAATGACCCAGCACGAAACACTGGCATCTATTTTGACTATTCTTTTTCCTTTAGGTCCCAAATCCAATAATCTAGAGTCAAACCACGAAGTTTTAACATGTGTAACTCCGAATGCCTGAGATGCAGCTGAGAGACAATGAAGCACGGTGGTAAAGTCACTGAGATGTGATTAAGAATACCAGTCCAACTCCTTACTAGCTCTTTGACTTTACCCACATTACTTACTTATCCAGAGATGATAGTTACAGCATTACCTAATAGGTTCCTGGAAATATTAAACAAAATAAGAAGACATTCGAAAAACTGGATACAATACAACACCACTAAATAAACAGTATCACTATTCTTGTGCCATTTCTCAGTGTGTAACCTATTCCTATCTATGGACATAGGTACCAGTTGTTTCTTCCACCTAGAAGGTCCTACGGCACATACCACTTAAATCCCACCATCATTCAATGTTCATCTTACATATTCCTTCCTTGAAGGAAGGCTTTGCTGTTAAAACTCCCTTTCCATACTACTTTAATCCTCCTTCCTCTGAACACATAAAATATTTTCTACTTCTCTTTAGCCCCTTTCTGTCCTTCATCTTTCAATTTTTGTTTCTTCTGTTAACGAGACAGATCTCTTCCCGCCATATTTTTAGATCCCTCAAAATATTCCTGCTATAATGCCGTTGCTCACCTAAATCATTGCTCAGCTGCTACATCCCTTCAACCTTTATTTGGGAGCCATATTTAGTTCATTCCCAGATAAAATGGTCAATTCTTTGGAGGAAGAGTATCACATATAGCTGTTTCCTGTCTTCACTGCATTTTCACAGCCTTACATTGCTCAATAAACTTTTGTTAAATACGTTTAATTTAGATACCTATAAATTGAGAATGAGTCCAATCTAGTTATGAAAAAAATCAAAAGTATACTTACTCTGACCTGGTGTTCCATTCCAGGACAGAGGATCAGAAAAAATCAGAAAAGGAAACACTTTAACAAAATAAAAGGAACTAAATTTCTCTTATATTTTTTCCCTAGGAACCAAGCCATTTTCTATAAAGTACTTTTTTTTTTTTTTTTTTTTTAAAGTCAGAAAACACATGCAAGGGAGTGGTGGAGGGGCAGAGGGAGAGACCGGGAAAGGAAGAGAGAGAATTTATCTTATACAGGCTCCTCCCTGAGTGCAGAACCCAATGTGGACTTGATCTCACGACCCTGAGATCATGACCTGAGCCAAAATCAAGAGTGGAACACATAACCGACTGAGCCACCCAAGCGTCCCTCCACAAAATAGTTTTGAAGGGGGAAAAAAAAATCAGCTATAACTTTCCCAAAATGATGCAGGATTTTTTTTTTTTTTATCCTTGTTGCTTCTTAGGCAAGGCTCTGACATATGAGATTGATCAGTCTAATCCTTATGTCTATGCTGTATTGAAATCATTGTTCGACACAGACCATATCAGTGACTTAATTATATAAATTTGCTACTCTGCTTAGGCAGCATACCTACTTTATTTTCTAGTTATTTTATGATAAGAATTTACAGCCTCTTGCTGAGGCTTTTGTCTCAAACTTGCTAATTTCATTTGCATTAAATAAAAATGCACTGAATGTTATACCACAAGGAACACAATCAAATCCTTGCCTTCTTTTATTCTTGGTTACAGTTTTAATTCGAGTAAACAAATGTTTCATACATCCAAGGATAATGTTCCAAAAGGTCTCTGATGACCAGTTCTAATGAAAATATGGTTCAAATGAAGGGAGTATTTCTCTTTTTTCCTAGTGTGTACATTTCTGGGTGCTGTAACATTCATTCAGTTGCACTGGCAACAGCTCTTTAATGTTCACAGTTTTTTTTTTTGGGGGGGGGGTTTGGTTTTGTTTTGCAACTATATGCAGGCCTGAGATGCTCCAGGGCTCAGAAGTACTAGCCATATAACCTTAGCTTCAGGCCCTGCTTTGTTCCTCTAAATCAATTCCAATAACCCAGCTATTGCACTATTTCTTGTGAAACATCCATCAAGAAAAATTATTCCAGAATTGGAAATAGGTAAAATTAATTACAGCATGTTCTTATAGAGCAGTACTGGTGTGCATCCTTGCTTAACTTTATATTGACTAGGCTCTTTTATAACCAGGTAGGGCTAGAGGTTATCTTGCAGAAAATTGGTATCAATTTAAATGATTCTTACCTGAGAGAAATGTAAATAATTTATGTCTCTAATAAAGTAAATAAATGTTGTCCAGGAGTGATGCAATTGGTTTTAGTCTAATAAGAAAAGGTAACTCCAATTCTTACAATGTATTGCTCTTTAGGATACTATCCCATCTTCCATCTATTAGAAAGAGTTCAGCATTCTTAACAGATTATATAAAGTCTGCCCTTTGGACCCAGTTTTGACATTTTGCTGGTTGCTTTGTTAATTAATGAATTAAAAAATATTTGATACATGTTTATTTTATATTACATGAGAGCCATGTTGTTAACCTTTTGGAAATTATAATTAGGGAATCCAAACCTTAATATCACAGTTTTTTTTTTGTTTTTTTTTTTTTTAAATTTTTTTTTTTTTTTTTAATTTATTTATTTATTTATTTATTTGACAGAGAGAGATTACAAGTAGGCAGAGAGGCAGGCAGAGATAGAGAGGAGGAAGCAGGCTCCCTGCTGAGCAGAGAGCCCGATGCGGGACTCGATCCCAGGACCCTGAGATCATGACCTGAGCCGAAGGCAGCGGCTTAACCCACTGAGCCACCCAGGCGCCCAATATCACAGTTTTAATATGAGAAAAATCATAATGGGAGTTAACATCTGTTCTACCCTTACTATGTGACAGGCTTCTCTGTGTGTTGTTCCTAATTCATTCAATTTTCTTAGTAATTCTATAAAGCTGTCAGCATTATTATTACCCTGATTTAGAAGAGATGAGAAAATTGAGACAAAATGACTCTAGCTTGTTGAAGTTTATGTATCTCTATCTGAAGCCAGAATAGTTTCATTTGACTCTGCACACTGACTACAAATAACCCTATATTTCTGAATTTGTATCTTCCTACAAAATAGGACTTTTGTTGGGGGGGTGGGGGGGTGGATGTTACTGAGGTCTAGTTTTGATTTCTTCCCTTCTAAGATTCAGTGCCAGCTGCTGTTATATCCCACTGCCTCTGAAGCAATACCTAATGTCTAATCTGAGAGGTGATCCTCAAATCTTACAAAACATCTCAGTGCAATGGTTCTCAAACTTTACTATGTATCAAAACTGCTGGGAAGGCTTGACAAAATACAGATTATGTCCAACCCCCATATGTTTCTGTTTCAGGAGGTCTGGGTGAATAAAAAAGAATCTGCAACTTTTTAAGCCGTAATTCCCAACGGCTTACCTGGAGAACCCAATTTAAAAACCATTACTCTGGAGGCTCTGTTGTTAAGCAACTGCCTTCGGCTTGGGTCATATGACAATCCCAGGGTCCTGTGTTCAGGACCTGTCAGCAGGGAGCCTGCTTGTCCCTCTTCCACTCCCCCTGCTTGTGCTCTTTGTATCTCTGTCAAATAAATAAAATAAAATCTTTAAAAATGAATAAAAATTAATACCACTATCTTATATAGATCCTCCTTGACTTACAATGGACTTAGCACCTCACAAACCCATTGTATACAGAAAACATCGTTAAGTTAAAAAATGCATTTGATACACCCATGCTACTGAACATCAAGAGCCTACCCACACCTACTTTAAAGATGCTTAGAACACTGATGCATTTAGGTTAGACAATCACCTGTTTCTTGATCATGATACTTTTACTGCTCACCTGCTGTCCCTGCATGAGCCTAACCTCTCCTCTGCCTCCTTTCGTTCCCATAGAAACACAGGTCTTCACATGGGTTGCTAAAACTATAGATGGAGATATTCTGAAATGCTCTGGGCGGGGTTGGGGGGGGTGCAGGGAAGATGGATGACGTCAGCACAAGGACTGATTCTCCTAAAGGCTCCAGTACACAGGCTTATTTGTCACACCAGGCTTAATCCGAATATAGGACATTAACATTTGGGGGGAGCAGAGGGAGTGGGGAGTTCTTTGAGATATCAACTCTCCATTGTCATAGTGTCTGCAGATTATTACCCTTGACCCAGCTGCTAATTACTGTGCTCCTACTGCCACTACTGCTGTGATTGCTTCCATTCCACCCGCTGCTGCTTCCTAGCTCCAAGGCTGCTTCTTCATGGCCAAGTAACTTTATGGGCATTGTGTCCTTTTTCAGTTACTTCCTGGTCTGGCAATGATGATTTATGAGGTCAATGGAATACTGGCTAAATAATGATAAGAAAATGAAAGTAAACAGATCTGGCATTCAACAGTCTGATACCGTTCCACTAGTGTTAAGAAAAGGTAGACAGAAAAATACTTATTTTGAAAAAAAAACAAAAATATTAAAGTGATAGAATGCTGTTTAGTATTGATGGACCAACGCTGTTAAAAAGTTTATTCAAAAAAAGTATTTCGACAGTTCAGCAAAACTGTGTGTTCAAACTATAGCAGGCTGCTTGGGCACATTAAGCTTAATGTACCATTATTGACAGAGGCCTGGCTGGCAAATGTGCTTTCAAAACAGCTTTCTTCCGTATCATTTTCCTATTAGGAGATTTTCCAACAACTACCCAGCCTATCAATACATCATAGGCCAAAATATATGATGCTATAAGTGTTAACATAGATAGAAGCTAGTTTGAAAGTTGTTTTTCTTTTTTTTGTTTGTTTGTTTTTACTAAGATTTTCTACTACAGCTTGTGAGCTAGACAACTGGATTTAATGGACATCAGAAAGTACACTCTACTTGTTTCTGATGGCCAACAAGAAGGAATTAACAGTGGGATTGGTCAGGAATACACCAAAGGGAAAGAAGCATTTACTTTTTAAATCCTTTCTCCACTCATACCTTTTGTAAATAGGATATCATTTCTGCTTTGTTTTATAGTAAAGAAAGATGAAAACACATATCCCGGAGCCCCAGTTTCCTTTGACTTTTATTATGATACCTCAAAAAGATCATCCAGAAGAATCAAAAGTGGCAACAATTGAAATGATGTCTCACTTATTTCCACTTAAAAACTACCTAACTTGGGACACCTGGGTACTCACTCGACTAAGCATCTGCCTTCAGCTCAGGTCATGATCCCCGGGTCCTGGGATCAAGCCCCACATCAGGCTCCCTGCTCAGTGGAGAGTCTGCTTCTACCTCTCCCTCTGCCTCTGCTTGTGCACTCTTGCTCTCTCTCTCTCTCTCTGGCAAATAAAGAAAAAAATCTCTTAAATTTAAAAATAAAATAAAATAAAAACTATCTAATTTGTAATCCACCAATTATAAGTCTTTTCTTAATCTACAAATGATCTTATAGACATGAGTGCTTTATTGGGACCCTTGAGGGATAAAGTGCATATTAATCACTATTGTATAATGCCGGTTCTCAACATTCTGGTAGAATGTGGCTTAAATATCAAGTAAACATACTTTTTAGCTGAAGTGCCCAGATGTCAGAGGGGACTTTTTTTTTTAAAATAACAGCTTCACTGATGTAATTCATATACTATAAATTCACAATTTGGGGTGCCTTGGTGGCTCAGTGGGTTATAAAACCTCTGCCTTCGGCTCGGGTCATGATCCCCGGGTCCTGGGATCGAGGCCCGCATCAGGCTCTCTGCTCAGCGGGGAGCCTGCTTCCTCTCTCTCTGCCTGCCTCTCTGCCTGCTTGTGATCTCTGTCTGTCAAATAAATAAATAAATAATCTTTAAAAAAATATATACAATTTAACAGTTTTCAGTATATGTACAGGTATGTACCAAGATCACCACTACCAATTTTAGAACAGTTTCATTTCTTCAAAAAGAAACTCCATACCCTTTAGTTATCATCTCCCTGTTTTGCCTACTCCCCCACCCTACCCAGGCCCTAAGTAATCACTACTCTTCTTTCTGTCTATAGATTTGACGTTAGTGGATTTCACATAAATGTAATCATGTAATATGTGGTATTTTGTTACTGGCTTCATGCACTTAGGCTATCGATTTCAAGGTTCACCCAGGTTTTAGTATATATAAGTGCTTTCTTCATTTTAATGGCTGAGTAGTATTTCATTGTACAGAGGCACACATTTTGCCTCTCTACTCATTCAGTGATAGACATTGGGGCTCTTTCCACCTTTGGGCTATTATCAATAGTGCCACTGTCACCATTCATGTACAAGTATTTGTATGGCCATGTGTTTTCAGTTCTCTTATATACGTAGGAGAGGAAGTGCTGGGTCATATGATAACTCTATGTTTAACCAACTGAGGAAGCGCCACACTGTTTTCCAAATTGGCTACACCACTGTATATTTGCACTAGGAGTGTATCAGGAACAGGTCCAACTTCGCCACATCCTCAATAATGCTTGCTATTTCTGACTGATTCTGGCCACCCCAGGAGTGTCTTACTGTAGTTCTGATTTGCATTTCTCTGATAATTGAAGATGTCAAACCTATGTTTATTGGCCATATATAGATTGTCTTCGGAGAAATGTCTATTTAGATCTCTTGCCCATTTTTTTAAGTGGATTAAGTTTTTTGTATATTCTTGATATAAGTCTGTCATTAGATATGCTTTGCAAATATTTTTTCCCATTCTGTGAATTGTCTTTTCATTTTCTTGACAATGTGATTTGAAGCATAGCTTTTAAATGTTTGTAATTACAGTTTTTTTTCTTTTGTTCCTTGTGCTTTTGGGGCCCCATCTATGAATCCATTGTCAAATCTGACTTCATGCAGATTTACCCCTATACTTTCTCCCAAGATTTTTAGTTTTTTGCTCCTACATTACATTTAGATCTCTGACTCATTTTAAGCTAATTTTTGTACACAGCTGTGAAGTGAGGGAACAGGTCCCTCACGCACAGGTCCATTTCATTCCTTTGCATGTAAGTATCCAGGTGTCCCAGTACCATTTGCTGAAAAGATTATTCTTTTTCTACTGAATTGCCTTGGCACTCCTGTCAAATATCAGTTGACTGGAGACACATGGATTTATTTCTAGACTCTTAATTAAATACCACTGATCTATATATGTATCCTACGAAGTACAACACTGTCTTGATTATTGTCACTTTGCATGAAGCTTTGAAATCAGGAAGTGTAAATCTTCCAAATTTGTTCTTCTTTTTCCAGACTTATTTTGTCTATTCTGAGTCGCTTGCGATTCCATATGAATTTTAGGATCCTCTTCTCCACTTCCACAAGAAAGCCAATAGGAATTCCAACAGGGAGTGCACTGAATCAGTAGTTCTTTTGGAGAATCCTGCCAGGGAAACCAAAGGGACCCCAGGAAACACTGTGTTGCTTCCTCTATTCTCAGTAGGACTCATGTGTGCCTTTTAGTACAATGTAAAACCTTCTTAAGAATGTCAAGGAGTTCATTTCTTTGGAGTCTTCCAGCATAACAGATACCATCTAAAGACTGACCAAGTGGGATCATCATAAATGTTTTCCCTTTTGAACACCAATGACTCAACAGTACCCCTAGCCCCAAGACCTAAGAGACTTCTGGAGGACACCTAAACACTCCTGTTTATTCCTGGATGCCTAAGAAGACACATGAACCAGACCACAATCTTCAGTAAAAACCCCAGATCCCAAGACAAGACAAGACCCGCTTTCCTTGTCTTTTCCAAGTCTCCCAGATGCTCCGTCTGAATCTGCTTTGTGTCTTCAATAAACTCTGCTCTTCCTTCCTCTCAGGTATCATTTGATTTCCACTCTGCAGGTAGCCAAGGGCCTTCTTTTGGGTCCGCAGACCTGGTTTGTCTGTATCACCATCTTAACAAAATTAAATATTAAGTGTAATTAAATTTAATTCCATACCATTAAATGAAATGTTCCATTTGTCTAGATTGCCTCTCATTCATGCCTTTCAACATTGTGTTTTAGTTTTTAGAGTGTAAGTTTGGCATTTCTATTGTTAAATTTGTTCCTAAGTATTTTACTCCATTCGATGTTACTATAAATAGAATTGCCTTGATTTCTTTTTCAGATTGTTTATTCTAAGTGTACAGAAATACAATTGATTTTTATATATTGATCTTACAACCCTATTAGCTCTAAGTTTTCAGTCTCCCTTGGGATTTTTTTAATATACAAGTTCATGTTGTCTGAGATGATATGTCATACTTTGCTGTTTCTTTGCATGTATCAGAATCTTCTGTTAGAAACTGGATCTTTCAGATATTATATTTTAGCAAATCAGAGTAATGGTCACCCCCTGTGATCTACTATTAACTACTTGGCTAGATTATTCTAATGAAATCTATTCTCCCATTCTTCCCTGCCTGGATCATGAAGCTCTGATATTGCTCCTTGGGGATCACTACCTTGAGACTGCTGACAGTCACCCTGGGATTACTGGTTCTGGCAGGCTGTCTTTGACTGCTTCTTCTCCTAGAACACACCCAGCTATTAAACTCCATCAACCACCAGCTAATTCTTCTCTTATTTTCAACAGGGGCATCAAGTTATTTTACAGACTTAGCTAACCAACTTCAGGTTTCTTTCAAGGAACAACAGTTCTCAAGGTCAATGTCTGAAACGTGTTTTGACTTTGGCAAGTGTCCTCCCAGCTGTCTTTCTCCATTTCCCTCCAGCAAGCTCCTCAGTCTTCTGTGCCACCCTCTCCCTGTGTCACCATCTGGAGTGAGGTGAGGGGGGCCCCAGGATTCTCAGTGGTAGCCATGTCCCAGCGGGGTCAGGGAGGGAGGAGGGCTGGTCCTAAAAAGGGAGCCACCTCCTCCCAGACACAGTGGAAGGAACTTAATTTCAATAAAAGACAGCTGGGGGCAAGATGAGAAACACCCTTACAGAAAGAGAGCCCTCTAACTAGAAGCCCCTAGCAGAATGAACCCTGTGTTTTAGCGGGCACGGTCACCAGCAAGGCCCCAGGACCTGACCTTTACTGCCAATCTGCATGCACCCACTGAGCTTTCTCCCGCATTTTCCTTTAATTCTTCTTCCCAGCTTATCTTGAATTCATAGCATCTACGATGGAAACCAAAACCACGCCTCAAGTCATAACGATTGCCCAGATGATGAGTTCTTGAGTCCCAGACCACCCAGACCAGTTTGAGCTTAAGCTCACACCTGCAGAGATGGACCCTACTGACTGACCAACAGTGACCTCACCTCATTATAATGCTAAACTCTCTGCTCAAGGAGGAGGACAGCCTCATTAAGACAGCTTATTATGCATGTACAGGCATGTTTCCTTAAGATGCATGTGAGACCTTACATCCGCCTCTACATAAGATGACAAAGCTCCCCTATCGAAATATTCATCCTAACCCCAGATAAAAGGAATCCACTCACCCTGGCTCAGGAGTCCACAACTTTGGAAGATTCCCAGTGATCTCCTTATTTGCTGAATAAATCTTCCTTTGCCTGACGATCCCCCCGGTATAGCTTCTATTTGTGACTTATGATGGAGCAAACTCATATTAGTTCAGCTACAGTGCCAGTACCCACTAGTGTTTCCATCTCTCACAGTATGGAGACAGGAGGATGGTGGAGGGTCTTGGTTCAAATACCACAGACTCTTTCCGTTCTTAAGGAGATTTAGATTTCTTATATAATGCTTCTTCATTGGCTGTATGCCTTTAAGGTCATTTCCAGAGACTTTAAATGGTTGTTCTGCATAATTTTCACCTGTTCCACTGAGTTGCAGATCCTCAGAACTCCACTTGCTGGAAGTGGAACTCCAGGGCTTTATTTTTAATAGGCCTGAATTCCACAATTTTCACCAACTGGAAGATTCTTGTTTTTTTTAAACTAAGTACCAGAATTGCAAGCAGTTACATTATAGGGGAGAAAATTCTATGCATCCTGAGAGAGAAGTTACTTTCACCTTTGGCCATCAGGAAAAAGGTTAGAAAAGCCCAAAACACAGAGGAATCATTTAAGTGTGTAAGAGTGTGTGTGTGTGTGTGTGTGTGTGTGTGTTGGACTGAAGGGCAGTGTGGGAAATGAGGCCCTGTTAGCAAACAAAAGATTTGGAATATACCAAAACTAAGGTAATTACACAGTGAATTATAACATGACTATTTTCTTGTCAATAATATCCTTTTTTTCCCCCTAAGATGTTAATTTGTTTATTTATTTATTTGAAAGAGACACAGTGAGAGCAGGGGGAGTAGGAGAAGGAGAAACAGGCTTCCCACTAAGCAGGGAGCCTGATGCTGGGCTTGATCCCAGGACGCCAGGGTCATGATCTGAGCCAAAGGCAGACACTTAATGACTGAGCTACCCAGGCACCCCAATAATATACTTTTCAACTTTTTTTTTTTTTTTAACTCTCCACAACACTAACAGCCTTCTTTGTCTTTGACAGATACATCTAACATAACTGGTTCTGTGGTTTTCTCCACATTCTATTAACTTACAGGAAGAATGGGCAGAAACACATACATCTTCAACATAAGTAAACTACTAGCCAGTTCATAAATTTATTGACTCAGTAAATTATTAATCCAAAATTTTATTCTTTCAGAGGTACTCATTAACCTTATCCTCAAAATATAAACTGTATCACTAATTTCCATGAAGACAATAATTCATCATAAGCTACATTTTGCTTCCTTCTATGTTTCTAGTAAGTATACAGACACCAAATTCTGCAATGTTACACTAATCACATAATAAACAGAGAAACATATTTATTTACCATGAATTCTCATTTCTCCTGCATACTTACAACCCTTAATAAAATTTATTTTAAAGGACAATTGTGAGTGGTTTTTTTAGACTTCCTTTTAATCAGGAAATTTAACTTCTCTGAAACATCATAGCTTTTAATGACAAATAGGATGACGATGATTATATTTTCCTTTAAAAATTCTAAGTTCTAATTTTATCACTGCTTTTAGAAATATATCAAAACTACAAATATCATGATTTTCAGTGTACCTTGAAGCATAAAAGAAAAAAATATAAAGTGTGTCTTTCAAAAACATGAAATGACCCAGGTGGGTATGAGGTCAATATAAATTTTATGTCAAAAAAGAAATGGAGATTCAGAAATATCAAATAATAAGGGTACATGTGAAGTAAGCCTACAGTTTCTTGCTTCAAAGTAACTAAAAAGGACCTGCTGTTCCATCTCTTGCCAATACCCCACAGGCTGTTCAAGGCTACACCTCAAAATGGCTTCTATTTTCACAGCAGCAGAGCCCATATTTTAGTACAGTGCCTTCAACTCTTCCATATGAATGCGTCAGTTTCACTTTTGGTTATTTGCTTTAATAGGAAAAGAACACATGGCTAATAAAATCCCAACATCACAACCAAATAGCCAACTTCCACATTCAAATCTTAAAAAAAAAAAATCTAGTAACAGTATTGTTTTATTTTTAATATCTTTTCCCTAGAAAAATCTTAACTTATAATAGTCATTCTAGAAGTGTCAAACATAAAAATGGGACACCCAAAGGCATAAAGTTCCATTTAGTATTTAATCAAGTGTCTATCCTATAAGTCAAGAATGTTATGACAATATTAAATTCTACTTTTTGCCAACAGTTTAAACTTTAATTCTCACAAGTGCATATTTTAACGATTCAAAAATACTATGGGTTTTGGTCAACGTTTATCATTACATTCTGCAGAGTTGAATAAGGAAGTGTTTCTGGATAATAGCATTATAGGAGCACCTACAAGGGCTTCCAAAAATGTGTCTGTTTAACAGGGGCAGAAAAGACTAAAAGTAATAAAAATCTTCTGCTGGAACTCAGTTTTTTAATTTTTAAAGTCAAACTCATTTTACAGCATGAATACAGATACATTCTGTGGTGCTACAGATGAACTTAAATTGAAATGGAAGTTTTATTAAAATACCTTTTGGTTCTTTTAGATGCACTATCTGTCTTTTAAGAGGAATTAGACAAGGTTAGTGATATTATTTTAAAAATTAATAGACTGTATTACTACATTTATTTCACATATAAAGTATGAATTCTAGCTCCTGTATTTTCAAGCTTCTTTTAATGCTTACATGCTGGCTAATAAAAAATTGCATGTGAATTACATTTTTCACTATTTACTGTTGACAAATTTAAAAATGTGTATATTTAAAATGTACAATGTGATGTTTTGATATATGTTTATATTATAACATGATTAACACAAACTAACATAGCCATCATAAGAAATAACTATTTTTTCTCTTGATGAGAACATGACATATACTCTCAGGAAATTTCAAGTATACATTAACTATAGTCACCATGCTGTAGGGCTCCAGAACTCACTCATCTTATTACTGAAAATCTGTAGCCTTTGATCAATGTATCCTATTTTCTCCCATCCCCTACCTACCTCTGATGACCACTACTCTACTCTCTATTACTATGAATTAACCGTTTTTTTTTTGTTGTTTGTTTGTTTTTTAAAGATCCCACATACAATCAAGACCATTCAATATTTGCCTTTCTGTATCTGGCTTATTTTTCTTAGCACAATGTCCTCCAATTCATCCATGTTGTTCCAAATGGCAAGATTTTCTTCTTTTTTAAGGTTGAACCCATTCCGTTTATGTATACACCAAGTTTTCTTTATCCGTTCATTTTACATATGGACAACTAGGTTGTTCTCTTATCTTGGCTGCTATGAATAATGCTGCAATGAACACGGGAGTGCTAGCTATCTCTTGGAGAAGCTGATTCCATTTTCTTTAGATATGCATTTGGAAGTGGGACTGCTGGATCAAATCGCAGTCTATTTTCTTTTGATTTTTTGTGAAACCTCCATACAGTTTTCCAAAGTGACTGCACCAAGTTACATTTCTATCAATAGCCCATACAGATTCCCCTTTTCCACCAACGCTTGTTATCTTTTGATTTTTGATATTAGTATTCTAACGGAATGAGGTATCTACTTGTGGTTTTGATTTGCATTTCCCTGGTCATTTGTGACATTAAGCATCTTCTCATACATAGGCTAGCCATTGTATGTCTTCTTTGAGAAAATGTCTATTCAGATCGTTTGCCCATTTTTTAAATTGGTGTTTTGTGTGTGTGTAGTGTGTCGTGTGTTTGCGTCTGTGTGTGTGTTTGCTATTGAGTTATATGGGCTCATGAAATGTTCTGGATATTAATTCCTTATCAGACATATGATTCACAAATATTTCCTCCTACCTTATAGCCTGCCTTTTCATTTTGTTGATGGCTTCCTTTGTTATGCAAAAATATTTTAGGGTGATGAAGTTCCACTGTTTATTGAGGAAACTATCCTGCCATTGTATATTCTTGGTGTTTCTGTCAAAAATCAGTTGACCACACATACCTTGATTTATTTCTAGGCTCTTGAATCTGTTCCATGGTTTTATGTGTGTTTTTATACCAGTACTAATGTTTTTTTTTCTACAGCTTTGTAATACAGTTTGAAGTCAGGAACCATGATAACTCCCTGTGCATCTTGCTAGAGTTTGCTATTTGGGGTCTTTTACTGTTCCACACAAATTATAGAATTTTTTAAATTTCTATGAAAAATACCACTGGAATTTTGATAGAGATGGTACTGTATCTGTAAGTTGCTTTGGGTAGAATGGATATGTTAAAAATATTAATTCTTCTAATCCATGAACACAGGATACCTTTCCATTTGTGTCTTTGACTTCATTCATCAGTGTTTTGTAGTCTTTAAGCATGGAGATTTTTCATATCCTTTGTTTAATTTATTCCTAAGTATTTTCTTCTTTTTGTTGCTATGTTAAGTGAAACTTATTGTTTTTTATATATTTTATTTATTTGAGAAAAAGTGAGATTGAGAGAGCACAAACAGGGGGAGCAGCAGAGGGAGAGGGAGAAGCAGGCTCTCCACTGAGCAAGAGGCACTATGCAGGGCTTGAACCCAGGACCTGAGATCATGAAATGAGACGATGGCAAACGCTTAACTGACTGAGCCACCCAGGCACCCCGAGACTGCTTTCCTAATATCTTTTTCAGAGAGTTCATAGCTGGTACATAGAAATGTGACTGAACAGAGTCATATTTGTATCTCTGCTTTGATAAATATATATATTGGGTGTTTCTCCAAAACTATAAACTAATAAGAACTATAACTTGAGTAAACTTAATTAAGTGACCTCTTAAAAAAATATCTCATGTCTTCTGTTCTCAAAAAGTAAGAGAAGTATAATTAATTTTGCAAGATTTATAAATGTAAGGCTCTTGGTAGAGGATCTAATCCAAATATCCACTTTATAAACAAGCAAACTAGACCAGGGTGAGGAAATGACTTGTTTCAGATGACAGAGCACCCAAAACAGAAAAGAAGAACAGAACTGAGAGTAACTGTGTCCCTTTGTCATGCTCTCTCCTCTTAAGTTACTTCTTTTTCTTTTTAACATTTTTTTTATTTATTTACTTGAGGGAGAGAGAAAGGGATAGAGCACAAGCAGGAGGAGGAACAGAGGGAGAAGCAGAATCCCCACTGAGCAAGGAACCCAATGCTGGGCTTGATCCTAGGACCCTGGAATCACGAACTGAGCCCAAGGCAGATGATTAACCGACTGAGGCACCCAGGCACCCCTACTTCTTTCTTTAAAGTAGGAAAACAGGATACTATTGGATCTTTGGTTTGGGTGACTTGTACAGGGGCTACACTGTAGAATGTACAGCAGTATCCCTGACCTCAACCCACCAAATGCCAGTAGCATGATTTCCCCAGTAGTAACAATCCAAAACATCTGCAGACACTGTCAAATAACCTCTGGGGGACAAAAATCTCCCCCAAAGGACAACCACAGCTTTAAAATTCATGATGCTGGAAAAAAGCTAAAATAAAAGAAAATAAGTGACGATGAAGTTCTAAAGAAAGCCTCAGACAGTAATTGTAGTCAAGAAAATAAAGAATATATGTGAATGTGATTGCTTGTCCTCCTCATTTCCTTTGACCTTCAGCATATATAAATTGCTTGAATACAGAACTGAATCTGACTGAATTTTGTTTCTTCAATGTCAGAGCACATTGAAACACACGGTAAAAAAGCTCATTTGAAATGACGGTATTTCAAAACTGTTGGAGAGAAAAAAGTGTTGGATATTTGATTATGCATACCCTCCTGCATTCCAAAAATTGCCAAGAGATTACATTTAAAAGTCATATGGCAATTTCTCACGTTAGTGTGAAAGTGGCAAATTAACAGAGAACGAAAATGGTGTTTGTGTCTCTTTCATGCATCATTTGAATTGCCCTCAATTTATATTTGCATCCCCCACACAGGGCTTCCAGAATCTTTGGAGCCCCCAAAACTTCTAACAGTAACTAAAAGATTCAGGGTGTGACTTGGGTGGACCGAAGCCTGTCACAGCAAACAGCTGCAAATGTTCAATGCACACAAATCCATTTTTAGTTAATGGTTTTATTTTTAATTCCAGAAATGAAGTTGGAACCTTGCTTTTTTTCACATGAAGCACAAAAGATAGGCTTAAATCAACTCTATTGTGTTGTTGTTGTTTTTTTTTTTTACCTTTTATCTTTATATCCTAAATATCCTTAAAGCATGTAAATATATGAATTTTGAGTAAAATAACAAATTATTTCAACTTGATGGGATTTTGGTAACTATAAAGCTAGAGATCTGAGTGGCTGAATAACTATTACCTTCCATATAGCAGATGACCAGTAAAATATTAACTCGTCCTCTGGTTTAAATTCAATAAACTTACTAAGAAAAACTAAATTAAAGAACTGGAGAATCAACAACAAATCAAACCAACTCCACACATAAAAAGGGAAACCATCAAGATTAGAGCTGAGATCAATGAGGTAGAAACCAGAGATACAGTAGAATGTATCAATGAAACTAGAAGCTGGTTTTTTGAAAGAATCAATAAGATCGATAAACCATTGGCCACACTAATCCAAAAGAAAAGAGAGAAAGCCCAAATTCATAAAATTATGAATGAAAAGGGAGAGATCACAACTAACACCAAGGAAGTAGAAACAATCATCAGAAGTTATTATCAACAGTTATATGCCAATAAGCTTAGCAATCTAGATGAAATGGATGCATTCCTGGAAAACTATAAACTACCAAAATTGAACAAGGAAGAAATTGACAACCTGAATAGACTGATATCTAGTAACGAGATTGAAGCAGTGATCAAAAACCTCCCAAAAAACAAGAGCCCAGGACTGACGGATTCCCTGGAAATTCTACCAAACTTTCAAAGAAGAAATAATACCTATTCTCCTGAGGCTGTTTCAAAAAATTGAAGCAGAAGGAAAACTTCCTGACTCTTTCTATGAAGCCAGCATTACAATGATCCCCAAACCAGGCAAAGACCCTACCAAAAATGAGAATTTCAGACCAATACCACTGATGAATATGGATGCTAAGACTCTCAACAAGATCCTAGCCAACAGGATCCAACAGCACATTAAAAATCCACCATGATCAGGTGGGATTCATCCCTGGGCTACAAGGATGGTTCAACATTCGCAAATCAATCAATGTGATACAACAAATTAATATGAGAAGAGAGAAGAACCACATGGTCCTCTCAATTGATGCAGAAAAAGCATTTGACAAAATTCAGCATCTGTTCCTGATTAAAATGCTTCAAAGTATACGGATAGAGGGAACATTCCTGAACCTCATCAAATCTATCTATGAAAGACCCACAGCAAATATCATCCTGAATGGAAAAAAGCTTGCAGCCTTCCTGTTGAGATCAGAACAAGACAAGGATGCCCACTTTCTCCACTCTTATTCAACATAGTATTAGAAATCCTAGCAACAGCAATCAGACAACAAAGAGAAATAAAAGGTATCCAAATTGGCAATGAAGAAGACAAACTCTCTCTATTCGCAGATGACATGATTCTTTATATGGAAAACCCAAAAGACTCCACCCCCAAACTACTAGAACTCATACAGCAATTCAGCAACGTGGCAGGATACAAAGTCCATGTGCAGAAATCAGTGGCTTTCTTATACACTAACAATGAAAATACAGAAAGGGAAATTAGAGAATCAATTCCATTTACTATAGCACCAAGAATCATAAGATAACAAAAGAGGTAAAGGATCTGTACTTGAGGAACTACAGAACACTCATGAAAGAAATTGAAGAAGACACAAAAAGATGGAAGACCATCCCATGCTCTTGGATCGGAAGAATAAACATTGTTAAAATGTCTATACTGCCTAGAACAATCTATACCTTTAATGCCATTCCAATCAAAATTCCACCGGTATTCTTCAAAGAGCTGGAGCAAATAATCCAAAAATTTGTATGGAATCAGAAGAGACTGCGAATCGCTAAGGAAATGTTGAAAAAAAAAATAAAACTGGGGGCATCACGTTACCTGATTTCAAGCTTTATTACAAAGCTATGATCACCAAGACAGCATGGTACTGGCATAAAAACAGACACAAAGACCAGTGGAACAGAGTAGAGAGCCCAGATATGGACCCTCAACTCTATGGTCAATTAATCTTCGACAAAACAGGAAAAACTGTACAGTGGAAAAAAGACAGTCTCTTCAATAAATGGTGCTGGGAAAACTGGATAGCTATATGTAGAAGAATGAAACTTGACCATTCTCTTACACTGTACACAAAGATAAACTCAAAATGGATAAAAGACCTCAACGTGTGACAGGAATCCATCAGACTCCTAGAGGAGAACATAGGCAGTAATCCCTTCGATATCAGCCACAGCAACTTCTTTCAAGATATGTCTCCAAAGGCAAAGGAAACAAAAGCGAAAATAAACTTTTGGGACTTCATCAAAATCAAAAGCTTCTGGACAGCAAAGGAAACAGTCAAAAAAACAAAGAGGCAACCCACGGAATGGGAGAAGATATTTGCAAATGACAGTACAGACAAAAGGTTGATATTCAGGATCTATAATGAACTCCTCAAACTCAACACACATGAACAGGCAAACGTATCAAAAAATGGGCAGAAGATATGAACAGACACTTCTCTAATCAAGACATACAAATGGCTATCAGACACATGAAAAATTGTTCATCATCACTAGCCCTCAGGGAGATTCAAATTAAAACCACATTGAGATATCACCTTACACCAGTTAGAATGGCCAAAATTAACAAAACAGGAAGCATGTGTTGGAGAGGATGTGGAGAAAGGGGAACCCTCTTACACTGTTGGTGGGAATGCAAGTTGGTGCAGCCTCTTTGGAGAACAGTGTGGAGATTCCTCAAGAAATTATAAATAGAACTTCCCTATGACCCTGCCATTGCACTCCTGGGTATTTACCCCAAAGATACAGTTGTCGTGAAAAGAAGGGCCATCTGTACCCCAATGTTTATAGCAGCAATGGCCATGGTCGCCAAACTATGGAAAGAACCAAGATGCCCTTCAACGGACGAATGGATAAGGAAGATGTGGTCCATATACACTATGGAGTATTATGCCTCCATCAGAAAAGATGAATACCCAACTTTTGTAGCAATATGGACGGGACTGGAAGAGATTATGCTGAGTGAAATAAGTCAAGCAGAGAGAGTCAATTATCATATGGTTTCACTTATTTGTGGAGCATAACAAATAGCATGGAGGACATGGGGTGTTAGAGAGGAGAAGGGAGTTGGGGTAAATTGGAAGGGGAGGTGAATCATGAGAGACTATGGACTCTGAAAAACAATCTGAGGGGTTTGAAGTGGTGGGGGTGTGGGAGGTTGGGGTACCAGGTGGTGGGTATTCTAAAGGGCATGGATTGCATGGAGCACTGGGTGTGGTGAAAAAATAATACTGTTTTTCTGAAAATAAATAAATAAATTTAATTAAAAAAAAAAAAAAGAAAAACTAAATTACAAACGTGTGTTTTACCATCAAAATCATAAAAATCTCCACCTCTTTATCTCCCTACACAGACACATAAGCCTGCTCTGCATAACAAACTTTTTTTTTCTTGTTGTTGGTTTGTTTTCATTTTTTATTTTTTTAAGAGTGGAAGCTGGGAGGGGCAGAGGCAGATAATCTTAAGCAGGCTCCATTCCCTGTGTGGAGCCCAATGTGGGGCTTAACCTAACAACCCGGAGATCATGATCACAGCTAAAATCAAGAGATGGATGCATAATTGAGCTACTCAGGCACCCCCAGAACAAACTTTGTTAAAGATTATATACTGGAAACACACACAGACATACACACACACACATACACACAAGTAACGATTAGTCCCTATAAAACAAGAAAAGAAAATAACTATTTTACCTATTGATAATTTGGAAAACTAAATTGTGCATAGTACATGTACAAAAAAACCAAAAAATGGTCACATGTATATATTAATTCAGTGTCTAACAATCTTCACAATATTGTGTGAACTGTAACTTCTTGCCTACAAATGGTGGGGGTATATTTGGTGGAAAGAACATTATTTGGCTGGTTGGAGGTCAAAGTTTTGGAAGATATTTGTCATTTAACATGACTTGCACTAAAACAACAATGATGGAACAAAAGCAATCTTCCTAAACACGATATATAGCAAAAATATTTGTAAAACTGCTATAATATTCTTATTATTCAATGTGTCTTATACACGGATGGCAGTTTTAAAAATCTAACAGCAAAGCAGTCATTTAATATGTTTAGGACATGATTATTCTGAAGCAGAGGCATGCCTGGCATTATTTAGTTCCCTGCTGAGCTAATAGTAAAATAGCTTTTAGATGCCAAGCTATCAGTGTCTACTTTCTTCCCAAATTCAGCCTATATCCTTTCCTAGAGAAAAGATAACTACTTGGGAGAAGGGTAAGAACAGATACAAGGTTATGTTGCTATATTAGGGATGGAGGGAAAAGTGAGATTGGTTTTTTCATGAAAGTACTTTTGCTTATGCATTGCTAATGCATCAAATGTAATTTGCTCTTGAAAATTCTCTGTCAAAAATTCTGCACATTCTTTATGACCCAGCTAAAATGCCCACTGCTCCAAGGAGACTTCCTTATCTGTCCTATGGAACACAGAATACTTATGATTAAGTCCGTTTCTCCTCAGAACCTTCTCTGCTTGCATGGACATTTCATGGCACTGAGCATATTTTGGCTTCTATTTAAGAAGCCAAAATATATAATCCATTTATATATATTCCATTTATATTTAGAGCTCTATCACCACTACTGATTAGTGAGCTGTTTAGTATATCAATAACCTAATCTTTACATCCTCCAGATTGTCTAACATAGAAATAGTCAAACAATTATTATTATTCATTTATTTTTTTTCTTCTGCCTAGTCTACAGACAATGACTTTTATAGATTTCTGGAAAGATTATAATCTATGAAAGACACATTCTTTGACTGATTTATGGAAACAATGGTCTATTACAATTGTCCAATATTCCAAGAGAGGTAGATCTTTTTCAGGAGGAATACCACCAAGTGGGAATTCTACAAACCAAAATAACAATATTATGACACCTAAACACTGGTCATAGTTTTCCAAGGATGCCATAACAACATAATATACACGAGTGGTTTAAACAACAGAAATATATTTTACCACCGTTACTGATGCTAGTATTTCAAGATGAGGTTGATGGCTGGTTTGGTTTTTTTCCCAAGGCTTCTCTCCTTCACTTACAGGGGGTTACCTTTTACCCTCAGTCTGTGTTGTTTCTGTTCTAATCTCTTTTCATAAAAATATCAGTTATTTGGGTTAGGTCCATCCTAACAAACACATCTTAAACTTCTTAAGGCTTTTATCTCCTAATACAATCACACTCTGGTGTACTGGGGGTTTTGATTTCAACCTATGAATCTGAGAAGGAGCACAATTCAGCCTGTAACATTGCCTATTTTAATTTCTAAATCTCTAACTACTACCTTCTTAATATTTTTTCGCTTTAAAACCTGAGAATCAATACAGATGTTGAATCTTAAGTTGTTCTCTATTGTATATGCTTGCCATGTTGCTTTAGATTTTATAAACAGGTTCAAGAAATGCTCATTTTTAACTTTTTTTTTTTTTTTTTTTGAGAGAGAGAGACAGAGAGGGAGAGAGGAGGGAAGAGGCAAAGGGAAAGAAAGAGAGAGAATTTTAAATAGGCTCCACGCTCAGCAGGGCAGAGTCCAAAGAGGGGTTTGATCTCATGACCCTGAGATTATGACTTGAGCCGAAATCAAGATTTGGATGCTTATCCGACTGGGTCACCCAAGCACTCCAAGACATGCTAATTTTTAAATAAGAAACTATTTTCCTGGGAATGATAATTATTCTAGCTCTCTAAAACCTTTTTTCGAGAAGCAGAATCAGAAAGCATTTCATAAACATCATTCACCTAAATGACTTTTTAAAATTCTTGAGTTAGATTTTTTCTATGCTTTTAGATCTTACTATTAAAATTATCTAGACTTGAAATACAAATTACAGAATATGAATACACATACACATGGTTCTGAATTCTCATTTTATTATTGTTAATTCTAGCTAAAAAAAAAATTCCTTTTCTGAAAGGAATAAAACTTTGCTTATATCCAAGGCCCCAAAGATAAATGTATGCATATAATTCCATGGCTGAGAAATGAATTTTTTAACATGAGAGTTGTGGCTACCTTTGGCATTTCTTAGACTCTGTGCTTTAATATGTTTACAAATATGGAACAGTAAGAGGATAGTTGTTTTTAGCTCACAATCAATTATTTTAAAAATAAGGAAAAAATCAATATGAGACAACAAAGCTGTCCAAGTATCATTAAAGAAATAGAAATAGCTAGTTATTTTAAAATGTGCAGCTAGGTATGGGATCTTAATCTGTACTTTCTTATTGTGGGAGCTACTAAAACTTCACTATGAATATAAAGCAAAAGGAAAAATAGGAAATGGCTCACACTCTAGGTAACAAATACAGAAAAGCATGACAGGGATTATTTCCTATTACATAAATCACATTTGTTTACTTTCTTGCCTGGTAAGACTGCCACCTCTTTGGAAGGAATGACAATAATTTGCCTTAATCTGATCATATTTTGAACATCAAAGAGGTTGCAAAAGAATTGCTTATTATCTACCTACGAATAAATTTATCTTTATATGTACAGGTATAACCTTTTTTAATATCAGAAAACATATATGATTTTATGTTCAAAGGAGCATATGAACAGTTCATATATGAAGCCAAATATATGATTAGAAATTAAGATATTAAAAATTAGTTCCTTCATATCTTATATTATCCAGTGAATATTTGCTGATTTTAGAAGATGCCGGAAATATTTTACATTACCATAGTCAATTTTACTTGCATATTGAATTCAAAATCCATTTTCCCTGGTTGCCATATTAATGACAGCAGATACCTATATGAGTAATTTATGATATATAAACAATTGCAGTCCTGCACTTTTTTAGCACAAGTACTAGCAATTTTCATTTAATGATGGCTTACTATTTTCTAGGTACTTTGTTAAATGCTTAAACATGATCATATCTAATCCACAAAAATCTTTGAAGAAATATTTCACTCTTTACAAACAGGTGGAAAATGAGAATTAGAAAACTTAATTTTCTCAAGTCCTGCATAACTGGCAACTCCATGATATATGTACCCATGTTTCTCTGGCTTCCATCTACCACCCCAAACGACACACAGACACATGCCCTCAAAAAACACACCCACAGAAGGAATGTTGAAAGAAGTCAATTAAACAGTCTTAGGCAATCACAGGAATATAAGCAAGAGATATTTATGGGAGGACCAGGCCGAAAGTTCCAGAGGGTTCCCCCCATCATTACTCCAACATGCACTGATGTCTTCCTCCTCCAAACTTTGAATAATCGAAGCCACATAGATTAGCACTGAATTGGCATCACTGCCTTACTACTTTGATGTCTTAAATGCATCTGTCTTGCTTCCTCACCTTTATATAGAATCTCAGTCCGAGATTGTTAACAGGATTGTAGCATTGTGCTATCTAGCCTTGTTCTAGCATTCTGTTTGTTACATGTCCATAGCTCCCATGAAAGGGCATGCGGTATAGCTTGCTTTTTAATAAAGATGTTGCTGGCTTGTTTGAGTTGCTGTTCTATATAGTTCAGAGTACCTAGAATGCCAGATCAATTCAGATGCCCTAGACTGAATTACCTTGCTACGCAGAAAAAGAAGAGGAAATCACTCTTGAATCAGATCACTTTTAAAGGATCTCCACTGAAGCAAAACTGACTACTTCCTAGGTTAGCTGGGGTTTTGAACCAAAAACCAAACTGTCCCTAGACATATCAGGTGGTTAAAATATTTTCTTCTTTTTTGCCCCCTCCATTTCCCACTAATACTGAAGGCAATCTGGAAAATCTATCTGACATCCTTTAAAAACAAAGTAGTATTTCCCAAAGAAGATACCTAAGTAACAGAGTGGCAGAATATCCTTAGAGGTCTAACTATGAGCTTGTGAAACATTCTGAAATTGTTACTGTCTCCGTTATTTAAGATAAGTTTTTACATTCTCCAGCCCCTTTATTCTCACCCTACTCACAATTTAAAAGAGTAGTGTTGTCAAATATCATATTCCTTATTGCTGTTTTAAATGGCAGCTGAGAAAACCATTGTGAGGACTGTAATTCACTTATTTGACTATTTAACATGGGCTTTACTTATTTTTTTTTAAATATAACACATTTCTTACCTCTTATTTTTACAAATCTGGGGGAGTTAACTATTCTGCATATGGAAACTTTTAGAACAGGTGGCTAAGTCATGGCTGACTGTCCTCCCAAATGACAATCACGCACCCTTTTGATTTTGATGAAGCTGACTTAGCCACCTGCTGTTGATTTCTCACTATTCTTAATTCCTCTTGGAGCCATCAGGTTCACTTTTTAAGGAAAAAGAAGAAAATGAGAACCTTCCAGCTTGCTCTGTCACTAATACTTTGATGAAATCTGGCAGTGATGACATAAACAAAGCAAGCTTTTATGTATAAAAGATAAATCCAATGACCTCACAGAATATGATACAAAGGCAGGATGAGATGAGGCCAGAAATATTACATCTTAGTAATATAATAAAGTTACTTGAGGGTCCTCAAATTAATGCTAATAGATGATACAAAAATTCTAGTCCCCTTTCTCTCCTACCTTTTCTCCAATTCTAAGGTTATTTGTTTTATATCATCTTCCCCTTGGTAACCCACATAAAAAGCTCTTTCCCAAAACCCAGGCCTCAGTCTTCCATTGTTCTCAGTCTATCACACACAATTACGTTCATTAGTATGATGTGGTAATTGATGGCTTGAGTTCTGGAAGGAGACCATCATTGTCTCAGACCCAGTTCCCAGGAGTATTATTTAACTTGCCAGTACTTAAACTTAACTCAACTGTAAATGAGGATAAACATAAGAGAAAGCTATCAGTTCATTTCTAAAAACTAAATCTTTTTATTAATATATAATGTATTACTTGTTTCAGAGGTACAGGTCTGTGATTCCTCAGTCTTACACAATTCATAGCACTCACCTCAGCACATACCTTCCCAATGTCCATCACGAAGCCACCCCATCTCTCCCACCTCCTTCCCTCCAGCAAACCCAGTTTGTTTCCTGAGATTAAGGGTCTCTTATGGTTTGTCTCCCTCTCTGGTTTCATCTTGTTTCATTTTTTTCCTCCCTTCCCTTATGATCCCCTGAAAACTAAATCTTTTCAAACCACTCACAAAAGTGCTTGGCATTAAAAAAAAAGAGAGAGAGAGAGAGAGAAGAAAAGAAAACAAAGAAAAAACCCTCAAAATTTAAATCATTACTAGTATTACTATTATTAATGATACTACTGACCTGTTTATTACTATCATTTCTTTGCTTCATATACCACAGTTTACTTTCATCACTTGAACTTAACTCAACTTATACACTATTGACTCCGAAATTAGAACTTCTCTTCTAGGTTAATACAAGGCAGTGATTTAAACATACTCTCAACAAGATATTAGCAAATAAAGTCCAAGAAAGTATTAAAAAGGATTATACACCATAACCAACTAGGATTTATTCCAGGTATGCAAGGCTGGTTCAAAATTTAAAATCAGTGAATGTAATCCATCACATCAACAAGCAAAATAAAAAACAAACAAACATATGATCCTATGAATAGATACAGAAAAATTGTATTACAAAATCCAAGACCCATCTCTTTTCTTTTCTTTTTTTTTTAAAGATTTTATTTATTTATGGGGGGGCGGGAAGAGCGAGCACAGGCAGACAGAATGGCAGGCAGAGGCAGAGGGAGAAGCAGGCTCCCTGCTGAGCAAGGAGCCCGATGTGGGACTCGATCCCAGGACGCTGGGATCATGACCTAAGCCGAAGGCAGCTGCTTAACCAACTGAGCCACCCAGGCATCCCCCAAGACCCATTTCTGATAAAAACTCTCAACAAACTAGAAATAGAGGGAAACTTCCTGAACTTAATAAAGACATTTGCCCAAAACTTACAACAAGTAAGTTTCCATTGGTGGAAAACAAGATGCTTTCCCCCAAAGATTAGGAATAAGGCAAGTATGTCGCCACTCACCACTTCTATATAACACTGTACTGGACATCTTACCTAACATAGTAAGAGAAGAAAATGAAATAAAAGGTATACTAATTGGAGATGAAGAAATAAAACTTTTCTTTAAATAGATGACAAGATTATCTATGTAGTAAAGTTCCTAAGAATCAATTAAAAAAAAAAAAAAAACAACTTCTGGAACTAAGTGATTTTAGCAAAATTAAAGGATATGGGCTAACATACAAAAGTCAATTGTAAAAAAATGGATTTTGGAACACTCCATCAAAAACTAATGATGTATTTTATAGTGACTAAAATAAAACAATAAAAAAGAAGTCAATTGTTTCCATATATACTAGCAATGAACACTTAGAGCTAAAATTTAAAACACAATACCATTAGCATTTCAACAATTTAAACACTTAGGCCAAAATTAACAAATACAGCCAAGATGTATATGAGAAAAACTATAAAAATATGATGAAAGAAACTTAAAAATCTAAATAAATCTACAGCTAGTTCAAGTCCATGGACACGAAGACTTATATTATCAACTTTTTTTAATTTGATCTATATATTTAACACAATCCCAATCAAAATTCTGGATGTTAATTTTATGGATATCAACAAAATGATTCTAAAGTTTATATGGAAAGGCAAATGACCCAGAATAGCCAAAAGACTACTGAAGGAGAAGAAAAAAGCCAGAGGAATGTCACGACACAACATTAAGCTGTGAGTGCTATGAAATGTGTAAGCCTGATGATTCACATACCTGTACCTCTGGGGCAAATAATACATTATATGTTAAGAAAAATAAAAAAATAAAAATAAAACAAAAGTTTATAAAAAACAAAAAGACTTATTATAAAGCTAGAGTACTTGAGACAGTATGGTATTAGCAAAAGACTAGACAAAGAACAGAAAAGAGAGCCCAGAAAAAGACCCTCACCAATACTGTCAACTGATTTTTGACACAGCAGCAAACGTAATTCAATGGAGAAAGGTCAGTCTTTTCACCCACTAGTGCTAGAGCACTTGAACATGTGCAAAAATTGAATTTTTTTCATTTTTGAAAATGTGTAGATTCTGACCTTACACCTTTCACAAAAATTAACTCAAAATGGATCAAAGATTTCAATGTAAAATGCAAAATGATAACAGGAGAAAATCTATGTGATTTTGGATTCACAGATGACTTTTTAGATACAACATCCAAAGATGTATGAAAGAAAACAATCAATATTGGTTCATCAATTCTAATAAATGTACCAGACTAATGTAAGATATTCATCATTGGGGAAACGAGGTGCAGGAAAGAGGTGGGGAGAGAGAAGGTGCGACATGATAACTCTCTATACTTTCTGATAGTTTTTTCAATCTAAAATAAAATTGCTCTAAGGCCAGTCTATCAATTTACAAAACAAAGCAACAAAATTGTGTCCATAGTAATGACAACACAAAATGCTGGCGAGGCTGTGAACCAAGAACAGCTCTCATTCACTGCTGGTGGGAATGCAAATGGTACACTGACTTTGGAAGATAATTTGGGGCTTTCTTACAAAATCAAGCATACTCTTACTGCACAATCCAGCAATCACCTTCCTTACGATTTACCCGAAGGAGATAAAAACTTGTGCCCGTACAAAAACCTGCACACAGATGTTTATTGCAGCTTTATTCATAATGGCCAAAACCTGAAAGCAACCAAGATATCCTTCAGTAGGTGAATGGATAAACTATGGTACATCCAGACATGGGATATTATTCAATGCTAAAGGAAAATGAGCTATGAATATGAAGGAAACTTAAGTGCATATTACTAAGTGAAAAAGTCAATCTGAAAGGCTACAACTGTATGATTCCATCTGTATGACATTCTGGAAAAGGCAGAACTATAGAGACAGTCAGATCAGTGGTCCTTGGGACTTGGAGGTGGGGAGGATTAATATGTGGAACACAAGAGGATTTTTAGGGCAGTGAAAATTCTCTGCATGATTTACTCAAACCCACAGACTGTACAGCATCAAGAGTGAACTGTAATGCAAACAATAGACTTTGGGCAATTTGGTGGGTCAATGTAGGTTCCACCGTAACATATATACCATTGAGAGGATGCTGAAAATGCTGGAAGCTATGTATGTGTGGGGACAGAGGGTATATGGGAAATCTGTACCTTCTCCACAATGCTAGAAACCTTAAACTGATCTATAAATTGAGCTATGGCTTAGAGTTATTTGAATACATTGAGTAGTCTGGGAATTCATTCTAAATCTACCTAGTCGTTTTGAGTTTTCAGTAACTCTGCTAAGTAAGTATTCCCTAAATCACAGTAATATTGTTAAGATTTCATATCGTTGACTCTAAGCTGGCATTTATTTTTAGATTACAATACTGTATGAATACCAGAAAAATAAAGTGTCAAATCAACTCTAACATATTTTAAGACTCATCTTCACTTCAGAAATTTAAAATGTGAAAAACATATATTGCAGAATCTATAAAACACAAGTAAAGTGAACAGGCTTCTTATGGACCATTCATCATGTACTCTAAAAGGAAAGAAAAACATTTGCCACTGCATTATAACAAGGGAGGTCTGCATATATCAGTTTCAGAACCAAATAATTACCTTAATTTTGGCTCTAAAGTTTTCAGTAGTGAAGCAATTGAGTGGCTCAGTTGGTTAAATAGCCAATAGTTGTTTTCTTTCATACAAAATAGATTTTGGCTCAGGTTATAATCCCAGAGTCCTGGGATCCAACCTGTGTCTGGATCCGCCCTCAGTGGCGAGTCTGCTTGAGTATTCTCTCTCCCCCTCTTCCCAGGCCCTTCCCCCAACATGCACTCACGCACTCTCTCCCTAAATTAAGTAAATATTTTAAAATATATACATAAAATAAAATTTTCAGTAGTGACTGCCAAGAGAGAAACATGATATTTTACATAATTCAGAGGGTCTATAAAATATTCACAAATCCAGGTAAAACAAATTATTCTAGCTACTAAGACAAGAGAAAAATTTATGATCAATTCTTAAGCATATCCATGTAAAAAGGAATGCTGCAAGACCAAGTCCTGGGTATGTTCTTATGTAATATTGAGCTAACCTTAATATTACAAATCCGAGAACTTCAGATGATAGCATTTTCCTCTATGCTTTCCCTTTCAAGGACTGGCATAATATATGCCCAAATATACTTCATCCTTCACAAGTATTTTTCTTCAATATTATAGCGTTTTTTGAAATACTTGTTTGGGTAATAAATTTGATGGGCATAATTTTAAAACAAACTAAAATTTAGAAAGTTATTAGCTTTATGTAGGAATCAAGTAATCAACTCAAGCATTAAGCCAGACACACAGGAACTAAGTAGCTGAACAAAACTTCTCCTTCGAAGCAATATCAAGGTCATAATTTGCATAGCAGCTCATCAGCATAAAATTAAAGGTCAACTGGCTCAAGACTGAGTATAATTTTAATGCAAATAATTGGCAAGGCAAGTGTGCACTAAGATAAAAGCACTGCCAATGAGGAACAATTTCTCCTCATGAACGTAATTTTGTTGAATCAGATGACCAACTTCATAGGCAGTACATTAACTTAAACGGAATTTAAATGGTTCAACTATTACACAGTCAAGTAAGAATCAATCTATAAATCTAAGAATTCTTAATTATTTCTATTACCATTTCCATAAGTTTAAGAATGTAATATCCTGCATATTTTTATTTGCTGAAAGGACTAAATCAGAATCATCCTAGTTATAAACTCCATCTCCTCGCATCTGAAGAACTGGAAGGTTTATTTTACTACGATCAGAACATCTTAAGTACAGGAGCACCCGGGTGGCTTCAGTCAGTTAAGGGTCTGCCTTCGGTTCCGGTCATGATCCCGGGGTTCTGAGATTTGAGACCCACATCTGGCTCCTTACTCAGCAGGTAGTCTGCTTCTCCCACTCCCCCTCCTTCTGCCCGATGCTCCCCCTACTCCCGCTCACTCGATCTCTCTCTCTCCTTCTGTCAAATAAATAAATATAATCTTTAAAAAAGAGAGAGAGAGAGAGAGAGAGAATGTCTTAACTATAGAAAAGCACATGCTTTTGCTAATAAAATCCTTGACTTTTTTTAAAGCTATTTCCCCCTAATATCACAAATAATCCCCACATCTTTCAAACCCTAAAGAGCTATACAGTCTGTGGAACAAAGGGGACACCTTCCTACCCAGTGGGCAATCAGGGAATGTGGGAAAGAAAGTGCCTAGAGAAGAATTTAAGGAGGAGATCTGTAATGGCCTATGACATTCTGTCACACTTACTTATTGATTTTATTTGAGGAGAATAACCACAGGCTTTACAAAAAAAAATTAAAAATGATGACCTTTTATTTTGGGGAGAAACTAAGGGATCTCTCTGAAGAATCTATTTTCACCTCAAAACATCAACATAAAATTATTTGGTTGCTTATTATCCACAAGATTGCGTTGTCATTGTGCATGTGGACTTTTTATGATTGTCTCCATCAGTTAGACACTGTTTGGGTCTGTTTTTGAAATGCAGGCATTTGCAAGGCTGCCAAAGCCAATTATTTGCAGGAATGAAGGGTAAAAAAAGCTGTCAGTAGGTATAAATGCTTTTACAAATTTGTGACTTTTCTAGAAACAAGAACAGTATCATTGAACATTTAAAAGAAATGTGTGGGGGTTAAGGGGCTCTCTAAAATACTTTGTTTTATTCCTAGTTTTGATTCTATACAATAAGGATAAATTATTGGGTAAAGACAGGAAGGTAATTCAAAATAAATAAATCACTTCTTTCACATTTAAATTAAGGCCAATTACACAAATGCTACTATTCCTTTTTTTAAAAAGATTTTATTTATTTATTTATTTATTTGACAGAGAGAGAAAGAGAGAGAGAGAGAGTGCACAAGTAGGCAGAGAGACAGGCAGAGAGAGAGAGGTGGAAGCAGGCTCCCTGCTGAGCAGAGAGCCCGATGTGGGGCTCCATCCCAGGACCCCGAGATCATGACCTAAGCCAAAGGCAGCGGCTTAACCCACTAAGCCACCCAGACACCCCCAAATGCTACTATTCTTTGAGAAATCAAGTCACGGAAATGCTTCAAGAGGAGTGAGAAAACACTCCGCTTCATTCTTGGGTAGGTGCTGTGATTTGCATAGGTACAGACATTTTAATGCAATAATTTATAGGCAGTGAATTCCAAACCAGGAGGCAAACTAAATTTGTTTTCTGAATCTAGGCAATTCTGCAGTATCTTTCAAAATATGTTGTGTCCAAATCACCTCAGAAAGAATCCGACAATCACTCTGAAGTGCCAGATAAGAAAACTATATCAATCTTGCATTTCCACAATCTTACTCTGAGATCTTTATGCATCACAAAATCTGAGAGACACCACATTAAAATAAATAGTACGTGTGCTCCTAAAAAGACTAACTTCACGTTTACCATGAAGAAAGGAGTAGTAACCTCTGCATTAAAGGACAGAAAATGAAAATCAGACTTCTCAAATCTTAGGATTTCAATTAAGTTGTAGTCAAATATTTTTAGAAAAAAATGTATTTATTATACATATATAATTGGCCTCAAATATTAAGTAATTCAAATTAGTCAATAATTGTCTACTGATAATTAGGATGATAAACATGCCTATCCTCATGTGGTTGTTCAGCGCTGAGCGGTGAAAAATAACCACCAACCACTATTAAGACTTAACCAGGAAAACTTACTCCCCACTCACATCTGTATGTATACTGAAGCTATTCTCAATAATCTAAAAAGGTCAGTTTAATCTCCAAAATTCACAACTCCACGCTAACTGGAGGTGTAGACTTCAGAACTTTAGAGCACATGACTGGGAGAAAACTAAGAGGTCAGAAGTGCAGTAACTTCATTTTACAAGAGGTGAAATCATAGACACCAACATAGGATGTGCAAAAGGCCAGAATTCTTGATGTTGAATTGATGACTTTTTACTACTATCTAGATCACACAACCTCCTCACATTGTTATCTTATAAGTTTCTTAAATAATACAATTTCCCTTTCAACAACTTTTAATTGCTTGTTTGGGCTACTAAGAATAATCTTTCTCCTGCCTAATATTTTATATTCACGTAGCTGTCTTCCAAACTGCATATCCCATAAACTGAATGTTCTGCACATCGACTCCTCACCAATGTTTGTATCATTAAGCCATGTAACTACTTTTAAAATGCTCATTCTTGGGGCTCCTGGGTGGCTCAGCTGGTTGGGCATCGGACTATTGATTTTGTCTAGGGTCATAGTCTCAGGGTCCTGGGATCCAGCCCCTCAACGGGCTCTGAGCTCAGCGGGGAGCCTGCTTGGGATTCTCTTGCCCGTTCCCTCTTCGTGTCCCTCATGTGCTTGCATGCACGTGCTCACTCTCTCTCAAATTAAAATAAAATAAAGTAAAATAAAGTAAAATGGTCATTCCTATATCAATTAGGTTTTTTAAAATAAACTTTCTTCAGGACCCCACATCTACGTATTTATCAAATATATTCCACCCAAAGACAGAATTAGATTTGGAATTTACTAAGGATAGGAAAGGAAAGGAAATTCGAATTTTACAATTTGCATATCTTATGCTTTCACATAATTAAATTCAAAGTATGTTGTATAAATCTTTCAAGCAGTCAAGACTTGGATGTTTTACATCCACTTTTGAAAATTATTTTTATGCTGAAAAGAATACAGATAGCATCACCCCAAATCCTTTGGATAAAATACAACCAGCTAATTTGATCTTCTAAGGGTATGAGGGACCAAAAACAAGGATCCTCCCTTACTGCCATTTCCGAACAGGACAGGACAAAATCAACTAGTATCTTGGGCAGCTTAGAGGCTTCTGAAGCTTAAGAAGAGAATTTTGCTGTAAAGAAGAGACGATGGTTGGCGCCTGGCAACAGCCTTCACATGGATTTAAGGCTCAGGCCTCTAACATGTGGCTACAGAATTGAGAACTCCGGGCACAAGCTGTAAGAAACCAGACTTCAGTTCCTCGTTTGGAAGGATATTCTCACATTCAGAGTTGTTTGAAATCAGAACAGTCTGCCTCATATGTTCTACTGAGGATTTAGGCATCACACAGAGAGCTGTTTGTTTCGGTATCATTTGTTGAAAGTAAAGGAAACCACAGTCTCTGCGTTGCCAACTCAAAGTGCAGCATACTCTGAACCACCGAAATAGTGCTTCAATCTGACAATTTCTCAAAAAGTATTAAAGTCTTTTGGAAGACAAAAAAAAAAAAAAAAAAATCAAAGAATCCGAGGTGCCTCCCTCCCAGACAATCTGACATCAGCAGAGCATTAAATTAGGGATGAGAGTAAAACTCTGTTATTTCCTGTGCAGTTTATATTCTCAAGGGCGAGTATAAGATTTGTTAAATGTGTCAACATGGATCAAGAATATTTATATATTTGCTGATATTTATCAAACACTTCATATGTGTCAGGAACTGCTCTCAGAACATTATACAACTTCATTTTTTTAATTTTAAGATTTTATTTATTTATTTGACAGAAAGAGGAACAGCGAGAGAGAGTACATGAGCAGGGGGCAGTGGGAGAGGGAGAAGCAGGATTCTCGTTTAGCAGGGAGCCCGATGCGGGGCTCTATCCCAGGACCCTGGGATCAAGACCTGAGCAGAAGGCAGATGGTTAACAACTGAGCCACCCAGGAGTCCCTATAGGACTTCATTTAATTCTCACAAGGACTCTATTATCGTTTCCTGTTTTGTGAAGAAAGGAACTGTCAGAAGGGTGAGGAGGAGTTATGTCAAAGGCCAAAATTCTTACTGTCAGCAAGTGATGGGAATCAAAATTTGAACCTTGGCAATGTGACCCCAGAGCCTGTCCTGTTACCAACTGTGCAGTGTCACATCCATGTAGGCTGCCAGGAGCTTCCCCAGATAGGAGACAAAGTGAATCATGAAATGTCAGCATTTATAGAAGAAGCATTAGCAAACATGAGCAGTGAGAATATTCATTTGAGCAAAATTATTATTTCTTCTTTAAGAAAAGGCAGCCCCCTCCTTGTCTTTAAAAGAAATACAAACTATAAATAACCCCAGATTAGAAAGAACTAAAAGGAATATCGTGGAGGACCACAGGGGAAGGAAGGGAAAACCGAATGGGAAGAAATCAGAGAGGGAGACAAACCATGAGAGAATCTGGACTCAAGGAAAGAAACTGAGGGTTAGAGAAGGGAGGGGTGGGGGGACGGGGTAACTGGGTGATGGGTATTAAGGAGGGCACGTGTGGTAGCACAGGGTGTTATATGCAACTAATGAATCGATGAACACGACACCAAAAACTAATGATGTATTCAATGTTGGCTGACTGAACATTAAAAATAAATAAATAAATAAATAAAATAAAATAAAAATTTTTCAAGTAAAAAGAGAACAAAAAATCATTTTGTTTTGATTATAATTGTCAATAGCTTTATAAACAACACCACCTTTAAAATTGAGAAAATGTGTATATATACTCCACAATACATACACAGACAGGACATAAATATAATTTTAAAATAAGAAAGGAATGATAAAGGAATGATAAAATGATAAAGGAATGGTTTGGTTAACATTACTATAGAATTCCTGGCTTTAAAAGGTAGAAATGCATAGATCATCACAATAAAAATCACGGGAAATTTTCATTCTAGCAAAAACAAAAGTAACTATCAATTGATTTTTTTTTTTTAGTAAAAAAATGAAAGGTCTAAAATACAGTAATGACACAAATCTATCTAACCAATATCCTATGCATTATTGATAAGCAATTTCCTAGAAGGGATGGATAAAAGTACTGCATCATGGGTTTCATTCAGCCTGGTGGTTAAAGTGAAGAACTATGCCATCTGAAAGGAATATCAAGATGGAAATCTTGAAGGGAGGTCAGAGAGAAGTCAATGGAAAGGAGAGCAATCAAGTTTCCCCAATTAAATGGAAAACAGAAAAGGCAGCAGAATGGTAAGAGCCACAGAAAGCCATGTAAGAAGATGAAATGTTTAAGTCCTTAAGTCCTTTACAAGTGTGTACTTCTAAATGTACCCTCTGAAGCAGTACACGAGGGGAGGTTAAGAAGAGGACAGGAGCATTATTCTCTGGTCTTGGGATAATCTGAAAAGAAACGAAAGTGACCTAATGGTTTCTGTGGCTTCTAGACCTTGTCATTAACACTCTTTTTCTGTGACTTAAGAAAAGAGTGTACGGCAAGACAATAAAAGAGCCTAAGCAAGGAAAGAGCGCATGGACACAACACACCTCTGAAATATCACCATGGTAAAGTTATTTTGTAACTAGTACTACCAAGTGTTTCCATATGTCACCTTAAGAATCTGAACCCAAATAGGATAGTCTGATAGCCTTCACTTGTGAAATGGTTGGACCTCAGCTCTCTTCTAAGCCACCCCCTCTCTACACACTTCTCTTGGCTCTATCCGCGAAGCATCCTACAAGCTCCCAGGGATAAAAACAGGATGCTGTTTCTACTTGGCTCTGGCTGCTGCTGAGGCCGCGTTTTGCAGCTGTGCTCCAAGCAAATGCCAGCTGCTCTGCCAAAATGTCACCTGACCTAAAGCTTATTACTATCCCCTCTGTGCTGTAAGGACCACCAGATAAGAGCTGGAAACCTGCTCCAGATGTCTGCTCACTGCGCTCAATCCACTTCGAGCCCCCTCTCAGCCCTTGTTTCAATTTGATGATGTTACCACTCTACCCCCCACCACACAGCCCTCTCTTCTCTATCATCAACCAGGGAACCCACTTGTTCCTCTAGGTTCAAATTTCTTACAGGACACCCTTGGAGCACAAGATGCAAAAAGAGTGACATGTTTCTTCAAATTCTACTACAGCAACAGTTTCCCCTAGGTGCGTCAAAGTCCCTGATGGCAAGAGGGTGGGCCCAGGGTGGGTGCAGGACAGGCTCAGTAAGAGGGGGCTGAACAAATACCCATTTGCCCCTTCGCCCCTTTAGTCATAGTTGTAGAGTCAAGCTCCACGATGATGACATCATTAAAAAGCTTTTTTTTTTTTTTCCCTTGCAAGTAAAATAGTACGTCCTGATAATCTGCTTTCCTCTATGCTGGTTTACAGTTTATAAGATACAGCATATATGTCTAAAGTTCAACTCTGGAAAGTTTTAATTTATTTCCCAAGAGCTTTCCTGCCTCCAGACAATGTATTGGGTAAAATGAGAATACATATATAGATGGTTGTATTAGTTTCTGTTGATGCATAAAAAAACTTCCAGAAATTTTGTGGCTTAATACAATACAAAGTTATCACCACACAGTTTCTGGAGGTCAGAAGTCCCAGAATGGCATAGCTGGCTTCTATGCCAACAGTCCTCACGAGGTTGAAATCAAGATGCCCACTGGCTTCCTTTCTCATTTAGAACTTGGGTCCTTTTCCAAGCTCATACAGGTTTTGGCAGGATGCAGTTCCTTGTGGTTGAAAAGACTGAGGTATTAATTACTAGTGGCCCCCAGGAACCTTCTGCCATGTGGCCTTCTCCTGAACATGCGATTTTGCCTCTTTAAGGCCAGCTTGTGAAGGTCAACTACTCCTGTTTCTTGTTTCTTCTAAAGCCTTACCCTTTGGGGTCAGGTTCATCTCCACTTTGATTAACTCAAAGTCAGCTGATTAAGGAACTTACCACATCTTCATCATATAACATAATATATAATACAGGGAGTGATAACCTTGCACCCAAGGGGAGAGGATTAAAAAAGGCATGTGCACCAGCGGGCTGAGGTCTTAGTGACCATCTGAAAATTCCTCCTCCTGTAGAAGATTGGGATTCTAATTATACATGCCTACCATACAGGCAACTTAGAGTTCCTTTTGCAGAACACGTATATTTATTTCCTTGCTGAAAAGAAGATCTGTTCTGCTTTTGCAGTTAAGCTGTGAACTGTATTACCCCACATGCCCCATCAAATAGACAAGTCATAAGCCATTAGCTTTAAAGCTAAAAATAATCCCGAGTCGATCCAAGATTCATTCTCCAATCATTTGGGTTGACTTTAGCATTTAGGGTACTCTGAATACACATAAAATGACCTATACCAATCCCACTCCTGAGAACTTGAGGCTATACTGGCATCAAGGTCATATATTTTAAACATTTTGGCATTTTTAATTTGACAGTGAAGAGAAGGCAGAGGCCTTTTCCATGACCTTACTCAGGTTAACAGAATCTACATAACACTTGGTTAACTAAGAGACACCTGGCGTAAGGTTTAGGGTTAACAAAGAAAGGACACCAAGCTTTAAGAAGTATGTCTTTGGATATGTCAAACACAGATCTGATTTCATGTAGTTCATGACAGGTCCTCTTAGATGACTTTCTTCATGAAACTACTTAAAAAATACAAAAAAAAAAAAATTCTATCTGCCATTAGATCTGGTTCCCAAGTTCTAACATAACAGATGCAATTACAGAATTATGCAGAATTAATGCTCTTGCTAAAAAGTAGTATTTGAGGAACATGAGTCAGGCTGCTATCTGAATTCCTTGTCTCCTCAATTGTAATTCTAATTGCCCAAACAAATTTCTACTTAAAAATTAATTAAAAGTAAAATATACCACATCATGGGCATAATAAAAATATTATAAAATATAATAGTCAGTGTCTCTCTAAGTAAAAGGCAAATTCTATCTAAGCCCATATCAAAGGAACAGAGAATAGGCATTTGAAACTAAAATACTCTGAGCTGAAGTGAAGAAAATCCGATATTTTACATTTCCTTCATTTTCTTTCTTGAGAGGGTCTCTGAGTTGGGTATAAATAGCATGTGAGTGTAAGTGTAATCATTATTTAAATAAAAGCAAGAGCAGCCTCAATAACATGGTCAAGGGTAGAAGAGCCCGCCGGTCCTGCATATCAGGAGCAGACGCCCACTGAATGACCCCTGTGTGTGAGGCATGTGTCCCGTTCAATGATACACCCCGGCATCAATGGTCTTGGCCCCGACTTCCATTTCTCTTCCATCAAGTTCTCCGTTGTTCAGGCTCAAAACTTTACATTTTCTTTGACATCCCACATCACCCCTGTTCTCCCCTGCTGAGAGTTTTATTGTAATTCCCACCATTTAATTCCCTTAATTTTCAATCTCTTGGCACTGCTGTGAAGACCACTGTACCAAAACCCTGTATTATTGCATTAGCTTTCTAAAACAACTACATTTTTCTGCCCCCAATTACCACTCTTTCCAAACTTTCGCATATATGACTGCTAGATTAATATTCCCAGATTCCTAATAAAAGGTCACATTTTCCACTTCGTATTTAAGTGCCATTTGGCAGACTCTCATCTAACTAGGTTACATGTATTGTGTAACTTAAACCTTGCAACAATCTAGCTCAATTTTCATGATCTTCATTTTGCAGAAGAAGAAACGTCATAAAAGAAATGTGAAAGCTTTCTATGGTAGAGCCAGGTATCCGACTCCAAAGCTACATCTTATAATCATGACTGTACTGTAAATTTCATGTAAATTAACAACACACATTAATCCCCATTACCCATGAAACTAAACCCAAATGCTTTCAACCTGGAACTCAAATTGGCTGTTTTTAATTCCTGAAAATAAATGGATGACACGCACCACTGTGCTTTTCCTGTCATTTAGAATGACATTTTCTGCCACCTATCCAAGAGTGATTTATCATTCAAGCTGATCTCAGGCTCTGCCCCTTCCATGAAGTGTCCAGACTCCCCAAGTTACTGCAAGATCTCCCTCTTTTAAACTTCTTAAACGACTATTTCATTTTTGTACTTATAAAAATGTCTTCTTATACTCAGGACATCTGACTTATTTCATTGTACTATGTGACATTTTTCTTCTGAGAGAAAATGAATTATTTAGGGATATAGACTTTGACTTCTCCCTTTTGCCTTCACAGTACACAGAATAATACTTTACATTAGGAAAGGGCTTTGTAGATGGTGTGCAAACTTACTAAGGGCTCTCCCTCGGCCAGCTCCTACAATGAACGGTAAGGAGGTGAACAGACATGCTCTGTGACACTGCTTCCTTGCTGTGAAACAATTCGTAGTCTAATTATGGGACAAGTAAGTATAATTTCTTGTATTTTTACATAGACAGTCACCATAGTAAGTCGGATACTGGCATGCACAAGACACTCGGGAGAGGGGCTGGTTAGTAAAATTATGTTAGTTGGAGCTACCACGTCATGGGAAAAAAGGGAGAAATAGGAGTCAGGAAGCACAGGTTACATACTCTGGGAGGAGTAAATAGACAAGCCTGATAAAAACGTTACATAGGAAATGAGACGGTAGAAATTAATAAAACAGTAGAGAAAGCAAAGCAAAAAGCACCCTGAATGGCAGCCTATGGATTTCGGATTCTCTTTGAAATGCAGTGTGGTTCTGAGTATCAACTAATAATGAACACAGCATACCGCCATACAGAGTTGCTGGTAAGATGAAAGAAGAAAGTGTTCGTACAACACCTAGCATGGTGCCTGGAAAAACACAGATGTTCACCAAAGGATACCTTGTCATTGTTCACTGATGAGAGTTCTGCTTTACACAGATAAATCTGCCACAGGACAGGGACAAAAAGAAAATGGACGCAAGCTTGCAATTAATGTGTCCCTGGAAGGAGACAGAGGCTCCGAGGCCTCTGTAAAATTCAAACACATTTGTGGGGGCAAAAAAGCAAAGCAAAGCCCAAGTTCATCTGTCTTTCCTTGAAGGCCATGGACATGCATGCTCTCTCAGAAAGATGTTAAAAGGAAGGGAAAGAGTAAAAACAATTCATTCTAAGTAGTTCTTCCCTTTTAAATCACTTATTGGTTTTCCTAAAATGAACAAGAAACTTCTGCAGGTGGGAAATTCTTTTGGCAATATAGACTACCTCCCTGGGCGCTTTCCAGCATCTCAGACATGCATCTCCTTCATGGGAATCACGGGGGCATAGATTATCTCAGACTAATCGTCTTCACAAATGTGTGGTTTCAAGAAACAAAGTGGAAAATAACCGTTTTGAGCCCATTTTGAGCTCGTTTGGTTTTTCAGGTTTTGGAGGCAGACAACACACTGACTCCTTGAAAAAGTGCTCTCCCCTTCCATCCCAAAAGAGGCTTTCTGGATCCAAAGCCCCCTGACTACCTGCTCTTTTTACTTTTCTGCTTTATTTCTGTAAATTCATTTCTACATAATTCTCTTGCTACATTTATTCTCCTGTTACAATCCTCTTGTTTTTTAACTGAATAACTGAAAAACTTTTTCAAAAAATCTCTAAGAACATTAAATACACAATCATGTGTAGTTATTTTAAATATTATTTCACACAAAAGAGAACAAAGGACTAAGCCTATTAGGCCTAAATTCTTTTGCTATAAGAAGTTTGTCTTCATTTGGTTCAAAGGCTCTCAAGAGAACATTTTTTGGAAATACTGCTGAAACTAAGCAAAAATGGTAACTATCCCTGACTCTAAACTGTATCTTGAAGAGTCCCAAGAGAGAAAGAAACTTTACGGTCCCATAAAATATCAACTTCATTTCAAGTAAATTTTATTATTGAAACATATTCTTTTAGATAAATTTGAAGATAAAATGAAGAAATAGCCGGAAGTAAGTAACAATTATTTCTATCGGACAACTGAAAGAAATACAGAAGTAGGAAAGCTTTCATTATCTTTCCTGTGCCTCAGATAAATGAATATACACATGAAAACCATAAAAGTGGTTACAACTGAATTTTGTTGAAAACAGGTCAGTCACAGTTACGATGAAATTTTGTTATCAGCAGTTATATCTAATGATGGTGAAAAAAATGAATTTAATTATCTTCCTGTGGCTGCTGTCCATCCTATCTTCAGCAGACTATAATGGAGGATTCTGTTTCCTCAAATGTATCCTGCCCACGATACTCCTATTTCCAGGACAGAACTAATGAAGGGAATGTTGTTATAGCACTTAGATTTTCTTCTGAAGATTTCTGGCCCCTTTATAAGTTTAAGTTCTAGTGAATAAATACAATGTTCTAGCTCTTATCGCTCCCCCTCTAGGAAAAGTTGTTGCTAACCTAATGTCTTCCTGGTCTAGAGATCAGAAAATAAATTTTGAAACTTTTAAAACCTCTAAGAGTCACTAATTGCTAGTGTTAACACTACTCTGATTCATTACATTTATATCGATTTTTATATTGTATTGGTTGTATTACATTCTAGTGCTTACTCTTAGCTTTTCATGTGCTGCATCTACCATACCATTTTCTCCATTATAAAGGTCATTTTGTTTCTCCAATTCTGTAATAGACTTTAAATGACTGCTCACTGAAGAATCTATTATACATGCATATGGGCATGTGTAAAATATAAGTTGAAGAAAAGGTCTCAGCACCAAAGACATGAGGCAATTTGGTCATCTGTCTTTTCACAACCCATTTTAATTTACTGTTATTTCCAAAACAGTTAAATTTAGTTTTTTCTATTTTTCTGTGTGAGCATATCAATACCTATGATTTTAAATATGTCAGGTTTCTAGTGGATGTGTATCATTGAAATGTCTGTTGAACTTATTACGATTGATATATTACCAAACGTAGCTCACTACATTTTCAGATATACATGTGTTCTGTCAAGAAGTCTCAAACTCAACTCTGAGGAACCTTTGATGAGGCCGAAAGAAAAATGGAAATAATCTGGAACTATAGGATATGAAATGTGGTTTGAATCACTGCTTTGAGATAAATGAGCATTCTGTACCTCAGTTTTCCAATCTGTATAAAAATAACCACTTCACTGAACAGCCCTAAGGATAACAGAGACTACATGGGAAAAGCACCAGTAAACAGACTGGCTTCCCTAGCTCAAGGGCTTTTTTTCCCTTGGTTTCTTACTCTTAATTTTATTTAGATTCAAGAAACTTTATCTGCAGTGTTTATCCATTTATGTCAACTCAGCTGGTTGCTTGAGGTGCTCCTCCAAATAAATTCCAAAGCAGAGAATTTGTCTTTTTCCTTCTTAGCAAGAGTTTTTGTTTTTGTTTTTTCTTGTCTGTGTCTAGAGGCACATCTCTTGGATTTATTGTAAAACAACAACAACAAAACAAACAAACAAAAACCCAGAAAAAGAATGGAATAGCAAGAGGGTGTTTCTGTTTGTCTCTGTTTTTACTCACCGAACCCCTAGTTTTTGGCTGAAGCCAGAGTGAATGCGCTCACTGTAGGACCTCACTTCATCCCAGCTGAATTCTGTCATATCGAGTGGACTGACTCCCTTATCACCACTCTGTTCAGCCACCAACTTGCTCTGTTATTAGTTATCAAAACCTGCACCTTTCTTTGTTAGACAAATTTTGTTTTATGTGTTCTTCTCTCAGTAAGATGCACCCTATTTGTCCCTTCCTTCTGCTCTGAAGCAGTGCAGTAGGAGGTTAGTCTATCACATTTAAAGATTCCTACAATGAATCCCTCTTGTGCAAAGAAAGGTCAAAATAACCAATATACAAGATTTACAAGAAACTCTTCTGGGGTAAATCTTACCTACTTTGTGTGCATATCTGAAACCAGGGAGGTACACCCCTTCAATGTTTACATAAACTACTTTTTGTTTACCTTTAGTTAAGTTTTTTGTTTTAAACAGATAATACAATGAGAGATAATATTTTCTAGAGAGCTTTATATAAAAATTGCTGGCAATTCTCCTCATAGCAGCGCTAGGTAATATATAAGTTCAAAATTTCATTTATTTAAGTTTTATTTATTTAAGTAACTTCTAGATTCCATGTGGGACTCAAACTCACAATCCCTAGATCAAAAGTCACATGTTCCTCCATCTGAGCCATGCCTCAAATACAAAATTTTAGAATAAAACTAAAATTCAGCCAAATTTCCAAATAATATCCACATTCGAACCAAAGGAAGGATTCCTTTAGGCCCTTTCAGATGGAGAAAATTGCCTGACATCCAAGAATTGTAGATAACAAGTCAAGGAGAAAGAAAATATATTAATGAGAACCTGTTATATGGTAAAATTATCGCAGTTGAGGGGAAGGGGTGGGGGAGTGAAATATGTGATAGGGATTAGAGTGCAGTTGTTCTGATGAGCACCAGGTGTTTTGTGGAAGTGCTGAATCACAATACTGTACCCCTGAAACTAACATAATACTGTATGTTAATTGGAATTAACATAAAAACTTAAAATTATTATAGCTGGATAATGAGGGTTAAAGGCTAAGTGGAGAAGAGCATTATTATTTAATGAAATATGAATTCTTTAAGAATTACTAGTTTAAAATTTAATACATATTTTGCTTGTAAAATCAAGTTACCTATACATACATATATATATATATTTTTTTTTTATTTTAATCAGACAACATGAGTTTGGATTCTGAAACTGCCATTTGTAATATATTGACCTTAAACTACTTAACATCTAATCTTAGTTTCTTTATCTAAAACAGGAAAACTAATCTCTCCTTTATAGGACTGTTGTGCGAATTAAGATAATGTATGTAATGTACCTAGTTAAGTGACTGACATAGGCTTTTAATGAACATATGAATATATATTCATGACCATCGTCATAACTATAATTCTTTACATTTGCTTTATATTTGCTTAGCTCTTCACCATGTACTCTGAAGACTCTCTTTTTTTTTTTAAAGATTTTATTTATTTGAACAGAGATCACACATTGGCAGAGAGGCAGGCAGAGAGAGAGAGAGGGGGAAGCAGGCTCCCTGCTCAGCAGAGAGCCTAATGTGGGGCTTGATCCCAGGACCCCAAGATCATGACCTGAGCCCAAGGCAGAGACTTAACCCACTGAGCCACCCAGGCATCCCATACTCTGAAGACTCTTAAAAACAAAACAAACATATGATCTCCCTGATATGAGGAAGTGGTGATGCAACATGGAGGCTTAAGTGGGTAGAAGAATAAATGAAACAAGATGGGATTGGGAGGGAGACAAACCATAAGTGACTCTTAATCTCACAAAACAAACTGAGGGGTGCGGGGGGGGGGGGTTGGGGGGAGGGGGGGGGGATTATGGACATTGGGGAGGGTATGTGATTTGGTGAGTGCTGTGAAGTGTGTAAACCTGGTGATTCACAGACCTGTACCCCTGGGGATAAAAATATATGTTTATAAAAATAAAAAATTAAAAAAAAATAAAAAAAAAAAAAAACAAAACTATACAGATTGAAGAAAGGTAACAAGCAAAGAAACAAAAAAATACTCAAGGAGAGGGGTTGGAAAGCACAACCTCAAACTCTGTGGTGGTTTTAAAAACATATTCATCAATTCCTTGACATTCCTCCCCTCAGCAGGTGAAGCTTAATTCCCACCACCTTGAGTGTGGGCTGGATTTAGCGATTTACTTCTATGGAAAAGATAGAACAGAACTGATGGGATGTTACCTCTAAAATTAGCTTTTAAAAACAGCACGACTTCCACCGTGGGGGCTTTTCCTTCCACTCTCTTGCTCTTTGATCACTCTTTTTGGGGAAAGCCATATTGGAGGAGCTTTATGGAGGAGGACCGCACTGGGTGAAGAATCAAAGTCTCCTGCTAGCAGTAACGTATATGGAACTTCCAATTCCAGTTAATTTGTAAAGACCTCAAGACCAACAGTTTGACTGCACCTCCTTGAGAGATCTTGAGCAAGAATGACCTCACTCCTGCTTTCCTGACCCTCAGAAGTAGTAAAGGCTTGTTTTTCTAGATTGTAAATTTCACAGTAATTTATTATGAAGAAGTAGAGAAGTAATACTCATCCTAAATAGTGCCAAAAGAAACCCATCCAAGAAAATGGTGATACAATCACATCAGAAAACCCAGTATTCAAGAGCTGTCCTAACCTCAGCCATTTCATCATGGAGCACCAGCTTCCTGCTTCTTTACTTACAAATTACTTATCCCCAGCTTCTGTAATACAAGCTGATAATATTTGTCATCATCCTACTTATCTCTGGGATTACTCAACTGGACAAAGGCAAGTAATCACTATTGTCAATATCTGTGTTTTAACTTAATTTTAAATGAAACTTCTTAAACCACTATAAAATATTTCTAAAATGTGACAATATCTAATCTTATGCAAAGTATTATTTTCTTTCCATATAATGATAGTTAAATCTAGAAACCTTTTGAACATAACAAAATAAAATGTATTTCTTGCACTTGAAACCATGTATCAGCTTCAGAAAAAGATTTAGGAATTGTTTCTAAATAGATCATTCTTCCACTAATAAAACAATGGCACATATTCCAGCCAAAATCATCATTTTAATCTCAATCTCTCTTTTCCTTCTCTTACTCCCCTCTGCCTTTCCCTCTTCAGAGAGATAAATGGGACAACAGAGCTTCCTAATTGGAAAATAACAAATGTTATCACTAATTAGTACATCAGGAATCTACTATTGGAAAGAAGCTTTCCATGAGTTTAACTTCCAGAGGAATACATAAAGGATACAATGATCTTTGGTCATGTTATTGAAAAGGACTGAGTAAAGAAAGCACTTTATAAAAATATTCACAATACCTACATAGACCTGAATTTAGAATACAATCTTGGCATTGTATTCTAACCTATCTGGAATTTAAGAAGGATGCTTTAGACCTATCTGGAATTTAAGAAGGATGCTATTAAAAAATTTCTTACATGAAGAATTATCCACACACGACTCAAATTATTTTATTATTTTTATATTTTAAGTTTAATTTTGTTAATTTTTCTTGAAAATGACAGATTAATGCAAGTTAAAAATTTTTCTCAAAAAATCAATAATTTATCATGGCTCCTTAGATTCTTAAAATAATTAAATCATAATGGCTTCGTTGTAGAGGTTTTGTTGTTATAATTTCTATCAAAAATGCAGAGCAAAAAAATGGATAAGAAATTCAGATTCATGAAGGAATTTCAATTAGAGGAAGCATTTAAATGTTTTATGAAGGACATATATTTCACAATAAAAGCTTGATCACTTAAAGACAACACTTCATAAAACCACCAGAGCCTAAAAAGTTGGAATGAAAAGTATCTCCTTTTTTGATTTTTAACATAATATTATTCAAAATTTCTTATTTTATTCCTTTTTCATCTGAGTCCCTTGCCTCTTCTCTTACTGAAATCCTCACCAAAAAATATTATCCATGTTCGTGTACTTTCAATGATCCATAAGAAATTGAGAAAAAAATGTACTGAGAAAAGAGAGGAGTCTGAGCTTCATTTTGCCAGTATCTCTGGGACCTTAGCCATATTACTTCATTCTCCTGGGACTCACTTTCTTCACTACCAAATTAAGCTTTGCGCCAATTCCTGTTCAGCTACAACATTTTATATCTCTCAAATCTGATATCCAGATCTTACACATCTTCTGAGTTACAAAACGTCTGTACTTTCTCCCTTTCTCTACATCTTTCCCCCACTGCTGTTGTTGCAAAGTCAAATTTATTTAAACCACTGATAAAGCTCTACCTGCACTCCTATCCACAGTTTCCCTGGATAAGGAGGTCATAATTCTCAATAATCCAGACCTGAAAATCCATAATTCATGAGTCTTCCTTTCCTTTTATCTTCAACATCAAATCAGCTGCAAAATTCATTTGAGATTTTTCACCTATCTCGCTGTTGTCTATTGCCTTTGCATTTCCATTTCCACCCTACTACTTCTAACTTTTATTGCTATGCACCTACACAACCTCTACAGTTCCAATTTAGTGGTCCTGCCACAGTGTCTCCATCATGCAGTGACAGACTGGAAATATCACTGGGGGCTGGGGCACCATTCTCACCTTTGAGCCCCAGGGTGTGTGGGACAACATTTTAGAACTAAAGATGACAGCAATTAGCCCAATCTTCTGAATAGCTCATAAAGTCATCAAAATTACATTTATATTGAAATTATAGTTAAGCCGAGAGTCATCACAAAATGGCAGAGAGCACATATTTTTCCTCCTTGTGAGTCATGGCTCACTCCTATAAGAATTTACTAACCATATTTTATGTGACAGATATGTGCTGCATGTTAAGGAAAAAGAGATGACCATTTTCTGTCTTCAGGAACTCACCCCTTAAAGGAGAGACAGAAATGCAAACAAAAATGTGTCACAATACACACAGAACAAAATTCTGCATTGGAAGAAAAATAAACTGAATGCCTTGTATTTAGCTTTTCCCCACTCAAATACCAAGGAAGAACATTTTTTTAAAATTTTTTAAGGAAGAACATTTTTAATGCAAGGGTAGCTGCCCTGTATCTTGTTGCTTAGCTGTTGGAATTCAATGAAACACATTAATTCTGAAATACCTAAGAAGCACACAGTAATACTGGAATGCAACTACAGATGCTGGGACAATATAACTTTGAAAGGTGAAATTTTTATTTTTAAATATATTATAGATGAATTCTATATATAAAGAATATGAAATTCTTTAAAAATAATTTCAACAATAAAAATAATTAGTTGAAATAATAATCATAACATCAAGTTATATGTGGAGGTGATAAAATAAAGAAAACTTCATGTGTAATTAAAACAAATCCATTTCAGGTATTTGCTTCTAAACCTTTGACTATTAAATCTCAATACCATCCTGGTGGCATTAGATGTAGAAAATTAATTTAGCATATTATTAAATACAAGTAAAACGTATTTTAATTCTGGACAAATGACCCTAGGTTTCTTGAAAATGTCTAAGTAAGCATTTTATAACCATATGAAATGTCAAGGGAATTATTAAAATAATTTTCCTATTATATCCTTTGTAATGGTTGTACTATTTAATATACACAATACATTCATGTGTGACTGAGACAGAGGTCACCAATAGATATCCTAAACTAGAGCTGTCATCATCTTTAGGGTATTTCATAGGTAAAAACTGACCCTCTTTTAGGAGGTACAAAATTTAGTACCTCCTAAAACCTACGTGGAAAGGAATTTTGTTAACCAAGAATGATTAGCTACCTACGAGATAAATTACTATTGAACTTCAATAAGATGGAACTATCTTCTAAGAAAAGGGCTCAGTTATTCCCGGTTAAGTTTGGTGAACACTTTCACACCTAGAATGATGGCCAAAGAACCTAACAAAACGCCCACTGATTGAGCTACATCAGCAACTAAAATTTTCTAAAAGAGCTTTTTTCACAGGCAAACTTGATGGAGCAATGCATTACCAATTTCTTTTCATTTAAGTGGTTAATGGTATATGCTGATGAGGGGAAATTAGAGAAAGTGTCACTATGTGAAAATCATAAGAACAACTAACAAAGGTGAAGGTTCAGAAACAAAAAGAAAATACCTATTTGGGGAAAAAGAATGTTTTTGATCAACCTAAGAAATGTCTAAAATGCACACTTCTCACAATTTGCCATGTGCCATTTCTGCTTTCACAGGAAAGACAGGAGACATGTACGACCAATGAAAGAATAATTCTTTCATATTTTATGGCCTTAACTATAACCAAATACCCAGTGATTTACTCTAACAAAATGGTAAATCACAGAATACTGCCTAAAGAAATGAAGAGAGACAAAAGAGACAAAAGTCTAAGTGCTCCCTAACGGAAAGATAAAATCAATCCAATAAACAGTTGAATAGATTGCGTCTGAAACAGCTCATTGATCATGTCACCAAGTTGGTATTTTGAGCCCATTAAAGGCCCTTACCAAAAACAGAGGTATTTAATAAAATATACCCACTTGGAAAAGAGATTATTGAAAAAAATCAATATGCCATTCATTTTTCCATTAAAACTAAAAAACTTCTTCAAAAAGACATATAAAAACTGAAAGCTATCACAAGTAAAGTACAAAGTAGTGTCAAAAGCTTTTCTGGAATAAAAGTCAGAGTTTTAATGGCTAAACTTCTTGTGCTGTGCCAGCTGTTAACCTGATAGATTTATCAAACAGCCAATTAGGTTACAATGCGGCTGGTCCCTTTCTGAGCACCCTGATGATACTAGGTCTCACCTCAGTTCTAGCAGGTCCCCACTAGTCGAGCTGGTCTTTTGCTTTACACTTTTACCCAAAGAAGCCTAAGCTCTAAACTAATACATTCTACATATTTTTTTTAAACATGAAATGACTGCAGAAAAGATAATAAACCGCAAAATGCACACATTCTAAAACATGGCAAATGCTATTTCTGTCAAAAGTAAATTAAAAGACACTGAGGATTGATAGTATCCAAGTAGTGTTTGGCTTTAACAAACTCATTAGGTTTTAATTCATTTTTTTAAATGCAGTACAGCAACAAAGTAAGCTCCCATGATATCTCTGTAATGCCAACTTAAAATCTGCCATATCCAAAAGGAGTATTGGGAAATTATTCTGATATATATGTGTGCAGGTATATGTGTACATAAACTTTGGATGGAATATAATTAGGAGATTTTTAACAATTATAACTATTAACACACACACACACAAAAAAAATTAATGGCCTCTAATTAGACACATGTAGTATATATCCAAGGGATCTTCTCTGATAGGTTTTTTTTTTTTTTTTTTAATGGTTTACAGGGAGATAAGAGTTAGATATGCAACACTGGTTTAAAAAAATGGTGGTTAAAATTTATTTTTAATAGAAAAACTTCTTTTTCACTCTCAGATAATTTTGAATGCATCACAACCACAATTTTGCTATAAACATTAAAATGCAGATAGGACCTGAACTGAAAATTGATGTCTAGTAATGGTTGGTCTTAAAGACTCTCAAGGACTAGACTACCTCAATGTGCCTCTCCAAGCTATGCCTTAACTAGTTTCTCAGGCTTTTATAAAACTCATAGTTTTTCTAAGTCTCCTCTACAAGTTCATACTGAAACATCTATAGATCATTATATTGTTATAATGTGTCCCTGCCATGCAGTTGATTTATCCAATGAATCCTCCAAAAGGTAAATGGTTGAGAAATTCACTTCTTAAAACCTTTGTATTTGTTTCCTCTTCAATGTCATCTTCCTCTGGCCAAAAATAAGCAAAGTAAGTGAAAATACTCCTCTCTGATAGGTTTAATCCTCTCATCATCAGTGAATTAGAACTATGTGTGGTACATATGAACTTCTTATGGGTAAGGAGCTATCTGATAAACAGTTCTTGAATCTGTGCCTATTCTAGATCTAATTTATAAATAAAATTAACACAGTTTAAATTTTACATGGTTACTGTCAGGATATTTCTGTGCACTGTTTTGATTTCTAGAACATGATATCCTGTTTGAATAAAAAGGATAATTTTTAAAGAACATCAATATAGGTGCATATGTGTATGTGTGAGTCAAATGGTAAAGATATTAAAAATATTCCTTTTGGATCAGAATATGATTATATTCTGCATCAAGGAGGCCAGTTTATAGAGTCTAGTATATAGAGCACAGCAAAGAAATAGCATTTATTTTTACATTAAGAGCCCTGCTATCGTTTAATAATTGTCGCTTCACCCAGGCTCTGCTACTCTATTGGTATCATTTCTCTTTTCCAGCTTTTGTGACTGAAAGGGGCAAATGGAAGGAGGAAAGCCTGCCTCTCTTGTCATTAATAAGAAGATTCATTTCATCACCTCACACCTGTCAGAATGGCTAAAATCAACAGCATAAGAAAAAACAGGTGTTGGTGAAGATGTGGAGAAAGGGGAACCGTCTTGGTGTTGTGGGAATGCAAACTAGTGCAGCCATTCTGGAAAACAGTATGGAGGTTCCTCAAAATTTAAAAATAGAACTATCCTGTGATTCAGAAACCGCCCTAGTAGGTATTTACCCAAAGAATACAAAAATACTAATTCAAAGAGACACATGCACTTCGATGTCTATAGGAGCATTATCTACAATAGTCAAATTATGGAAACAACCAAGTGTCCATCAACTCATGAATGAATGAAGAAGGGTATATGTATATACAATAGAATATTACTCACCATAAAAGGAATAAAATCTTGCCATTTGCCACGACAAGGTTGGAACTAGAGAGTTCCACTAAGTTCCACTAAGTAAGTCAGAGAGAAACAAATATCATACGACTTCACTCATATGTAGAACTTAAGAAACAAAACAAATGAACAAAGGTTAAAAAAGAGAGAGAGAGACACACACACACAAACCAAAAAAGACTCTTAAATAGAGAACAAACTGATGGTTTACCAGAGGGGAGGTAGGTGGGGGGATGGTTGAAATAGGTGACAGGGATTAAGGTGGGCACTTGTCATGATGAGCACGTGTTGTATGGAAGTACAGAATCAGTATGTTGTCACCTGAAACTAATATTACACAGTATGTTAACTAACTGGAATTTCAATAAAAACTTAAAAAAAAAAAAAAAACACCAAAAAGCCCCAATAGCATTAATCTCAAAGGGGCTGGCATAAGTTTATGAACACTTCCTAACTCTTCCTTATGAATCAGCTACCTCTTTCCCTGGTTTCCTCCTTGATTCCTTGCTTATACTGCTGTTGGGTTTTTAAGTAGTTTCACCAGCAAAAAAAAAAAAAAAAAAAAAAGAAATAATAATTAATAGTAATATTGTAAAGGAAGAAATAAGCTTCTATCAGACTTCATGTTAAGTTTTATTTTCTAAACATTTTATTTATTTATGAGACAGAAAAAGAGCACAATCAGGGAAAGCAGCAGGCAGAGGGAGAAGCAGGATCCCCGATGAGCAAGGAGCCCGATGCGGGACTTGATCCCAGGACTCGGGGACCATGACCTGCGCTAAAGGCAGACACTTAACTGAATGAGCCACCCAGTGTCCCATTCATGCTAAGTTTTAAAAATGAAAACAACTGAAAACTTCAGCTACAGTTAAAAATGCTTAAGGAATAGATGCCTTCTTTGAGCAAAAAGCAACCAGGTCTAGATAAAGCTTCAATCAAATGAAGACAGTCATATGATTGTGCCAGAAGTTCTTCTTGTTGCATTCTGATTAAGTAGATTCCAGTTCCCTCAGAATCTAATCACAGCTGGTTTAATCTGCCCCACAAATACGACCATTTTTCATATGAAGTCAAAAAAAGCTTTGAAAACAGGATGATTTAGCTGAAGGAGAAGATGACAAAAATGAAACGCAGGAGATGCATCAGGGGCCAACATCTGAGATAGAAATAACAGCTAAGTCTAAGAATACAGGAGTTTTGAAGACTTCATGGGAGAGATCCAGATTATCCCAGTGAACTGATGGGAAGTAAGAACAGGGCAGAGCTAGCAGTCAGAAGTCAAGATTATGCCAGTCAACTGATGAGAAGGGAGGAGAGTGCAGAGCTAGCAGTCAGAGGTCAAGATTGGTGATTGCATGTTAAGGCAGTCCAATGAAGAGCCATTTCCAGCACTCAGAGAGGACAGGAAAAATTGCTGTCTTGCCCTCTGAGCTCTTGAGTCTTTCACATGCCTCCTAATAATGGCCACTAAGAGAAATAAATTTTTAATTTCTCAAATATAAACAGATAAATGGAAATTGAACCTATCACTACTATTCTATAATCAGCAAACATACATTATTAACACATCAAAATGGTGACATTTGGCTGAGAGATTTGTTAGCTATGGAAAGCACTCAAGCCTTATTTTCAAGGAGTTGTTTTCAAATAGAATTTTAGGTTCGTAGCTCTGAGCCAACTCTTATTTATTCCCAAAATAGCCTCAGTCAACCTTTATCAGTCTATTTTTTAACTGAAATGATGAAGATGTACTCCAAAAAGGAAAATTTTACTTTATAAAGTAAAGTAGACTTTTTCTTGCAGTTTATATAAAATCACCTTATCTGGCCAGATAATTATGATTCAAGAGAAACTCCAGATATTGCTAGCATTAATTGTTAATGCAAACCTATTTAGTAGAGCTTGGCATTTATAAATCAGGACCAGCAAAGTAAAAGATAAAGGTTCTGGATATAGCTAAATTAAAGCCAATAAATACTATTAATACCCCACACATAGGTAATACTAAAAAACCCAATTTACTGAGATTCTCATCAGAATTATCTGAACCTAAGTCAAAAAGCAAAGACAAAGTTAATACACAAACATAAACCAAATTATATGCCAAATATCATTATTTTCACAGCCATTTGATATACTGTTGTTAATGGAGCCACCAATATCGGACAATATTTAGGGGACACAATAAAAAGCCTATTTCTGTTCTTCAATTTGATAGCATCAAAACAATACCAATAGAAACCACAGCTAATAAATTAAAAAAAAAAAAACTGTTAACCACTCAAGTAGTGTTAGCTTAAAAGCCACAAGGAAACTGTAAAATGGCTTATAAAAATAAGTCAGAAATTATTTTTATTCTTATTTCTAAACCGGGTCAACTGAAATAAAAATAGAAGTGGTGATGAATAATCAGCTCTCATCTTCCCTTCCTGCCATTCAGGGGGCAGAAATAACTCTGACAGAACCATTGATGAAGAAGAAGGGAAAAAAAGAAAAAGAAAAAGTCAATTTTCAGCACTTCTCCCCAATTTCCGGTTTTCAAGTTTTTCTAACTGTGGTTTGAGGATAAGTAACTAAATGGTCCCTGGAGGCCTTACACTTGGAAGTGAATTCTCAAAAACCTGTTTCTACACATTTTAGGTAGGTAGCTGAAATTGTTTCTCATTGGTTATAGAATGTGTAGTACATTCTCAGGCTAAACAATATTATATGATTAAGAGAGGATTTAATAGCTTTTTTACATTTAATGAATAAAGCAATGCCCAAGTTTTCCTCAAAATATACTAATATACAGACGAGCTCAAAACTGTCAATCACAGAGGCTAATTTAAATATCTATTTTCTTGTGTAATTTGAATCATCTCTCTCATGTCATAAACCTTAACTCAATTCATCATTCTTCTTACATTTACACCAGTAATATTTTTAATAAAGATTAAATATACCTTAGTCAACATACTTTTTCATACTTTTTAAATTCTTTTTTTTTAAAGATTTTATTTATTTATTTGACAGAGAGAGATCACAAGTAGGCAGAGAAGCAGGCAGAAAGAGAGGGAGAAGCAGGCTCCTCGCTGAGCAGAGAGCCCTATGTGGGGCTTGATCCCAGAATCCTGGGATCATGACCTGAGCCGAAGGCAGAGGCTTAACCCACTGAGTCACCCAGGGGCCCCTAAATTCTTTTTTTTAAATAAAGTGCTTTTTGCTTTCTTAGAAATATATCGAAATTTCAAATGCTGTGCTATTTTCATTATAGTGATTGTGATTTCAAGATTTAAAAGGATAATTTGACAAAAGGGGGGAAAACCGATAAAGTTCCAACATTTAACAAGGCTGTATTCTTTTATCTGAACTAAAACCACACACACACACAAATGAACTTTGGACTGCACACTTAGGACCCACAAAAAATCAATGTTTTCAAAGTACTCTGATGGACAAATACGGATTAAATAATTAGTGAGGGGAAAAATTAATGTACATGTGTTTCATACAGGAATTTAACAATTTATTTGGCAAAATAAAGACGAACCTTATGACTGTATGGGTTTAGACAATATACACAGTGGACTCTAAAACAGCCCCAGCAACATATCACCACGCCACATCATATGAATAAAAATAGGGGGTCTCAGTCCTTAAAGCTCAGGTCAGGATCCCAGGGCCCTGGGATGGAACCGCACATCGGGCTCCCCGCTGGCAGGAAGCCTGCTTCTCCCACTCTCACTCCCCCTGCTTGTGTTCCCTCTCTTGCTGTCTCTCTCTGTAAAATAAATAAATAAAATCTTTAAAAAAAAATGCAAAATGGCCAGACCTATATTCAAACATTTGAAAATTCCTAAATCCAGTGATACCTTGAAATTCACACACTATGCAATTTTTGTTAAATTATACATATACCATATGTACTATACTTTCAAAAACACTTCTCTAACTTAGATTCATGATTTTCCTACAGTATTATAACTCTTCTATTTTTCCTTTTTCCCATATTTTTAAAAACCATCAACAATCAAGGATTTTCTATAAAGAGCAATGATTAACCTATGCAATGGAAAATAACACCACTCTCAACAACAATTACAGATCATTTATTTTTTAACCTCATAATAATATTTATATTTTATAGATATTTCATATGTATAACATACATGAAAATTTGCTTTGTATTAAAAGAAGAGCTAACCAGATAACCCTTGATGAAAAGTCAAAGTAATACCAAGTATTTCATTTTTCAAAATTGATTTAAGGGTAAGTCAATTATAATTAAAAAAATACTTGAAATTTGGGAGAAAAAAAGATATCTGGAATAGTAAGAAGGCAGAGTTCTGAAAACTTGGGAAAGAAAGAATAATATGGAGAGACTGGTTCTTTGAGCTATAGAATACATAAAACTACAATATTTTAAAAGTATTATGAAGAACAGTAAGGCTCCCCCAAAACAACAAACAGAATATCCAGAAACAATGTCAAAAAGTTTGATGCATTTAATGTGTGATAAAGGACCTTCATAAATCACTAGAAAGAAATTATTTAAGAACAAATAGTGAGACAATCAACTATTTGAAAAAATCACTATAAACTTCACTTTTATACCCTACACACAAAACAAATCTCAGATGATTAATGAGGTCAATGTTAAAATGTTAAAAGTAAAAATGTTTATTAAGAAATATGTTTATCTTATGAAAAACAACTTAAATAAAATACTAAGTCACTATGATGCTTGTTTGCTTAACACAGAAAATATCTGTATATTTTAAAAGCAATATACAAAATCATATATGACCTCAACTTCATACCATATGTATAAAAAGTGAGAAATTCAATAAAAATCTTAATTATCTGTGGATATGGATAATATTATAAAAACAATATTATAAGGTTGTCTACATTGCATAGTATACTCAGAATTAATTGAGAGAATCTGTTTTCCCTGGCTCTTTGCTAACCTTTACCTCTGTGTGTTCCCTGATTTTTCCCAACCTGACAGGGAAACATTCCATGTTTTCATGGAAAAATTATAATCACCTTTGAAACAGCTGGATCCCACCATTCTAAGCAGATGGAAAATTAGCCCATCTGTTTCCTATTAGTGAATAGGTTAAAGAAAATGGTAGAAAGAAAAAGTCAGTGCTCTAAGCCTACATGTAGAGAAGGCAGACATTCTGTTCTGTCATGATTTCAGAGTGCTAGCGATGATCCTACCCCCAATATTTCCAGCATTTTCTTTAAATTCCATTAGTGACATATTGCATTGATATAAATCTTTTTCCTTTAAACAAAAAATATCTTCAGCAGCTAATACATTTAAATTTCATCAGTCGTGTGTAAGAGGTGAATGAATATAATATTCAAAATTCTTCTTGGGAGCAAGTTGTGAAGAGGAATAAGGCAGGATTAGCATGAGAACACCATATGTGTGGGAAGAGAAGTCAGAGCAGCTATTAAGGGGAAAGATGAAGGTTGGAAGAAAACTAAGAATATGAAGAGGATCTCTTCCAAATATTCACCTTTGTGAACCAAAGATCCTGAAAATATAGAATACTGAAACTGTCTTTCATGACAGGAATTTGTCCTGAATTTTTTATTTATTTTCTTCATTTTCAATTGATATGAGGATAAATTTTATAAGCTTTGATTTGGATATGCTTATAATTTTGGGATTTGAACTGGAGGTAGTAAGGAAGCATTCTAGAAGAAGATCAAAAATTGCTATATATTAATATTTTGAAATAGCCTCTTTAAGGCTCCAGGGTAAAGAAGTATTTGAAGCCTTGTAGCAAAGAACTACTCACATACAAATGAATTCATTAAAATTCACAACTGCCTTACATTACATTTACTTTTATTTGGAACCCCAACTTAAAAGCACCCGTCTCATTCTGCCTATATTGTGGTAATTAGTATTAACCAATAATTAAAGGCTAGATATTGTAGATGTCCAGAATGAAACTGTATTTTCTCAAAACATCAGAGGCTGTTATGTGAACTACATCAACAAATACTTCTGTTAGTTTCAATGTTACCACTGAGTTAGAGTTAACATTTGTTTTCAAAGATACTATCATTCTCACACACACCACACACACACACACACACACTTTTAAAAAAATCGAGAGTTTAAAAGATTCTCAAATGATCAATTTTGCAACATACCCTCACATTTCCAGTTAGCACCAGGAAGAAGGTTTTGACTATTTTTTTTTAAGATTTTATTTATTAACCTGACAGAGAGAGATCACAAGGAGGCAGAGCAGCAGGCAGAGAAAGAGAGGGGGAAGCAGGCTCCCTGCCAAGAGGAAAGCCCGATGCAGGGCTCCATCTCCATCCCAGGATCTCAAGACCATAACCAGAGCCTAAGGAAGAGGCCAACCCACTAAGCCACCCAGGCGCCCCAGGTTTTCACTAGATTTAAACCTCCAATGACAATTCCACTTGTGTTAATAGCATGCACAGATTTCTCTATTCCTCTATCAAAACTTAGAGTTGCAAAGAATACTTAAATGGGATTTGAGGGACCAAACCAGACATTCCTTTTTGAATGGGATTCATTATAATTCATTTCTAATATACTTGCAAAATAAAATCATATGGTCCAAGAAGAGGAGAGAAAATCAGTGCGTCCTCCTTGCAAATGTAACATAGTTGGTTCAAAGATCATGAAAATATACACTAACAATCAAACATAGTTCACACACACACACACACACCCCAGCTCAAATTTACATCAGCCAAGTTGCAATACCATTCTCATTATAGTCCTGCAACAGGTCAAGAAATGCATGCCATTTTAGAAGAGAAGTGACCCATGGAAGGCAACATGTGTTTTATAATTTTAGTTTACTTCTGGTCTAAGTGATTGGTAATTTATCCAATGCTTACTCTTTACCAAACACTGTGCTAAGATACTTTATTGTAGCATCTTCCAAATAAGGACCTACTGTCAAGTTAATTTTACAGGTGAGGCCACTGAGGCACTGGGAATTTAAGTGTTGGTCCAAGATTACATAACTAGTAAAAACCCATCAGTTTTCAAAACCAAAAGTCTGCCACCACTGCCTTTAGGCTTATAACATGCCTGAAACTGGACTAAGTGGTATGACATACTCAATCTCCTTTATTTTAATAATTTTGTGTTCAGATTTCACAGTCATAAGTATTTGGTAAATACTTCTTGGCTGAATTCCCATTAAGAGGTCCATTAACATTTTTCAGACTCTACTATTTGAAGAATTTGGTTTCCTTCAAAAAAAGGGAGGGGCACCTGGGACGCTCAGTCCATAAGTATCTGCCTTTGGCTCAGGTCATGATCCTGGGTCCTGGAATCAAGCCCCGCATCAGCTCCCTGCTGGGTGGGAAGCCTGCTTCTCCTTCTCCCACTCCCCCTGCTTGTGCTCCCTCTCTCATTGTATCTCTCTCTGTCAAATAAATAAAATTTTTTAAAAAAAGAAAAAAAAAGACTAAAGAAAAGCCTGTCTTCTCAAATGGGGAACTTTTTTGCAAAATGACTAAACTGAACTTTCTTTTCCATTATATGATACAAAAATATTAAGTAAAAGGATAATCCTGTGGATTTTTTTTGGTAGCATTGTGGCCCAGACAAAATTTCAATCAAATGGTATAATACTATAATGAATTTCGACATCAATATATTTGTTGAATGTGACTTGATAGGCAAATCATCTATAGGGTAAAGTAAGTATGACCTTAAAAATAATGCAATAATTATTTATATTTAATAAATCTGATGAAATCTGAGAGTTCTTACCTGGACACTTATGATATCACTACATATTAAGCACAGGAAAAAAATTCTTATTGATGGCAAATTCAACAGTGCTAAGTGACTTTTGGAAAAAAAGCCATTTCCTAAGACAGAGGCCTACATTAGTACCTGATTGCTTTTGATTTAAATGGCAAATAATTTATTATCTTATGATTATTTAATACAGCATAATCTGGTCAGAATATTTTTTGATCCTGGCACAGCTTGGTCAGAAGGGAATTTGACAATACTCATCAACATATTTTCAAATACTCTGATCCAACTATTTTGCTGCTGGGAAGTTAGCCTTAGGAAATTAACAGGTATTTAACAGCTATATGTTCAAGGATACCTATCAAAATCTTATTTGTAATAGTAATAATATGTCAAAGATGGAAATGCCCAGCATATGTATGTCCAGGTATAGAGAAAAGATAAAGTATGTGTACTCACAATATAAACTATGAAATAATGCTCAATATTACATTTCTAATGAATATTTAATAGCCTAGGAAAATGGCATATATATAGCATTTACATATAAATGTTATTTATCTACAGGTTTTAATAGTAGGTGAATCTGGGATGCCTGGGTGGCTCAGTTGGTTGAGTGACTACCTACAGCTGAGGTCATGATCCTGGAGTCCCCAGATCTGATCAAATCCCACATCAGTCTCCCTGTTCAGCATGGGGTCTGCTTCCCCCCCCCGACCTTCCCACTCTCATGCTTTCTTTCACTCTCTCAAATAAATAAATAAAATCTTTAAAAAAAAAAAATGGGTGAGAAGAGAGGCAAGACACCAGAGGAGTAGCGGACTGAAATGACATCAGGTCACAGGAGTTCAGCTAGATAGTTATCAAACCATTCCAAACACCTGCAAACTCAACAGGAGATCAAAGAGAAGAGCAGCAATTCTGGGAACAAAAAATCGACCACTTTCTGAAAGAAAGGATGTGCGAAGAAGTGAATCCAAGGTGACGGGAAGATAGACCACAGGGAAGAGGCCGGCGCCCAGCAAGTGGCAGAGCAGTGGAGCACAAAATCAGAACTCTTAGCAGTCTGCTCCATTGAGGGATATCACTCCAGAGGCTAAGCAGAGGGTGGAGCCCTTGAAGGGACAGTGTGGTCTCGGGACCCACAGGTCACTGAAAGATAAGGGGTGTCTGAGTGTGGCAGACCTCGTACGTTTCAGAGCAGGAAAGCATACTACAGAGACAGAGCCGAGGACTGAGGTCACAGCTTGGGGTTACCTCAAACTGTGATCCGCGGCACATTCGGGCCAGTGCTTTTTGAGCAGGGATCCCACAAGTGACAGATTCATGGAGACTCACCTTCCTCCTCTGGAGGCAGGAATCTTCTGGGTTTGGAGACACCAAACGGGGCTGAGCATCAGAGACAGAAATGCTCGATCACAGGCCAGGTGAGCAGAGAGTGCAGCCAGAGAACAGGGAGATGGGAATGATTGACCACTTTTCTCTGAGAATGCACTGAAGAGTGTGGCCCCAAGCTCTCAGCTCCTCTGGGCTATAGACAGGGAGGCCGCCATTTTCATTCCTGTCCTTCAGAGCTCTACAGAATGCATTCAGGGAACAAAAGCTCCTGACAGCGAACTCAAGCTGATTTCTTAGCCTGGCCCCTGGCAAGGGTGGTGCAATTCTGCATTGGGCAAAGACATTCGAGAATCACGACAATAGGTCTCTCCCCAAGAAGATCAGTAAGAACATACCGCCAAGACCAAGCTCACTGAACAAGGAGAACAGCCGAACTCTAGAGATAGGGGAAAGCAATGCATGGAATTTGTGCTTTCTCCCCATAATCCTTTAAACTTGCAAAGTTAAAGTTTTTTTATTTTATTTTTTTTCTTATTCTATTTTTTGTAACTTTTCCTCTTTCTTCTTTTAACATTTCTTAACTAGTTTACCCTAACAATATCTTTCAAAAAAAACCTTAAAACCTTCATTATTATACTCATATTTTATCCTTCACTGTATTTAACCTTATTTTTTGTAAACATATAGGGTTTATTTCTTCTAAAAAATTTTGGTATACAATTTTTTCTAATAGATCAAAATATACCCTAAATCTAGCACAGGGCTTGTTCCAATCTCCAGTCTTTCTTTCTTTCTCCTTTCTTTTTCCAACCAATTTATCTTATCAATTCCTTTTTTTAGAATTTTTTTAAAATTTTCATCTTTACACTCATATTCCATCCCTTCATCATGTATATCCTTATTTTTGTGTGTATGTATGTGTATGTATGTATCTATGTGTGTATATATATACACACACAAGATTTTCCTTTCTTTCAAATTTTGGGAGGTAGTTTATTCTAAGAGACCAAAATACACCCAAAATCAAGTGCATGGTTCTGTTCTATTCACCAGTCTCATATATATATGTATATATATACACACACACACATATACATACACATACACACATTTTTTTTTCTTTTTATCCCCTTTCTTCTCCGCCCTTGTTTGGTGACTCCTCTGATTTGAATGGCATACATTTTCCTGGGGTCTTTGCCACCTTTTAGTATTTTGTTCTCTCATTCATATATTCTTACCTGGATAAAATGACAAGGCAGAAAAACTCACCACAAGAATAAGAGCAAGAGGCAGCATCAATGGCTAGAGACCTAATCAACACAGACATGGGTAATAAGTCAGATGTAGAATTCAGACTGACGATTCTTAAGGTGCTTGCTGGGCTTGAAAAAGGCATGGAGGATATTAGAGAAACACTGTCTGGAGAAATAAAAGCCCTTTCTGGAGAAATAAAAGAACTAAAACTAATCAACGTGAAATTAAAAAAAAAACTATTAATGAGGTGCAATAAAAAATGGAGGCTCTTAGTGCTGGGATAAATGAGGCAGAAGAGAGAATTAGTGATACAGAAGACCAAATGTCAGGGAATAAAGAAGCTGAGCAAAGAGAGACAAACAAGTACTGGAGGAGAGAATTCGAGAGATAAGTGATACCATAAGAGAAAACAATATTAAAATAATTGGGATTCCAGAAGAAGAAGAAAGAGAGGGGGCAGAAAGTATATTGGAGCAAATTACAGCAGAGAATTTCCCTAACATGGCAAAGGGAACAAGCATCAAAATCCAGGAGGCACAGAGAAGCCCCCTCAATAAAAATAAAAATGGGTCCACAGCCCTTACTAGGGTTAGTGACAAAGAGAAAATCCTGAAAGCAGCTTCGGACAAGAAGTTTGTATCACAGAATGGTAGAAATATTATATTGGCAGCAGACTTATCCACAGAGACCTGGCAGGTCAGAAAGAACTGGCATGATATATTCAGAGCACGAAATGAGAAAAACATGCAGCCAACAATACTATATCCAGCTAGGCTATCATTGAAAACAGAAGGAGAGATAAAAAGCTCCAGGATAAATAAAAATTAAAAGAATTTGCGAACACCAAACCAGCCCTACAGGAAATATTGAAAGCATTCCTCTAAGCAAAAGAGAGCCTAAAAGTAGTAGACCCAGAAGGAACAGAGACAACATACAGTAACAGTCACCTTACAGGCAATACAATGGCACTAAATTAATATCCTTCAATACTTACCCTGAATATAAATGAGCTAAATGTCCCAATCAAAAGACACAGGGTATCAGAATGGAAAAAAAAAATCAATATGCTGTCAGCAAGAAACTCATTTTAGACCTGAAGACACCTTCAAATTTAAAATGAGGGGGTGGAAAGTAATTTACCATGCTAATGGACATCAAAAGAAAGTTGGGGTGGTAATCCTTATATCAGTTAAATTAGATTTTAAGCCAAAGACTAAAAATAAGAGAAGAGGAAGGACACTATATATACTCAAAGGGTCTGTCCAACAGGAGATCTAACAATTTTAAATATCATTGCCCCTAACATGGGAGCAGCCAACTATATAAACCAAATAATAACAAAATCAAAGAAACACATTGACAATAACACAATAATAGTAGGGTTCTTTAACACCCCACCCCACTGAGATGGACAGACAATCCCAACAAAAGATCAACAAGAAAATAAAGGCCTTAAATGGCACACTGGACCAGATGGACATGACAAAAAAATTCAGAATATTCCATTCCACAGCAACAGAATACACATTCTTCTTAAGTGCATACAGGGAACATTCTCCAGAATAGATCACATCCTGGGTCACAAATCAGGTCTCAACCGGTACCAAAAGACTGGGACCATTCCTGTATATTTTCAGACCACAATGCCCTGACGCTAGAACTCACTCACAAGAAGAAAGTTAGAAAAGACTCAAATGCATGGAGGCCAAAGAGCATCCTACTGAAGAGTGAATGGGTCAACAAGAAGATTAAAGAAGAATTGAAAAAATCCATGGAAACAAATGAAAATGAAAACACAACTGTTCGAAATCTGTGGGACACAGCAAAGGCAGTCCTGAGAGAAAAGTATATATAGCAATACAAGCCCTTCTCAAGAAACAAGAAAGGGCTCAAATATACAACCTAACCCTCCACTTAAAGCAGCTGGGAAAAGAACAGCAAAGAAAGCCTAACCCCAGCAGGAGAAGAGAAATAATAAAGGTCAGAGCAGGGCGCCTGGGTGGCTCAGTGGGTTAAGCCGCTGCCTTCGGCTCAGGTCATGATCTCAGGGTCCTGGGATCGAGTCCCGCATTGGGCTCTCTGCTCGGCAGGGAGCCTGCTTCCTCCTCTCTCTCTCTGCCTGCCTCTCTGCCTGCTTGTGATCTCTCTCTGTCAAATAAATAAATAAAATCTTTAAAAAAAAAAATAAAGGTCAGAGCAGGAATCAATGAAATTGAAACCAAAAGAACAGTAGAACAAATTAATGAAAGTGGGAGCTGGTTCTTGGAAAGAATTAATAATATTGATAAACCCCTGGCCAAACTGATAGTAAAGAAAAGAGAAAGGAACCAAATTAATAAAATCATGAATGAAAGAGGAGAGATCAAAACAAACACCAAAGAAATACAATTAAAACAACATATTATGAGTGACTACAAGTCAGCAAATTTGACAGTCTGGAAGAAACAGATGCATTCCTAGAGACATAAAAACTACCAAAATGGAACCAGGAAGAAATAGAAAACCTGAACAGATCTATAACCAGTACGGAGATTGAAGCAGTCAACAAAAATCTCCCAACAAACAAGAGCCCAGGGCCAGACGGCTTCCCAGGGGAATTCAACCAAACATTTAAAGAAGAATTAATTCCTATTCTCCTGAAACTGTTCCAAAAAGTAGAAATGGAAGGAAAACTTCCAAACTTATTTTATGAGGCCAGCATTACCTTGATCCCAAAACCAGACAAAGACCCCACCAAAAGGGAAAATTACAGGCCAATATCCTCGATGAATACATACGCGAAAATTTTCACCAAAGTACTAGCTAGTAGGGTCCAACAGTACATTAAAAGGATTATTTACCATGACCAAAGTGGGATTTATTCCTGGGGCAGCAAGGTTGGTTCAACATCCGCAAATCAATCAATGTGATACAATATATTAAAAAAAGAAAGAGCAAGAACCATATGATACTCTTAATAGATGCTGAAAAGACATTTAACAAAGTACAGCCTCCTTTCTTGATCCAAACTCTTCAAAGTGTAGGTACATTCCTCAATTCCATCAAAGCCGTCTATGAAAAATCCACAGCGAATATCATTCTCAATGGGAAAAACTGAGAGTTTTTCCACTTAGGTCAGGAACAAGACAGGGATGTCCACTATCACCACTGCTATTCAACACAGTACTAGAAGTTCTAGACTCAGCAATCAAACAAAAAGAAATTAAAGGCATCCAAATTGGCAAAGAAGAATTCAAACTATCACTCTTTACAGATGATATGATACTTTATGTGGAAAATCCAAAAGACTCCACTCCAAAACTGCTAGAACTCATACAGGAATCCAGTAAAATGTCAGGATATAAGATCAATGCACAGAAATCATTTGCATTTCTATATACCAACAGCAAGACAGAAGAAAGAAATTAAGAAGTCAATCCCATTTACAATTGTACCCCAAACCATAAGATACCTAGGAATAAACCTAATCAAAGAGGTAAAGAATCTGTACTCAGAAAATTATAAAGTACTCATGAAAGAAATTGAGGAAGACACAACAAAATGGAAAAACTTCCATGCTCATGGATTGGAAGAACAAATATTGTGAAAATGTCTATGCTACCTAAAGCAATCTACATATTTAATGCAATCCCTATCAAAATACCATCAGTTTTTTTTCCAAAAAAAAAAAAAATAATGGAACAAATAATCCTACAATTTATATGGAACCAGAAAAGACTCCATATAGCCAGAGGAATGTTGAAAAAGAAAGCCAAAGTTGGTGGCATCACAATTCCAGACATCAAGCTCTATTATAAAGCTGTCATCATTAAGACAGTATGGTACAGGCACAAAAACAGACACATAGATCAATGGAACAGGATACAGAGCCCAGATATAGACCTTCAACTCTATGGTCAACTAACCTTTGACAAAGCAGCAAAGAATGTCCAATGGAAAAAAGACAGTCTCTTCAACAAACGGAAGTTTGGGAAAATGGTGTTGGGAAAATTGGACAGCACCGCATGCAGAAAAATGAAACTGGACCATTTCCATCCACCACACACAAAAATAGACTCCAAATGGATGAAAGACCTCAATGGGAGACAGGAATCCATCAAAATCCTTGAGGAGAACACAGGCAGCAACCTCTTTGACCTCAGCCCCAGCAACTTCTTCCTAGAAACATCACTAGGGATCACTCGGCAAGGGAAGCAAGGGCAAAAATGAACTCTTGGGACTTCATCAAGATCAAAAGCTTTTGCACAGTAAAGCAAACAGTCAACAAAACCAAAAGACAACTGACAGTAGGCGAGAAGATATTTGCAAGTGACATATCAGATAAAGGGCTAGTATCCAACATCTATAAAGAACTTATCAAACTAAACACCCAAAGAACAAATAATCCAATCAAGAAATGGGCAGAGGACAGGAACAGACATTTCTGCAAAGAAGACATCCAGATGGCCAACAGACACGTGAAAAAGTGCTCCACGTCACTCGGCATCAGGGAAATACAAATCAAAACCGCAATGAGATACCACCTCACACCAGTCAGAATGACTAAAATTAACAAGTTTGGAAATGACAGATGTTGGAAAGGATGTGGAGAAAGGAGATCCCTCCTACAGTGTTCATGGGAATGCAAGCTGGTGCAACCACTCTGGAAAATAGCATGGAGGTTCCTCAAAGAGTTGAAAATACAGCTGCCCTCTGACACAGTAATTACTGGGCACTATTGGGTATTTACCCTAAAGATACAAATGTGATATTAAGGGGCATGTGCACCCCAATGTTTATAGCAGCAATGTCCACAATAACCAAACTATGTAAAGAACCTAGATGTCCATCAACAGATTAATGGATAAAGTGATGTGGTATATATATACAACGGAATACTACATAGCCATCAAAAGAAATGAAATCTTGCCATTTGCAATGATGTGGAAGGAACTAGAGGTATTATTTTGAGCGAAATAAGTCAATCAGAGAAAGACAATTATCATACGATCTCCCTGATATGAGGAATTTCAGAGGCAGAGTTGGGGGGTTGAGGGGTAGGGAAGGAAAAAATGAAACAGGATGGGATTGGAAGGGAGACAGACCATAAGAGACTCTTATTAATCTCATAAAACAGACCAGGGGTTGCTGAGGGGAGGGTGGGTATGGAGAGGGTGGTTGGGTTATGGACATTGGGGAGAGTATGTGAAATGGTGAGTGCTGTGAAGTGTGTAAGCCTGACAATTCACAGACCTGTACCGCTGGGGCAAATAATACATTATCTGTTAATAAATATAATTAATAAATAAATTTTTAAAATGAAAAGAAAAAAAAGGTGATTCTTGTCACTTCTCTTACTAACCTTTACATTTTTTCAAACATTCTACTTTTACTATGAAGTTCTATTTGAATGAGAAATATTAAAATGTTATTAAATTTATGAGATCCAATAAACACGCAAAGAAATGGAATGGGATACATCAAAGATATCTAACAAACTAAGTGTTAATCCTGAATAAAATACTTGGTTAATGTAATTCTAAGGTAATTCATGGTTATAACAGAGTTAAAAATAAAAAATCTACAGTCATCACAACTTCAAAGAAATCTGCATAGGTTCTAGGACATTTCATTTTAATTTCATTTTAAGTTGCTGAATCGATTCAACATTTTATTCCAAATGTCTACTCCCAATATCATACCAAAATATAACTCATAAAATGTTATGGAATCAGTTTACATGAAATAAAACGTAATGCCATGAAATATTTCCTTTTAAATGTAGATAATGAACACCCTCTAAATTTTTCTATCACAGACTGTTCTTCAGGGAATCACTTCCTTCTGTCTCCAATTTTGGTTTTGAAAAATTAGAGTGGTGAAATGACAACTTGTACTGTTTCATGAATCACAGATTATGTCTGACACTTTCTAGGTACATCCTCAAAACTGCAAGAGTTCAAGAGATGAAATGCTGAGGGAAACCAGGAGGGTGAAGAAAGGCTCTTCCAACACCAGACATGAAAACAAAACCTTCACAGCCAAGATGACGACTGGTTTCATCTGGACTGGGGAGACTGGATATACAAAGAAAGAAAACTATACCAACATGTTCCTCTTAAGGTTTTTGAAGCCCCCAATAAAATGCTGGGAGAAAATACCCTCTTCCCTTTTCAACCCACACACTGCCCACGCTTTGAATTCTTGATGTCTCCAGATCTGTGTCAGCAGACAAGTACATTCAAGGGCTAGAGGGTTAATTCCACCAGTACGTTCCACAAACACTCCTGGTATGTCCCCCTCACTGATTCATTATCTTTCTCCCATCTTGAATACAGGCCTCATTATGGCTCCTCCCTCTTTGTTACCCTCAGCTTTCAATGGTCCGCACGTCCTGTCTCAGGAATACCTCAGGTCCTTCTCCTCATTTCCAACACTGCCTGAGGGGAGCTGCTTTTACTTATCACAGAGAACTTTATGTTGCCTTCTTCAAAGGGGCTATAATATATCTCCAACTCTTCTTGGCTATTGTCCACAAGGCTGTCAAGATAGTCTTTTGAAAAAAATCAACAGTGATTATAAAAATCCCTAGTGAAAATCCTTCTATATCACTCTGGTTCTTCAGGATAATATCCAAAATCTTATTATGATTTATAAGCTCCTTCAGTAGAATTGTATTACACACTAGGAGACCAAGTATGTGCGAGGAAAAGAGTCAAGTTCAGAGCTGAGTAATTTGTCTAAAATTCTACAACCCAAATCTGTACAGAACCTCATTTCAGTATATACATAAGTTTTATATTTTATTTAAAGACTAGTATAATTTTTACTTTGCATTACATATTTAGGGTAGAGAGATTTGAAAGTGCTGAAGCTTTCTGAATTGCCTGAATTCTACTCTGCCATTTTTGAGGTGACTTGTTCTATCTCCCCAGCTCTCTTTTTCATCTCTCCACCTCCACACCCTGGCAACCCTTCTCCAGTCTTTCTAAAATATTCATGTTCTAGAACATATTGGGCTCTCTCGTGCCTCTATAGCTTCGTACTTCTTTTCACCTGAGTGAAAGGGTGGTCTCCCTCTTCTTTTATTAACTCACCACACCCATTTAGGCTGTCACCTCTCCAAATGCCCCCTTGGCTCAGGCCTCAAACCACACACTGGTATAGATAATGCTCCGGCTCATCTTCTGCCAACCTTTGCTGACCACAACACCCAGCCCTTTTCAAAGTCTCTCCTCAGTATTTAACATAACTGGTCCACCTCTTGAAAAAAAGATTTGGCATGGTTCACTCCCAAACCCAGTGCGATCACCAAAGGCAGGAGCCGCAGGGAAAGCAGACAGGACAAGCAGCTGAAGCACTAATGACCTGAGGCCACAGAGGCCAAACGTGGTGTACCATGGTTTCAGATCATGTCAGTTGTCTTCCCTTGCTTGTCTCAAATCCTTCTTGCCTTCTGAATCACCTACCCAGTGTTTGCAGAATAAGGAGCCCTCACTCTAAATTCCATTATTGTTTCAGTTCCTGAATAATTAGTCATTTGTGTTCATGTAAAATGTGAAGCCAATTTTCCCAAATTAACATAGAAAGTCAGCAATCTGAACTTTTACTCATGAAGTCATAGATATTATCTATACAAAATAATGTGATCTCTTGCTTGTCATGCGCTAAACACATAAAGATTTCAAAATGCACCGAGTTAGAAATCCAGGAAGCAGATGAGCAAATGGAAGGTGATATATAAATTTAACTTCCCTTAAATTATTCATCAGTTAGGATGCGACCAGCATGACTGCATTCCAGAACGTTTTCAACCAACAATAAACATTCTGTATTCACAGAAAAAATATCATCCCTTTCAAATCAGAAGTTCTGAATAATCTGTGTAACTGGGCATGGCAGTTAAATGTGGTAGGTCTTAGCTTCCTCAGTATTAACTTATCTTTCATTAAGGTGCTTCCCCAGATCTAAAGTCTCATAATTCAGTGACACAAAGCCCTGGGATGAATACAAAGGGAAGACGTGCATTTCTAGAGGAGTCAAGAGAACCTACAAATTTACTATTATTTTCATTTTGAAGACTAAAATATTCTGAAAGCTATTATTAATATATTTCCTGATAAACTTAGACGTGGAACACTTACATTCTCACTGACATTCCTCTCCTCACCCCCACCGCCAGATAAATAATAGTTCTTAGCCCTGTGCCAAATGCAAAATATTATGTCCTCTTATCATTGTTGCCTTCTTATGCAAGCATATTAGTGGGGTTACAGACACTTATATTTTAGTTTCTGAGAAATAAACTTATGTACAGAGTTTCTGAACCAATCAGAGAAGTAAATCTATATATATACTGTAAGTCCCTTGCATAAATGATGCTTTGATGAGCAATGAAATATGCAGATCCAAATAACTCATTTTTAGTTTCACAGAAAATAATGATTATTATCTCTTCTTTTAAAATATAGAAACTTGCTTCTCTGAAAAGAATTCAAACATGTATGTATATTAATGTAGTTCTCGGGGTGCTTGGGTGGTTCAGTGGGTTAAGCCTAGGCCTTCGGCTCAGGTCATGATCTCAGGGTCCTGAGATCGAGCCACGCATCGGGCTCTTTGCTCAGCAGGGAGCCTATGTCCCCCATGTCCCCCTCTGCCTGCCTCTCTGCCTACTTGTGAGCTCGCTCTCTCTGTCAAATAAATAAATAAAACCTTAAAAAAAAATAAAATAAATGTAGTTCTCCACACTAAATAATGACTTGTGGAATGAGGGATTTTAAAAAGAGAAAATATTCGTCTCTTTAATGCCAATCCATGTCTGAAAGCTAGAAACTATCTTGCCAACCAAATATTAGGATGGAAAACAACACTTATTTCAAAATATATCAAAGGACTGATGAGCCAAAAATAGCTATGGAAATAGAATCATACTCTCTCCAGCCAACTAAAGAAAACGGACTTCTCCCCCTAGTACTTTGCCACTTGTATGAGGGATTTGGAGGAATAAAACTCTGATTTTGAGAATTACTGAGTAAGAATGGTGTAATCTCACAAGTAAAGACTGAAGTGATTTGCAAGAGCTAAACCCTCTAATCAGCTGCCAATTTGGATGAGTTTTGCCAAACAGTCTCTGGAAGAAAGTGCTCCCAAATTTCCTCTCTTCATTTTTTTTTCTCCCACTTAACGATACAGAATTTGTACATTTGGATTTGCTTGTAACAAATATTCAATTGCCTCTGCATTTTGAAAAACAAGGCCAGGGCTTGAAGGAAAAATGTGAGTTTCAATTATGTAAGAAGGTCATTCAATTGTACTACCAAATCCCTTAAAAAACATTTTTTACCAGGAAGACTTAAATCATGTGCCATATTAGAACAAATGCCTTTGGTTCAGTGAAGAAAACAATTTTAAAGTATGTTCCTCCCTGATAGAAGTTTCTAGGTACCATAATCAAAAATCACTGGAGTTATCACTTGAATTAAAAAGTAATATGAAAATGTCACTCCAAAGTTCTTTTTTTGTTGCCTATTTGTTAAAAATGTGCCTATTCCTCACAGGAATTTTAGAAGACTACTATTACATTTGGTTGGGGGGGGGTGGGGGGAAGCAGTGCATTCATTTTAAAAACTTCAACTTAGACAACCCAGATGCAGTATGTGGAAAGCGCTGTCAGGATTAACTTAAGATGCCCCAGAGTTGGCAGCCGTGCCTATAACATGGTGTGTGAGTCATTGCAAGGCCCCCCTAAACAAAATGTCCCTCTTCGCTATCTGCCATTACAAATCCTTAAAAGTTTTTCAGGCTTCAGAGAAATTCTCAGCCAACCATGAACCCACTGGAAGATAAAAACACCCTTAAGCCATTATCTCTAATTCCTATACGTCTCAGAGATGGTAGTCACTTGAGAGCCCAGACTCATGAGGATTGTGGCAGGGGTAGGGAGTGAATGGAGATGCTGAGAAAGGGACAGGGACAGTGACATCAAAAGGGAAAGGGACAGGACGGGTGACATCAAAAACAGAATTATCTGTTTTATCACTTAGTCTGAGATCAGCCAACAAAATTAACTCCCAAATCTAATGATAGAATCCAACTGAACCCAGGTCATATCCTCAGGCTAAGGTTCTGGATACTCTGATACAAATTCAATCAAATGTCGATTTGCTCCCCATCTCTATAATTTGTCATTTTAAGAAGGTTATATGAATGGAACTGTGCAGTATGAAATCTTTGGGGGATTTTTTTTTTTTTAACTCGGCATAATTCTCTGGAAATTTTTCTGCTTTTTCTGAGTATTCCAGGATATGGATGTAGCATGGTTTCTTTACCTCTTGAAGGACGTCTGGATTGTTTCCAGGTTGGAGCTATTATAAAAAAGCTGCTATAAACATTTGCTTACAGATGTAAACAAATCAATTGGCTTCCCATCGATATTGCAGATTTTTGTATGAACACAGTTTTCATTTTTCTGGATTAAGAGCCTAGGAGTATAACACTTGGGTTATATATTAGCTATGTGTTCAGTTTTTAAAGAAACCATCAAACATTTTATAGATGGTATAATTCTCTTTGTATGTTGCTGAATTCTCTTTGCTAATATATTTTTAAAGGACTTTAATGTATATATTGATGGAACAGACTGGTGTGAAAAAAATTTTTTTGTACTGTTTTTCTTTTGGCACCACAATAATGCTAACTTCACAAAACGCATTTGAAAATGTCCCCTCCTCTTCTATTTTCTGGAAAAGACTGTGTAGAATAGGTGTTAATTCTCCCAGATTATCTAGAAAAACCATATGGATTTTGAAATTTCCTTTTGGGAGTTCTAAAACGACAAATTCAATTTCAATTTCCTTAATAGCTATAGGGCTACTCAAATTACCTATTTCATGTTGAATGAGTTATGGAAGTTTGCAGCTTTTAAGAATTTATTTTATTCCACTGAAGTTATCAAATTTATGTGTACCGAGGTATCTGTAGCATCCCTTTATTATCTTTTTGATGTCTGTGGGGTCTGTAATGATATCCCCTGTGTCATTACTTATATTGGCAATTTGTGTCTCCTCTCTCTGTCAGCCTTGCTAGAGGTTTGTCAATTTTGTTGAACTTTATAAGAAACCAGCTCTTGGTTTCCTTTTCTCTATTATTTGGTTTTGAATTTCATTGGTATCTGCTCTTTATTATTTCTTTCCTTCTTGTTTGCCTTTATTCTACTCTGTTTTTCTAGGTTCTTGAGATGGGAGCTTAGGTTATTAATCTGAGACTTTCCTCTTTTCTCATCTATGCATTTAGTATTACAAATTTCACTCTGTTGATTTAGGTGAGTCTTACAAATGTTCATATGTTGTATTTCAAACTCACTCATTTCAATGTGTGTTTTTTTTTCTTTTTAATTTCCCTTAAGGCTTTCACTTTGACTTATCCATTATTTAGATATGTATTTCGTATCAAAATGTTTGGAAATTTTTAAAAATCTTTTACTCATTCCTACTTCACTTCCACATGGTTAGAGAACACACCCCTATATGATATAAATTCTTTTCAATCTGTTGAGGTTTATTTTGTGACCCATGATATGATACATCTTGAATATGCTTCTTTGCCACTTAGAAAAAAGTCCATTCCTTTGTTTGTTCAATACGGTGTCTTATAAATGTCTAATAGACCCCGATTATATAGTCCACACATAAAATCTTATCCTCCACAAAGAAGGCATGCCTATTCATTAAGTGAGCTCTCCACCACTTCCAGCAGACACATTTGTTTTTTAAAAAAACTATTGTATTGAACATATCCTAAATTAAATTTCTTAACTCCATCCTCTTTTTCTTTACACATTTCTAATATGTGAAGAGACTATGATTCACACTTGGTAAGTTCTAGAGCACACTCGTCTATTGTAACTAATGTGATCTTTACATTATGCAACACTTCTGAAAAATTTGTTGGCTAAGAGGAACATCTCTGCTTTTTGCTGATGATTAAATAATATAACCAAGGCAAAACCTACATTTTGAGTCCAGGATTGCACTCTGTGCTGCAGAAACTTTGTTGCTGTCTGAGTGAACACAGCAGCATGGCTGGACTTGAACCCCGACTCTAACAATTACTAGTTGAATGACCTGTACGAGTTAGTTACCAGCCTCCTAACTCAGTTTTGTCATCTTCCAAATGGGAATCATGATACTATGCACCTCAAACGGTGTGTAAGAAGTAAAAGATTTCATACATGTAAACAGTTTTGAGAGAGCAATGGTTGGCACATGTGGGTCAGCTAGGACTGCATATCACCTCTAATGGAAAAACAGGCAAGACTGTCCATAAAATTCAGCACATCAATAGCCTCTAATTTGACTTATGCTGTCACTATTTTCGCCATAATAAAGTAAATTGGTGAGGGTAATAAAAGTAAATGAACATTAAAAAATAAATGCAAAGGCCCGCTCATTTTTGGCTACGAAACATAATTCTTTTTCATAGGTTAAAGTGCTTCCGCCTCTGGTTCTTCACCATCATGCTTTACAAACTGTGACCCAGAATAATCTCGCGCCAGATCCACAGGTCTAAATAACACATTTCATTTTTTTTTTATATTGAAACTGCCTCGAATTGCTTTAGAAAACAGAGCAGTTTGTCCTTGTTAAGAAAAGGAAAATATGCTTAGACCTCAACGACCAACAAAAGTTCTAGAGCATGGTCCATCCTTTGAAAACTGGTCTGGCATAGTAGGAAAAGCTGAACATCTTCACTACACACACTGTATGCCGTAAGACATGGGATAGACTCTTCTTTGTTTAACCAATAAAAATTACCTTTACGGCTTTGACTACTCAATATTTTCTGAATATATTTTTCTCCAATCTCACTATTTATAATAAATGACAACTTGGATTAATATCATTTGCTGATAAAATCATAATATGTAAAAGATACGATAAATACGAGAAAGAACTCTTCCAAATTGCCTCATATTTACACACCACTGCTATTACAGAAATGAATGGGAATATTTGTCTAAGGAAATACAAATCAGACAGGTTAGGTTTATTCAGCTAAAGTAAGTGTCTCTCAATGCACCTCATAAAGAAGTCAAAAGCACCATTCAAATTTCGAGCTCCTGACATCTATGGCCTGGATTACTTAGAGGATCAAAACTTTTCCTGTTTGGGGATGCCTGGGTGGCTCAGTGGGTTAAAGCCTCTGCCTTCGGCTCAGGTCATGATCCCAGGGTTCTGGGATCGAGCCCCGCATCGGGCTCTCTGCTTCTCAGGGAGCCTGCTTTCTCCTCTTTCTCTGCCTGCCTCTCTGTCTGCTTGTGATCTCTGTCTGTCAAATAAATAAAATATTAAAAAAAAAAAAAAACTTTTCCTGTTTACTAATCTGATGATTAAGATAATCTGAATAAACATCTTAATATCCTCCAGAAAATAAATAATTTAATTAATAATTAATAGTAATTAATTGATGTCTAATTTTGGGAAGAAATATCATCCTTTTCAATAAATATCATCCTTTTCACTGCAAAGTGAACATAGAAGGTACCCTCTTTCAGATGTACAACCTACAACCATATCTATCTGTGTGTTGTTACTAATAAAGTAAGTAAAATAAAAATTCAGCAACTGTTACATATAAGGTCCTGTGTTGGACACCAAAGGAAAGCAAAGATCTTGCTTGCAGAGTTAATAGTCTAGTCCAACTTACAACTGTAGGTCCTAACAGTGAATTGTAAACTTTATGTATCTGCAGAACACCTTTGACTTTTAGAATTTGGGATGGCATATATGAAGGAAGTAAATGCGTCAAAATAACTCTAGACACACAGGACAAGGCAATAATGAGCTGTATCAGACACCAACTATTCCAGAAAAGAAGAGGAATTCAAATTGGTCATTGAGGAATAAACAGAACTCAAAAAAGAGGGCAGAAGAGAAACCAAGAGGCATGTGAACAAAGGGGTGGGAAAGCACAAAATATATTTAGAGAACAATGAAATACACCTGGGAAGTTGTATTGGTAAATTTTACACACTGAAGAGCTTACATAAATGCTAAGCCTGTAAATTAAATAAAAATATAACAGATTTAAAATATTAAGCTATGAAATGTGAAATCTCCTCTATAGATAAAGGAACATCACTGAATGTTTAGTGGCAACACTTTGATGACCAAGGGGTAAGAGGGAGAGTAGAAGTAGCCAGAGAGTGAAGGGAAGGGATGGACACAAGAAAGGAGGCTGGAAGCTGGGAGGTGCCAAACAAGGACTGTGAAAGAGAAAAAATACCTGGATAAAGAAACAAAATAAAAGAAGAGGCAACAAGATGGGATTGGGAGGGAGACAAACCCTAAGTGACTCTTAATCTCACAAAACAAACTGAGGGTTGCTGGGGGGAGGGGGGTTGGGAGAAGGTGGTGGGATTATGGACATTGGGGAGGGTATGTGCTTTGGTGAGTGCTGTGAAGTGTGTAAACCTGGTGATTCACAGACCTGTACCCCTGGGGATAAACATATATGTTTATAAAAAATAAAAAATTTAAAAAAAAAGGAAGAGGCAAATCATAGAGTGTGGATTATAGTATACACAGTATTTTATTTTTACTTTCTGTTTTCATTTAATTTTCTAGCTTTACTGAGATACAATTAACAAAAAATGTGTATATTTAAGGTGTCCAATGTGATAATTATATACAGAATCTAAAAAAGTCTAACAGAAGCAGAGTAGAATGGTGGTTACTCTCCATTTTGATGTGTAATATACTTGCAAATATGCTAGGATTACATACATTTTAGGAATATACTGATCTAAGTCTAGAATTAGAAATGATACACTCTCCATTAATCACTCCCAACCATCCTTCCTCCTTCTACTGTCACTAAATCTAGTAGTGAAAATACTAGGACTGTCAACATACTAAAGCCTTTTGCAGAGGTTTATCTTATACTATCTTTATACTATCTTTTTCAGGCTATTCATATAACACACTCTACTGTAAACTCTACTATACTCTATTATATTAAATAATATTGTCTGTTTAATTACTTTTTTCTGGCTCTGTGTGTATGTGCATATTATATGTATATGCTTATATAAATGTATATAATATAGTGTATGTGTATATATAATATATATATAATATGTATATAACATATATACATATATATAAAAAAACGGAACTTGTGCCAACAATGATGCTCAACTAAAAAACAATTAGTTTAAAGGTTATGTTATAAATAAGAAATTCACATATTCCCAATATTGGAATTAGTTTAAAACAACAGAATAATACACACACACACACACACACACACACAAATACACATAAATTTTATACACCAAATTTTGTACTGGTTTTGAATCTTTTCACCAAAAAATATAAAATTTCTGGATAACTTTTTGAACATAGTAAAATATTCTGCCATTTGTAAGAGCACTAACAAACGGCCTTTCAGCATTTTAATATTTATAGTTATTTGTTACAGTCTTTCATGAAATAGAGTAATAAAATATTCTTTCCAGTTCCAGGGCACCTGGGTGGCTCAGTTTTTAAGCATCCGCCTTCTGCTCAGGTCATCATCCCAGGGTCCTGAGATAAAGCCCCACATCGTGCTCCGCAATCTGTGGGAAGCCTGCTTCTCCTTTTCCCACTCCCCTGCTTGTGTTCCCTCTCTTACTGTGTCTCTCTCTGTCAAATAAATAAATAAAATCTTAAAAAAAAAAAAAAACAAGATTTTTCCAGTTCCTACCATTAATTAGTGTAATAGCTCTTTTTATTTCTTGGTTAAATGTAAGCATTATTTCTTTACTGCAAAACTGGGAAACATGACAAACTTTTTCTTTTTTACAGAGCCTACAAAAGAAAATGATAATTGGTTAGAACTCATTGAGAATAACTTCACAAAAAATTGTACACTAAAGAAGAAAAATAAAACAGAAAGAGTTAACTTGTATTACACTTCTAGCATACATTTCATTTAGGAATGGATATAAAGCCCATTTTAGATATATCTGCAATCTGTTAAAGGTCAGCAATAGAAAGAACACAGCACCACAGGCCAAGTAAATCTGCATCAGTGATTTACCTAACTAGTAATTCTACTTCCTTTGATATGCACTGTTTAATGAAAAAGAATCTCAAACAAAGGAAAGAACAAAATTGGATTGAATAATATAATTAATAGAAAATATAAACTATTTTCACACAACAGACTGACTTATCTTGACTAAAAATTACTTTTTGGGGTTTCATTCTTTGGTCATAGGTTTAAAATAATTTATTCTCCTGTTTTTATGCCTGAGGGCAGGACTGAGGCAAAGACTCTTCAGCTGTTGAGCTTAAGGCTGGAAAATTCTGGCACTTTCTTCCCCAATATAATAGGTGTGTACTGGGGGAGGGGGTATAAAATGAAAGAACAGTTGTGAAACAATCTGACAAGTGGGCCCTGAAAGGAAAGAAAGCATGTATGGTTACAAGAGTGCCTTCCAAGAGCACAGACATGAATGCTGTAAATTCTTGCTTTTGCACTACAACCCTCCCTACCCTGGGATGCCCTTCACTTGCCCATGCCTTTTTTGAACTTCAGCTCATCACTTGCCAGAGCAAACTCCGCTATAAGAATAGAAGGAAGAATTAATTATACAGAAGCTTTACCATAATCACACACACACACAAAAAGAAATGGTTTCCAGTGTTTTATAGGATTCAAAAGGAATCAGAGAGCAATGTCCTTTCTAATTTAGTTTTCTAAAGAGTAGGGCCACATGTGACCAATACAGCTAACTAAAGGAACACAGGCAGTTCGTTAAATAGGTATCACAGTTTGAGTTCAATTAAGACAATCTTGAGATAAAGGTAGAGTCACCTTCATTTCCAACCATCTATACTCTTCAGATTCATACTCCAAAGAAACAAGGAGTAGAGTAAAAGAAGGTAAGACTGTATGTTGGACTAGCTGATCTAAATTCCTTCTATGTCTCAATATTATGATTTACCATTATGATTACTCAACAGTAATTGTGTTGAGGTTTCACTGTCCAACATGGGACAAGTGACTTAATTCTATAGTGTTGATAAGAAATAGTAAGTAGCCGGAAGTTAAGGCTTAAAATGCTATCTAGGTCACTGAGACATCTCTTCTTCAACTAAACTAAAATCAACCTAATTATTCTCCTTCCAAAAAGGAGAGAAAGCCTCAGTTTTTATTTTAATTAAATATTTTTTTTACTTGAATATCCAATTTCAATGTCAATTTCAAGCCACCTTTTTTTTTTTTTTTTTTTTTAACTTGAATATCCAATACATCACACACTCACTATTTCCTGTGGCAAGGAGACTGGAGGAGACTGGAAGATATTTGACCAGTGCTTCCCATACTGGGCATCCAAAAAACGTTCCTAAAATTCACCACCGCTGAGCCCAGAAGGTAAAGGATGAAAACATAGGGGCTGCAATCTGGCATATTAACAGCACACTGTCCAGGACCCTCCAGCAGTGGTTTAACAAAGCCCCAGCCTAATTCTAGCCCTTGGACAAACACACAGATTTTACTTGTTTATTTCAGCATGAACCATATATCCATTCTTTAGAAAAGAAGTCTACTCTGCTCTGCGCTTGAATAAAAACAAGGAAAGAATATCTGGTTCTTACTGGTACAGAATTTATATCCTGGTGGGAAAGAGGCTTCTATATAGCAGGGTGTAAGGATGTCACCAAAGAAGAATTCATAAGACAAAAATGTCACCCTGGTATGGTTATAGACACAGAGAAGCCATGAGAAAGCTATATTTAGAAAAAGCCAGAGCCAGAAGTTACTCCAGAACTCCTTTTGTACTCCAGGAGAAAGACATGTATACAATGTATTTTCAACATTTATCATTGTTACCATTTATTTTAAGTAACAATCTTTTGTTAAGTATCATGATTTTTCCTTGGTTTGGTGGCCCAAAAAAGGTAAAAAAGTATAAAGAACGTATGTTTTCCCTTTTTTGTATAATTCTTAATGTCTGAGGGAATTAACAACCTCCTGGATATTGCTGAGAAAACTGTAAACTTCAATGAAAGCTTCATTCTTTCCTAAAGTCAGTGATAAGCAAAGTTCCATGTAGCCCCAAACCCCATGTTTTTAATCCATCATTGTTTAAACCATCATTGTTCTCTTGTTTCTGAACTCAATGACATCTCTGTTTTAGATATGCACAAATATCTGCAATGGAAGGAGTATATTAAGTGTGAGGGTATATCAGAGATTCAGTTTGTGGACTTGGTCCAGGAACAACTGAGCTCCTCAAGGGTACGTGTTATAGAACCAGAGAGAAGAAATAAGTTCCAAAGTGAAAGATCCAAAGTGGAAATGGTAACCAAGTCCTTGACGCAGCCCAGATAGCATTATGAGGTTCAGAAGACAGAAAAAGTTGACATCTGTGCTTGGCCCAGGTGTCACTTCCTAAAAGGAACATAGGCATATCACCTATTTCATTGCTAGCATTAATCTCTGGGTATACTTTGTTACTATGCAAGATCTTTAGCATTATGTTTTCTTATTAAAGGATTATAAATTTACCCTCCCATTTACAGCGTGATATATACATCAATCCCCTATTTGGGACCCAATGTTCAAGAATCTGCTCTAGGGTTAAGAACAAATTTTCTTAAAAAACTGTGTCAGATAAAATATACCAAAGCTACACTATTTGGCTTTGCACTTAAGTAAGACTAATTGTATACAACAAAATGGAAATATCTATTACCAGTATGTTAACTTTTACATAGCATATTCTATCTAAAACCTATACATAAAATTTATGGAGTACTGAAATATAACCTTAGGAATTAAAGTATATTAACAATTTAGACTAAGTGACTCCATTTTTAGGTCTCAGAAAAAAAAATACTACAATTACTTTGCCAATACTATCTAGTCTGCAAAACTACAAAAAACACTTTCATTCTGAATTCTCTGAACTGTGACATGTGAATAAGATAGTAAAAGTAAATGCATAGGTATGCTAAACCTCAACCAATTTCAGTTGGGACTTTTACTTTAGTTAAAAAAGTTAATTATAATAAATAAATCGATTTACCAGATAATACCTGTTGTGCCATTGGGCAATTAAGTTATCAGGTACGAGAGCTGTAGATTTTAAAATGCCCTTAGGATCAGACTTATATTTACATATCTTATGGCCATTAACAAATAAAATGCCAATATTTATCTAAATCATTGAAAATATCATAACTTGTACAATCATTTATTAAAATTCCAAACACCATCATCCAACCAATCAATACAAATTATATTAGTGATCTTAGAATCAAGTGCCGCATTTTACTTGAATGGTCATTTTCCTATCTTATATAACTACCCCCACCCCACTGCCACCTCTCCACCCCTCCACCATACACACAAAGCAGTAGGTTAGGTAAATAAAAAAGACAGAGATGTTGGAACTGGAAAGATCTGGGTTTGAATTCTATCTCTGCCACTTCATGATATCAAGCAAATTAATTAAAATCTCTGGCATAAAGCTCTTTCAACTGCAGAATCAAAACAGTAATCTAAAGCGCTTTCTAAAGTAATTGTCATAAGTACACAGTCAATATGTACTGAATAAATTCCTTACTGACAACTATATAAAGTCATTCCTTATAAAAGTCAATATTTTTCACCTTTACCTAACATAAGTTTTGCTTTCATAAGGCAAAAAATAAATAGATAGATAAATAAATAAATAACTATAAATCTTAGTTTTCAACTTTCTTTTGTTTAACAGGCTTGGTATAGTGTAAATTAGATCTGCTGACACATCTGTCCTCAATTTAATGGTTTATTTACTTGATGGTTACTCTCCTCATTAAGAAATTCTAGTGATATTAGTTAATACACATAAAATGATAAATTGTTCATGAGTGTTATGTAACATTAAGCTGAATAACCTACTTAAATTTCCTTTAGAACTCTCTGAATCACAAGACAGAGAGTATATCTGTATACAAATACAACTTTAAATTGAAAACGTAATTATCAACACAGACAAAGCCTAGTAATTGGCATACTGTTGATAGACGTTAGTTAACTAATGTATTTGGAAGTGAAGGACAATTTGAATGGTATATGTTTTGCTTTTGGCAAAAAGAAACTGTGACATTTTAATGCGGCAATGGCTGAAATCTGTTGCTTCTAAGAATAACTATTCTAAAATTAACTTTGCCAATCACGAAGCAATCCTGCTTCACACTCCAAAAAATTCCAGATTTGTTTATTTGGGGATAATCCTCCCCAGAGGATCCTAAGTCTAACATTTCTTAGCAGATATCTAAGTGCTTCACTGATAAAAGCCTCAACTGTAATAACCTCACCCCCTTTTTTTTTCTCTGAGAAGATAATGTCATTAATTTTTGTGACTCCGAGCCAAAAGAACAACGTGATTTAATCAAACGGACATGAAACAATTCAAAGAACTACATTTGGTAATTTAAGAACTGGAGACACAAATTTTAGAGTTCAAAAACTGTTAGGCTGTTAGGTGTCTTGTAAATTTAACCTCAAACACAGTTCATTATGATTTTTCTAATCATGCAGAATGAATAATTATTTACTTCTGATTATGCACTGTATAGCAGCTTCTATAATTCACCTAAGTGATATGTGGTGTTTCTTGCAGAAGAAAAGATAAGACCCATTATTTGAACAAATCTTAAACATTTATTAATTTGCATATCAAAAAGGCATGTTTTATCTTAGTTAAACATGCTAACTGGCTTATAAATATAATCATATGGCATTCATAAATTGAGTGTGTCTGTTAAAATCTACCTAAGAAACCTTTATTATTATAAAAAATTTAAAAGGTGGTGATTAAAAATATTGATTGGCTCTCCTAAGAAAAACATACCAACAGGATCTTTTTAAATATATAAACATATGGCTAATTTTTTTACCACTGTTAAAAAAGAAATTATTAATTTTGAGATGGACTAAATGTAATCTATTCCAATCTATTTTGATAATATTAGTCAAATGAATAAAAAATTAAGATACTTTGGTGTTTATCTGTAAGGTAAGATGATCATCCAAAAAAAAAAATCTTTTTAAAAGGAGTCATTAAATTCAGGGTAGAGGAAAAATGAAGCAAAAGAAAAAGTAATAAACAAAAAATAGAAGTCAAGAGTAAATGACACCTGGAAATTAAATGGTCATTACCTAGAGAATGTATAAATTATCTGGTACATTTACGAAACAGCCATACAATAAACCAACCTCTACAACAGTTAAGATGAATGAAGTAGAGATACATGTATCCTCTTGGATTCAAGTTCAAAACAATACTTTATACTGCTTATTCATATGTGTTGGGGTAATTAAAATATAAAACCTTACTTAAGATAACAAATACCAAATTCAAAATGGTAGTTTTCTCTGAGAACTTATGGAAGATAATGGAATCAAAGCAAAGTATACTGGATGCTTTGCGTGGACTCTTAGGGATATACAACTAAAAGTAAATAAGACTACATATTAAGATTTGGCAAGATTGGATGATTGCTCCTAGTATTATTCTCTTTGCCCTTGAAATATTACTTAATTTGAAAACCATGATAGAATTAACATAATAAGCAAGCAACAGTGATGTGAAAGAATCATATAAGTCGTACTGAGATGCCCAGGGAGGCCAAAACAAAAAGTTTTAAGAATCACAATACGGCCAAAAAATATGTTTTCAATGTACTTCCACCTGAACACATGCAAACAAATGATACTCACATTCATGTTTTCATGGGCATCCCAGAAACTACTTGTGGTGATATAAAGTATTACAGTCACCTACAAGTGCCATGAGTACAAAAGGAAGAGACATAATCGTTTGTTCACTAAAGATGGCAGAAAGCAAATTAACTGCAACTTCTGCAGCTCTCATTAGTGATGCTACCTCTATTTTCACTCACAAAACAAACTTATCAGAGAACAAGTCCATTAAAGTTAGGTGGTAATTCTAGAGTAAATATGTTTATGAAGGTTAATTACAAATATTCATCCTCGATGATGCTTTTTTCTAGCTATCTCTACTCAAGATCACAACTCTGCATTCTCTACCATTCAGAACATTTATGTAAGCCATCCTTTCTGCCTCAACTGCCCTTCCTGCCCCCGACCCCATTCACTTGATCTCTCTCACCTTACTGATTTCAGCTAAAATGATCCAACCTCAAAGAGGCCTTTAGGAAACAATCCTAACTATGGTGTTAGTCATAGGCATTTACTTACTTATATCCTTAGCTCTCCCAAAGACTGGAACTGGCATAGCAAGAGGGTACTTGCCTATTTTATTAAAGAAAGTAGAGTCAGAAGTTGATGCAATGTATGGCCTATCATGGGGGCCCAGTAGAAATGGGTTGATCATACATGAAACTCCTACTTTTAATATACCTCACAATTATGAATCTCTAAGCACTAGGAATTTCTACTGTAAAATATTACCAATTTACTCCTATGATTACATTTTTTTTCATTAGTGTTATTACCTTTCTTTCCCCCACCATCTTTTTTAAAAGATTTTATTTATATATTTGACAGAGAGAGAGTGAGAGTGAGAAAGGGAACACAAGCAGGGGGAGTGGTAGAGGGAGAAGCAGACTTCCTGCTGAGCAGGGAGTCTTATATCAGGCTTGATCCCAAGACCCTGGGATCATGACCTGAGTCAAAGGCAGAGGCTTAAGGACTGAGCCACCCATGTGCTTCTCCCCACCATTTAAGTAAGGTTTATGCCCAATGTAGGGCTTGAACTCACACCCTAGAGTTCAACAGTCTCATGCTCTACCATTTAGCCAATAGGGTGCCCCACTACATTTTTTTTTCTTAAGACTAACAGGACTAGTAACAGGTAGGAAAAGTACTTAAAATGGTGCCCAAAATATAAGACGCATGAGACCTTAAGAGATCATCTACTTACTCCCTTCTTCTAGTAGACATTTATTTTTTAAGGTCAGGGGAGGGGTGGAAACTATTTACACATAAAGCATTATGTATGCCAGTATTCACGAGACATTAAATTATGGGTCTGATAACCCTCTTAACATATCCATACTTAACACATAAAAGGAAGCCTAGGAGTTTGTTTTGGTTTTTGTTTGTAAATTAGAATCTCAAACAAATGCAAGTTAGTTTCTAACTTTTCAAAGCCATAATAAATACTTCATTTTAATGTTCTTTGCTGCTTATCAAATTGTCATAGAAAAAAATAATTGTCACTGGAATTTTAAAATAATTTTAATTATGCTGTCATACAAAAGTCAAGAAAGACTAAATAATAAAATATTAAACAACACCAAAGGCAAAGAATCCTTCCTTGCCATCAATATTTATTTGAAAGTCCCAGAACAGTTTATTGTATTAAACTAACACTTCATGGATCTTCCCAAAGAGAAATCTCACTTTTTCCAACCAGAATATTTGCCTAGAGTTAGAAACAATAAAATGGCAAATTCAAAAATAACAGTAAAGTGAGAGAGACTGAATTATCAATAATCAAGAATAATCAGTAAGGTGAGAGAAACTGAACACTCACAGACAACAGAGTCTCCTCTAAGGGATTACGATTTGGAACCAAAATTATTTTTTAAAGTTGTAAATCACTGACTTCATTAAATGGCACACTGAGAGTCTCTGGACTTCAAAGCTTTTTGTTCACTCAAACACAGATTCTAAGGAAACATTGTAACAATACAAGAAATTGAAAAAAGAAACACCATTTTTTCATTTCAGCTTATCTGGGAATATCTTAAATTGGTGTGTGTTTAAGAAGATAAAATGGAGATGTGTAATAATAATAATGACTGGGGGCACCTGGGTGGCTCTGGGGGTTAAGCCTCTGCCTTCAGCTCAGGTCATGATCTCAGGGTCCTGGGATGGAGCCCCGCATCGCATTGGGCTCTCTGCTCGGTGGGGAGCCTGCTTCCCCCTCCCTCTCTGCCTACTTGTGATCTCTTTCTCTCTGTCAAATAAATATATAAAATCTTAAAAAAATAATAATGACTGGTTGATCAAACTGATATATGTGTGTACATTTGGCACATAAGTAAATTCAGAAGACTCATTTGGTCTTACGCCTGACTGCATTTTAAAGGAAAATATTATTTTTAGGAGGAATAAGCAAAATAAATTTTTTCATCAATTTCAATAACATAGATGTGCATTTCACTTTTTGTTTTCTTTTACATAATTCCATGAACCATGTTCATCAGTAAGATAAAAACACAAGCTCCATCTAAAATTATACCTAATAATAACTTTCATTTATAGTCATAACACTATTAATGAGCCACCCAAACAAAATCATACCATGGCTTAAAAAACTGTATCACCTGGCTAGAGAGCTCCCTAAAACTCAAAAGTAATATTTTCATAAGCAATCAAAAGAAGCTGATTTTTATTAGCTCAAAAATAAATTTATATTTTTCCCAAATTCAGAATTGGATATTCTAGTCTACAACATATAAGTGGAAATTCTTGTGACTCCTAAACTGATTATCATCTTCTAAATATCTTATTAAACTATGCTTTTTCTCTTATTTTAATATCAAGAAAAGAAGTGACACAACTATGGCATAAGTTAAAACAGACCTGGACAAAGGCCCCTATTGTTGGGCATTGCACTCAACCTTCTCAATAATGTGAAATATTTGGAGAGGTACCCATTTGATATAAGTCCATTAAATGAATGAATAAAGAATCAAGAAACAGAATTTAATACTCATCTTTAGTAACTCCTGAATTATTCCTACCATAGCACAAATCTTATCAGTATAAATCATTACTTTTACCAGTCAGTTTTCAACACAAACAGAAATATAAATTAAGCAAATATATACTCAGTACCAAGTATAGGAGAGTTTCCATGGCATGAGGTATGATACAGACAAAATTCAAACCCTTGTGTTCCAAGGAAGCCATGGTCCAGAACTACTTGAAGGCAAAAAGATCAGTTACAAAAATTGTACTGATCCTAAGAGAATGCATGAACTCCTCATCCTGACAATTCTATCTTGGCATATATATATATATATATTTTTAATCAGAATACCCTCCATTTTCATAGCCTTAGCCACATAAACACACCCCAGACATAAAATCTAATTGCTATGGTCAGGATAGCTTAAAAGAATAAAGATCTGGGCTCAATACCCCATGGAGCTCTTTTACATAACTTTAATCAAATCACTTAACTTTCATGAACCTCAGTTTCCCTAACTGCAAATCTCATAGGATTATTTTGAATGTGAAATGAGAACTCTAAATTTAAAGGTGGCAAAATATCATGATCCTTTTAGGCCTGTGTTCCTCCAACAGCATGTTGAAGTGCCCAGGAAAGTTGTGGGGAGCTCATACAGGCACTGTATAACTATAGTTATAGTGAATTTTCATGAAAATCACAGCAACATTCAAAGTATACCACAGAGAGTGGTACTATTGTGTTTTTTGGACCTCATTTCTTAGTAAAAGAAACCCTAAGATCCTTTGTTTTGCCTAGGGGTGCTATGAAAAAAGTACTGAGAACCAAGGGCTCCATGAACCGGGAAAGTGTAGAATTCTATTTTGCTCTGAAAAATGATTTTGTGCTGCCTTCCTTCTCTGGTGTGACAAAGCCCTACATACAGTATTTGCTTCTTCATCTCTGCTGAATTTGTACCCCATAATCAAGAAATACCCTTTCTTGCAAAGTCAACTTTTAAGACCAAATTAGCAGGGTCCTTGCTTGCTAGTCACAAAAACAATTCTGGCAGTCAGAAAAAGGATTTTGTGAGGGAAGAATATGGTATAGATGTCAAAATCATTAGGAATCTGGAGAAATATTCTGAAAGGAGGAAACAAAGGAGACTGGGCAGTAGGAACCAGCGTTGAAGTCAATACGAAGATGTGCCAGGTGAGAAGGCTGTGCTGGCCTTGCTGCATCCAGAGCTGTGCTCCTGCAAGGGCTGATCTCTGTCGCCAAGTGCTTGTGTGAACCCTACACCACACTGTCTTACCAACCCGCAAGGTACCAACCCATTTAAGGGCGTCCCAAAACTCTAAGCGTTAGCTGGCATGGAGTTGGGAGAAGAAACATCCTCTCTTCCCATCCGTCGGAGAGGCAACCCCGTGTCTCCCACTGAAATTACTCAGGGAGCATTATCTTAGAAAAATGCTCAGTGTTCATAGCAGCAATGGCCACAGTCGCCAAACTGTGGAAAGAACCAAAATGCCCTTCAATGGACGAGTGGATAAAGAAGATATGGTCCAATATATACAATGGAGTATTATGCCTCAATCACAAAGGATGAATACCCCACTTTTGTATCAACATGGATATGGGACTGGAGGAGATTATGCTGAGTGAAATAAGTCAAAGAGGGAGAGTCAATTATCATATGGATTCACTTACTTGTGGAGCTTAAGAAATAACATGGGAGATGGAGAGAAGTAAGTTGGGGGAAATTGGAGAGGGAGACAAACCATGACGGACTGTGGACTCTGAGAAACAAACTGAGGGTTTTGGAGGGGAGAGGGTGGGGAGTTGGGTGAGCTGGTGGTGGATATTAAGGAGGGCACGTATTGCATGAAGCACTGGGTATTGAGCATAAACAATGAATTCTGGTGGCGTCTGGATGGCTCAGTGGTTAAAGCCTCTGCCTTCGGCTTAGGTCATGATCCCAGGGTCCTGGGATTGAGCACCGTTTCAGCTCTCTGCTTGGCGGGGAGTCTGTTTCCCTTCCTCTCTCTCTGCCTGCCTCTCTGCCTACTTGTAATCTCTGTCACATAAATAAATAAATAAAATCTTAAAAAAAAAAAAAAGAAACAATGAATTCTGGAACACTGAGAAGAATTAAAATAAAATAAAATGAAAAAAAAAAAGAAGAAAAAAGAAAGAAGAATGCTCAGTGTGGAAACCCAAATATAGCAACTGTCCATCACAAAAGTCTTACCCACCTTTGAGGACGGCTCACATTCCACTGTGACTCATCATGCCTCTCATTTCCTTATTTTTTTAATAAAACTTTTTTTTTGCACTTCTATTATGGTAATTACTAATGTCTAACTTGTATAAATTATTTCATAGGTTTTCCAATTTTACTGCATTATAATTTTTGTAAGGGCATATGGTATGTCATGCCTTTTTTTCCCAAAAATCTTCCAAAGCACTTAAAATTTTTAACTGAATGTTATATGAAACAATAAAATACCCAAGGAGAAAAAGAAAATATAGGTATGGGTTTTGTTTGTTTGTTTTTTAAGTTTTTTTTTCCCTAAGATTTTTTTTTTCCTTTGACAGAAAGAGAGCGCGAGAGCACTTGTACATGCGTAGGTTGGCAAGACAGGGAGAGGAAAAAGCAGGCTCCCTGCCCTGAGCAAGGGACCTAGGGACCTAAGCTAGCTTCTACGGCTAGGGACCTACGGTTCCATCTCAGGATCCTGGGATCATGACCTGAGCTGAAGGCCAACACTTAATCAATTGAACCACCCAGGTGCCCCAACAAAGGTGTTTTATTTCTCATTATTATTCAACTGAAATAGACTATAACAAATTTAACTAGGTCAACCTTTCCAGAAGTACATCTTAATGACACAAACAAATCCCTAGACACATTTACGAAAATAAGTATGAGAAAAGTATAAACATCCTTTTACTAGAGGTTCCTCATGCACATTAATCACATCCAAAATTCTGAAAATTCTCTACAGTAAGAAAAAAAATTTAACTTTATTTAAGCAAGAAGATCTAATATATCAAACATGTGTGCTTATTAATATTATGATTTATCACTTCTACCCCGTTTTTTAGAATCACTTAAAAATAATGTTAACATAAGGATTTTTACTATCCTCTGTTATGCCTGAAGCACAAACAACTTAGTAAATATATCTAAATTCTTGGAAGGCGTGCCTCAAATACAGAGTCACTGCATTTTAAAAGAAAGAAGAGCAATCAATATTTACAGTGATTTAAGTTCTTTTCATCTTTGTCAAAGTGATCTTGTTTTTCTTTCTACTTATCCTCATGTAACTGGGTAGCTATGTGCTGCCTTACTATGGAATTCTCTGCATAACTAAGTGAAGAAAGAAAAGCCTCATAGCAATTTTTTTTTTTTTCAAATTCAGTGTTCTCAGTTTTTCTTTCAGGATTTAGATCCTATCCTTGGTGTATATCAACTGTTATAATTATGTTAGACAATAATTGTAATAAAAATTATCGAGGATTATTTTACAGGTCAAATTCTTAGTCTTTATCTAGAAACAAATGTTTCTTTTTTCAAAAAGCTAACTTATTACATGATCGTTAATATTTATTTCATAGCTCTGAAAACAATTAAGTGCATTTTTCCCCAAGAGCCATATCCCACTTGCTTTTAAAAAAGGAATAATATGAATGATATTCAAAAGAAAGAAATTTGCTTTCTCTTAATTGCAAGGGGATGTGAACATCTCCCAGAATTACTAAGCTGTACTCTCATTAGCCAGGCACTTAGGCACCTCTGATTTATTCCATCAGTGACCAATATAACAGGAAGAGGACACATTTAAACGTCAGCACTTGAGTCACTATTGTCACACCTGGATGAATTTCATTTAGCACCTGCGGGAGTTAAGTATTGTGGAGAACAAAATTTAATATTTAATCAAGACCCACATGAATCCATTTCACCTGAGTCTACCCTTCTGTCATTTGTCAAATACACAAAATTCTCAATAACGTTTGTTTTATTTTTGGTATCAGCTAAGATTTAATTATGACAGGTGCCTGGGTGGCTCAGTGGGTTAAAGTCTCTGCCTTTGGCTCAGGTCATGATCTCAGGGTCCTGGGATTGAGGCCAGCATTGGGCTCTCTGCTCAGTGGGGAGGCTGCTTCCTCCACATGCCCCCACATGTCCCTCTCCCTACCTGTGATTTCTCTGTAAAACTAATAAATAAATAAATAAATCCTAAAAAAAAAGATTTAATTATGACTTACATTATAAGTTAATCATGACCAAAATATCTCCCAGAAAGACAACAATCACCTTTAAAATTAGTGTGAATGAATTTAAAATGAATTTGAATTTTCATGTGGATTTTTAAAAAAAATTTTTTGAAAAGATTTAATTTATAGAGAAAGACAGAAGGGGGGTGGGGGGCAGTGGCAGAGGTAGAGGAAGAGAGGGAATCTCAAGTAATCTCCACACTGAGCATGACGCCCAGCACAGGGCTCAATCTCACAACCCTGAGATCATGACCTCAGCTAAAATAAAGGGTCAGACTCTCAACTGACTGAGCTTCCCAGGTGTTCCTCACTTGGATTTTTAGAATGTATAGACATATCCAATTGAGTTCACTAGAAAATTCATTCCTTGAAAGATAGATACTCAACACAAACAAAATTATCCATAAATTATATATTATATACATTATATAATTTTATACACACATATATAAAGAATGAAATCTAAAGTTTCAAATTATAATAGTTTTCAGATAATCTTTGGCAACAGTAATTGCCATCCACGAATGGTCATAGATAAATTAATACAATTTATACAAAGTAAAATAGCTTCTGTGTATGTGTATGAATGCATATGTGCATACATGTGAGAGAAAAAAATCACTGACTAAAAAAAGAAGCAAAAAATCACAGTAGGGCAAGTGATGAATATTCTTTTTCTTTGCTTTTATTTGTATATTAGAGCCTAAGTACATACTTATTAAGCCATTTTTCACAACATATAACCACTATCCTAGCATACAATAGCTCTATAAGCAGGTGTCTCTGTACCTACTTATCTATAATATCATTCATTCTTCCATCATAATTGAGACAATTACCAGACAAACTAAAATACCTTTGCATAAAAAGTTTAAACAACCATTTCAAAAGTGTGATTTCTCACTCTGTGTGCTGCCAAAAATTAAATAAAATTTTATACCCAAATTCTGCCTTTGAAAAATAATAGTATCCAAAGTAGATGTAAAATATTTTCTGAAAACCTAATGTAAGTGAAAAATTCTGAAATAGACTGAACTCCATTCTTAGTTTTTAATCATGAAAGGCAGAAAGTTATAAATGTTCAATATTTTTCATAAGTTGTGTTGTTCTCATTTTGCAAAATGTATCATCCCGTACCACTTTTTTTCCTTGTTGAGGATTAATCAATATCTATCACCACTATATTAATCAACCTCCTTCATTAATTCTCACCTGAATCATAGTAAGGTTTGTAAAATCTCTCTTCTATGGTCTTTCCAAATACCCTTTTTAGGTTTCCCTTCTCTCTAATCACTCAATATGTGATGATTTGCCCCCTCCTCTTCCCCCTCAAAATTTGGCCTTTCTAGATCTCAGTCCTCTTTGTTTGTTTTTCTACATTTTCCCCCTCTATATTATAATGTAATTTCATACCTTTGACACCACTTCTATTCTGATGACATTCAGAATGTGAAGGCTGTGCCCGATATGCTCTACGATCTAGAGTTGAGTAATCTAACTTCTCTCGGGACACCAACATTCCAGTAACTGAACATCTCTGATTTTACCTGACTTTACAATCTCTGCCCCAATATCCCAGAATGAAAAGCACACAGTCCTATTTGTCTTTCTACTTCCACATATCCAATCAATTGCTTAGCCCTGTCAAGTCTATCTCCTCCCATAGAGAGAATCGCACACTCTAATTTCCAATACAATCTGCTTCATTTAATAAATGAATGGTAAGATTACAAAAACATAAGGTCAAGCATTTAACTTCAAATTAAACTGCATAAAGACCTCTCATTACTATCCCAATAAGGAGAATAATGCATTAGTATTCTTATGTGGAAGGCCTCAAATGAGAGATGGCACCATAAAGATTAATTCTGGTACCTCTCTAACATACACACTCTTTCCTGCCAAGGGATTTCAGAGAAATTAATTCTACTTTACATCCATGTTTCAGTGAAGTACTTGGGTGCATTTATGAACGTATGCTCTATAAAAAAATCAGTTGAATACATGTGCCCTCCTTTATAAAATTCTTGTTTGAAAAAATGCAGTAACTTAGCAGCAGTGGTAGATAGAATCCTAAAATATATTTCCCACCCCCAAGATTTCTACCCTTTGGCACACACACCTTATTTAATTTCCTCCCCTTGAGTATGGGTGAAAACTGCAGATATGATGGGATATTCTCCATGATCAGGTTACTAATCAGTTGACTTTTGAGTAAATCAAAAAAGATGCTATCCAGTCATGTTCAATACAATAAGGCAAGGCTTTGGAAGATTCTGGGTCCTTTTTCAGGTCAAAGACTTAAGAGTGTAAGATGAATTTCACATAAGGAAAGTTCTGTTACTAGCCTTGAAGATAGGGGAACCACAAGACAAGGCATACCCATAGTTTCTAAGAACTAACAGTAATCCCTGGCTGACAGTCAAGAAAACAGAGAACTCTTGTGTCCTACAACCACAAAGAACTAAATTCTGCCAACAATCTGAATAAATGTGGAAGCAGATTCTTTAGCAGAGCCCCTACATAGGAACACAACCTCAATCACATCTTCATTTCTGTGTCATGATGGCAGAGGAGTAGCAGGCTAAGATGACATCAGGTCACAGGAGTTCAGTTAGACAGTTATCAAACCATTCCAAACACGTACAAACCCAAAAGGAGATTGAAGAGAAGAAGAGTGGCAATTCTAGAAACAGAAAATTGATCACTAACTGAAAGGTTAGGACATGTGGAGAAGTGAATCGGAAGCGACAGGGGAGATAGAACATTGGGGGAGGGGCTGGCTCCTGCTAAGCAGCAGAGAAATGAAGCACAAAATCAGAACTTTTAAAAGTCTGCTCCACTGAAGGGCATCACTCTAGAGGCTAAGTGGGGGTGGAGCCCTCATGCGAATAGAGTGGTCTCAGGTCCCACAGGGTCATAGAAGGATAGGCATGTCTGAGCGTAGCAGAGCTCGCAGGTATTAAAGCAGGGAAGCCAGCTACGGAGATGGAGCCAAGCAGTGAGCTCTCAGCTCAGGGTTACCATAAGATGTGATACGTAACACAGTTGGGCCATGCTCTTTGAGCAGGGACCCCAAAAGTGACAGATCCGGGGAGACTCACCTTCCTTCTCTGGAGGCAAGAATATGCTGGGGTTGGAGACTCCAAACAGGGCTGTGTGCCAGAGACAGAAATGCTCGGTCAAGGCCAGGGGAGCTCAGAGTGTGGCCAGAGACCAGGGAGATGGGAGTGATTGACTGCTTTTCTCCAAGGGCACACTGAGAAGGGGACCCTGAGCTCTCAGCTCCTCCAGGCTAGAGATTGGGAGGCCGCCATTTTCACTGCTTTCCTCCAGAGCTCTATGGAAAGTGTTCAGGGAACAAAAGCTCCCAAGGGCAAACCCCAGCAGATTACTTAGCCCAGCCCTGGCAAGGACAGCGAATTCCGCCTTGGGCAAAGACACTTGAGAATCACTGCAACAGGCACCTTCCCCAGAAGATCAGCAAGAACATCCAGTCAAGACCAAGCTCACTGATCAAGGAGAAGAGCAAAATTCCAGAGGAGGGAAAAGCAAAGCATGGAATTCATGGCTTTCTCCCATGATTCTTTAGTCTTGCAAAGTTAAATTTTTTTAATTTTATTTTTTTTCTTATTCTAATTTTTTTTTTAATTTTTACTCTTTCCTCTTTTAACTTTTTATTAGTTTATCTTAACAATTCCTTTAAAATAAATCTTTTTGAACCTTCATTATTATAGTCATATTTTATCCTTCATTGTATCTAACTTTATTTTTTGCATACATATAGGGTTTATTTTCTTCTAAAAAAATTTTGGGATACAACATCTTCTAATAGATCAAAATACACCCTAAATCTAGCACAGAGCTTCGTTCTAGTCTCCAGCCCGAGCAAATTCTCTCCACTTTCTTTTTCCAACCAACTTATCTTATCAATTCCTTTTTTAGAATTTTTAAAAATTTTCATCTTTACATTCATATTTCATCACTTTATCGTGTTTAACCATATCTGTGTGTGTGTATACATATGTATATATAAACATATGTGTATCTGTGTGTGTGTATATATATATATATCTTTTTCTTTAATATTTGGGAGGTAGTTCCTTCTAAGAGATCAAAATACACCCAAAATCAAGTGAGTAGCTCTGTTCTATTCACCAGTCTAATATATATATATGTATTTCTTTAATTTTTTTAAAGTTTTGTTTCTTTTTTTGAACTTCGTTTTACCCCCATTCTTCTCCCCATTATTTGGGGTCTCTTCTGATTTGGTTAATGCACATTTTTCTGAGGTCTTTTCCACCCTTTTAGTATTTTATTCTCTTGTTCATATATTCTTATCTGGATAAAATGACAAGGTGGAAAAATTCACCCCCCAAAAAAAGAAAAAAACAAGAGGCAGCACTGAAGGCGAGGGAGGTAATCAATACAGACACTGGTAATATGTCAGATCTAGAGTTCAGAATGATGATTTTCAAGGCACTAGCTGGGCAAAAAAGACATGGAAGATATTAGAAAAACCCTGTCTTGAGAAACAAAAGCCCTTTCTGGAGAAAAAAAAGAACTAAAACTAATCAAGGTGAAATAAAAAAAAAAACTATTAATGAGGTGCAATAAAAAATGGAGACCCTTACTGCTAGGATAAATGAGGCAGAAGAAAGAATCAGTGATACGAAAGACCAAATGATGGAAAATGAAGAAGCTGAGCAAAAGAGAGAAACACAACTATTGGACCACGAGGGGAGAATTCAAGAGACAAGTGATACCATAAGAAGAAATAACATTAGAATAACTGGGATTCCAGAAAAAGAAGAAAGAAAGAGGGGAGCAGCAGGTATATTGGAGAGAATTATTATTATTTGTTCCCTAATATAGCAAAGGGAACAAACAGCAAAACGCAGAAGGCACAGAGAAGCCCCTCAAAATCAATAAAAATAGGTCCACACCCCGTCAACTAACAAAAAAAGTACAAGTCTTAGTGACAAAGAAAAAATCCTAAAAGCAGCCCAGGACAAAAATCTGTAGCATTCAATGGTAAAAATATTAGATTGGCAACAGACTTATCCACAGAGACCTGGCAGGCCAGAAAGAAATGGCATGATATATTCAGAGCATGAAATGAGAAAAACATGCAGCCAACAATACTATATCCAGCTAGGCTATAATTGAAAATAAAGGAGAGATAAAAAGCTCCAGGACAAATAAAAATTAAAAGAATTTGCAAATACCAAACCAGCCCTACAGGAAATATTGAAAGGGTCCCCTAAGCAAAGAGAGAGCCTAAAAGTAGTAGACCAGGAAGGAACAGAGACAACATACAGTAGCAGTCACCTTACAGGCAATATAATGGAACTAAATATATATCTTTCAATAGTTACGCTGCATGTAAATAAGCTAACTGCCCCCATCAAAAGACACAGGGTATCAGAATGGATTAAAAAAACAAAACATCAATATGCTGTCGGCAAGAAACTCATTTTAGACCCAAAGACACCTCCAGATTTAAAGTGAGGGGGTGGAAAAAAATTCACCATGCTAATGGACATCACAAGTAAGCTGAGGTGGCAATCCTTATATGAGATAAATTAGATTTTAAGCCAAAGACTAAAATAAGAGGTGAGGAAGGACACTATATCATACTCAAAGTGTCTGTCCAACAAGAAGATCTAACAATTTTAAATATTTATGCCCCTAACATGGGAGCAGCCAACTATGTAAACCAATTAATACCAAAATCAAAGAAACACATTGAAAATAACACAATAATAGTAATGGACTTTAATACCCCACCCACTGAAATGGACAGATCATCCAAGCAAAAGATTAACAAGGAAATAAAGGCTTTAAATGACACACTGGATGAGATGGACATCACAGATATATTCAGAACATTTCATCCCAAAGCAACAGAATACACATTCTTCTCTAGTGCACATGGAACATTCTCCAGAACAGATCACATTCTGGGTCACAAATCAGGTCTCAACCGGGACCAAAAGACTGGGATCATTCCCTGCATATTTTCAGATCACAACGCTCTGAAGCTAGAACTCAATCACAAGAGGAAAGTTGGAAAAAACCCAAATACATGAAGGCTAAAGAGCATCCTACTAAAGAATGAATGGGTCAACCAGGAGATTAAAGAAAAATTGAAAAGTTCATAGAAACAAATGATAATGAAAACACAACTGTTCGAAATCTGTGGGACACAAGCAAAGGCAGTCCTGAGAGGAAAATATATAGCAATACAAGCCTTTCTCAAGAAACAAGAAAAGTCTCAAATACACAACCTAACCCTACACCTAAAGCAACTGGAGAAAGAACAGCAAAGAAAGCCTAACCCCAGCAGGAGAAGAGAAATAATAAAGATCAAAGCAAAATCAATGAAATCGAAACAAAAACAAAACAAAACAACAACAACAAAAAACCCACAATAGAACAAATCAAATAAAACTAGGAGCTTGTTCTTAGAAAGAATTAATAATATTGATAAACCCCTAGCCAGACTGATCAAAAAGAAAAGAGAAAGGACCCAAATTAATAAAATCATGAATGAAAGGGGAGAGATCACAACCAACACCAAAGAAATACAAACAATTATAACAACATATTATGAGCAATTATACACCAGCAAATTTGGCAATCTGGAAGAAATGGATGCATTCCTAGAGACATATAAACTACCAAAACTGAACCAGGAAGAAACAGAAAACCTGAACAGATCTATAACCAGTACGGAGATTGAAGGAGTCATCAAAAATCTCCCAACAAACAAAGCCCAGGGCCAGACGGCTTCCCAGGGGAATTCTACCATATATTTAAAGAAGAATTAATTCCTCTTCTCCTGAAACTGTTCCAAAAAATAGAAATGGAAGAAAAACTTCCAAACTCATTTTATGAGGCAAGCATTACCCTGATCCCAAAACCAAAGATTCCATCAAAAAATAGAATTACAGACCAATATCCTTAATGAACACAGATGCGAAAATTCTCACCAAAGTACTAACCAATAGGATCCAACAGTACATTAAAAGGATTATTTACCAAAACCAAATGGCCTTTATTCCTGGGTGGCAAGCTTGGTTCAACATCTGCAAATTGATCACTGTGATACAATACATTAATAAAAGAAAGAATAATAATAATATTATTATATTATGTTATATATATTTTATATATATATAATATTATTATAATATGTTATTCCCAGTAGATGCTGAAAAAGCATTTGACAATGAACAGAATCCTTTCTTGATCAAAACTCTTCAAAGTGTAGGGATACAGAGTACATTCCTCAATACCATCAAAGCCATCTATGAAAAACCCACCGCAAATAACATTCTCAATGGAGAAAACCTGGGAGCTTTTCTGCTAAGGTAAGGAACACGGCAGGCATGTCCACTATCACCACTGCGATTCAACATAGTACTAGAAGTCCTAGCTTCAGCAATCTAACAACAAAAAGAAATTAAAGGCATCCAAATCGGCAAAGAAAAAGTCAAAAACTCTTACTCTTTGCAGATGATATGACACTTTATGTGGAAAACCCAAAAGACTCCACTCCAAAACTGCTAGAACTCATACAGGAATTCAGTAAAGTGTCAGGATATAAAATCAATGCACAGAAATCATCTGCATTTCTATACACCAATAGCAAGACAGAAAAAAGTGTGTGTTTACAATTGTACCCAAAACCATAAGATCCCTAGGAATAAACCTAATTAAAGAGGCAGAGAATCTGTACTCAGAAAACTATAAAGTACTCATGAAAGAAACTGAGGAAGACACAACGAAATGGAAAAACATTCCATACTCATGGATTGGAAGAACAAATATTATGACAATGTCTATGTTACCTAATGCAATCTACACACTTAATGCAATCCCTATCAAAATACCATCAGTTTTTTTCAAAGAAAAGGAACAAATAATCCTACAATTTATATGGAACCAGAAAAAAACCTGCATAGCCAGAGGAATGCTGAAAAAGCCAAAGTTGAAAGCATCACAATTCCAGAATTCAAGCTCTATTATAAAGTTGTCATCATCAAGACAGTATGGTACTGGCACAAAAACAGACACACAGACCAATGGAACAGGCTAGAGAGCCCAGAAATAGATGCTCAACTCTATGGTCAACTAATCTTTGACAAAGTAGGAAAGATATCCAATGGAAATAAGACAGTCTCTTCAACAAACGGTGTTGGGAAAATTGGACAGCCACAGGCAGAAAAATGAACCTGGATCATTTCCTTACACCACACACAAAAATAGACTCCAAATGGATGAAGGACCTCAATGTGAGAAAGGAATCCATCAAAATCCTTGAGGACAACACAGGCAGCAACCTCTTCGACCTCAGCTGCAGCAACTTCTTCCTAGGAACATCGCCAAAGGCATGGAAAACAAGGGCAAAAATGAACTCTTGGGACTTCATCAAGATCAAAAGCTTTTGCACAGCAAAGGAAACAGTTAACAAATCCAAAAGACAACTGACAGAATGGGAGAAGATATTTGCAAACGACATATCAGATAAAGGGCTCTTATCCAACATCTATAAAGAACTTATCAAACTAAACACCCAGAGAACAAATAATCCAATCAAGAAATGGGCAGAGGACATGAACAGAGATTTCTGTAAAGAAGACATCCAGATGGCCAACAGACACTTGAAAAAGTGCTCCACATCACTTGGCATCAGGGAAATACATTTCAAAACCACAAAGAGATACCACCTCACACCAGTCAGAATGGCTAAAATTAACAAGTTTGAAAATGACCAATGTTGGAGAGGACACGAAGGGGATCACTCCTACAGTGCTGGTGGGAATGCAGGCTGGTGCAGCCACTCTGGAAAACAGCATGGAGGTTCCTCAAAGAGTTGAAAATAGAGCTACCCTCGCATTACGGGGTATTTACCAGAAAGATACAAACGTAGTGATCCGAAGGGGCATGTGCACCCCAATGTTTATAGCAGCAATGTCCACAATAACCAAATTCTGGAAAGAACCTAGATGTCCATCAATAGATGAATGGATAAAGTGTTGTGGTTTATATATACACACACACACACATACATCAATATACACATACATACAATGGAATACTATGCAGCCATCAAAAGAAATGAAATCTTGCCTTTTGCAATGATGTGGGTGGAACTAGAGGGTATTACGCTGAGCGAAATAAGTGAATCAGAGATAGACAGCTATCATATGCTCTCCCTGATATGAAGAATCTGAGAGGCAACATGGGAATTTGGGGAGTAGGGAAGAATAAAATAAAACAAAATGGGATCAGGAGGGACACAAACCATAAGGGACTCCTAATCTCACAAAACAAACAGGGTTGCTGAGGGAAGTGAGTAGGGAGAGGGTGGTTGGGTTATGGACATTGGCAGGGTATGTACTATGGTGAGTGCTGTGAAGTATGTAAGCTTGACAATTCAAAGACCTGTACCCCTGGGGCTAATAATACATTATATGTTAATAAAAAATTTTTAAAAATTTAAAAATAAGATAAAATAAAAATAAATTAAAACAAAAAAGAATGATCTGAGAACCCAGTCACGTCCTACTAGACTTTTGAGCTACAAAACTCTGAGCTAATAAATGCCTATTGTTTTAAGCTACTAAGTGTATGGCAACTTGCTATATAGCAAAAGAAAACTAATACCCATTGCAGGGGGAAAAAAACAGCAGTTTCTACTTCACAACTGAAATTTAGAGTAACATCAGTTTTAAAAGGAACTCTATATTTAGATTTCCCTTAAGTGCTACATAATTTCTTAAAAAGAGAAAAAATCATTTCTAAAACTTATAAATGATTAGAGGGTTTATCTTTGTATAAATTAAATAAATAATATTCCATCAAAAACTATATTTATAATCTCCTTGAGTGTGATACGGTGTTTTAATTACAAAATATATGCTTCTTTTTTAAGAACTTCAGATAAATCATTAAACAATGCTGGTTACTGGGCTTAATTTGGCAAAAAATAACGATGATATAAAACCTTAATTTAACTCCAATTTTTCAGAAATACAAAAATGTGAATAACTTATTTAAATGTCAGAAAAGAAAATAAATCTCAGGCCATGGCTGACATGAATTGAGCCATTCAGCCATAAATTTCAGTGAGCATTTTTGATGTCGACATATTCTTGTTGATAATTACTTCCCAGCAATTTTCTAAGACTTTCCAAGTATACTCATTTTAAGAAAATCCATGATAAAAATTCTCTCGATAAAAGTCTTTTCAAAGTCTGAGAGATACTTTGCTTCATTTCATATGTAAAGAAAGCATTCATATTAATATGCCACAATCACAGAGAAAAGCTCGTTAAGTAAAAATAGAAGCATGGTTGACATCGCACATAAAAACAGCAATGCATGTGTTTTCATTTTAGTCAGGGCCATTACTTTTTACCACATTATACAAAGTAATCTGAAATAATCTTTTAAGCTTGGAGTAAAGGCTTGCCATTTAACATCAAAACACATTTCATTAAGCAGCTTAGCTTTCCTTAGAAGTAAAACTTGACTTAGAAAAGAATCATTTTTATCAAGTCTTAGCGAAAGGTGTTATCTTGATACCTTATGCCTTCCAGATCTAGCAACCGCAGCTAGCAAAACTATCAATTACTGAGCTTTATCAGCTGCCAGGAACTGTTCTGGAATCGTAACATGTATTCGATCTTCTAATCCTGACAAGAGCCCCATGAAGTCAGTCCTCTTATTATCATGCCCATTTTACAGGTAAAGAAACCAAGCCACTAGGAGATGGCAGAGGGGCCATCTTGACAGCATACGCTGCCTCTTTCTCTACAGGTCACTAAACCCACTGTCTCTTTTCCTTGAAGCTTAGTTTCATTCATGTATCTCTCAGCTGTAACAGAAGATACATTGTCCCTAATAAGCCCAATTTTATAAGGGCAATTTATTTGGGGGAAAGTTTTTAAAAAGATGTGATATATGAGTCTTCCTTCCACCTTTTGAAATGAGGCCTTGGAAAAGGGGAAGTAGGAAAGACATTAAGAACATTTGCGGCTAACCAGATGGAAGGTTTATTTATTTATTTTAGAAAGAAAGAGAGAGCACGTGCAGGTAGGGAGAGGGGCAGAGGGTGAAGGAGAGAAGGATACTCCCCACTGAACACAGATCCTGTCGTGGGGCTCAATCTCATAACCCAGAGATCTTGACCCAAGCAGAAACCTAGAGTCCAACACCTAACCTACTGAACCACCCTGGCGCCCCGACATTAGCATTCTGACTCAATATTGCAGTTTACCTTATTTGGATACACATCTGTAATAACTATATAGGCTTAATTCATTCACTCTACAAAGATTCTGCATGAGTCTACTGTATGCCAAACACCTGGATTTTGTGAGAGTATACTGTATGTCAAATGCCTGCATGCATAGAACTTGTATTCTAGTAAGGTAGAGAGATAATGTCCAAAAAAATCACAATAAATTAATAAATTAACTACCATGTTACAAGATAATAAATGCTATGAAAAGATAAAAAAGAAAGCAGGGTGAGAATTTTTTGCCATATGGAAAGCAGGTAGCAAATTATACTATTAAATAATGATATAGATTAGACTCATTAAGGTGATTTTTAAGAAAAATGAAATATAGAAAGTTCCTTTTGTTTCATGTACAAAAAAGCTCATCTTTCTCATTCCTCTGTACTTGAAGAACATGGGTGAAATGATACATGTGAGTATATAAGACTTCTTTGAAAGACTAAAAATCCTTGCAGCAAACATAAGGCTAAATAACTTTCAAGCTATTTCTAACTACAGTTATAATGCTACTAACATGAAGCATGCATTTCCTTCTATACGCCATTTCCCTAAATTCTGTTTTGCCTTCACTGAACAAATATGTATTAACTACCTACCATGAACTGGCATTTTAATGGTACTAGTGGTGCAGCAGGGAACACATTCTGGTAAGATTACACAAATAAAGAGAAAATTACAATACTATAGAATAGGGCTGACTAAAGTATGAGAACATGAGGGGAAATGATATTTGGCATGAATCTCAAAAAATAGAAGACCAAAATACAAGGAAGTGGAGACCATTGAGGCACAAGAAAAGGTATAGACAGTTTAAAGTATATACTTTGATCATGGCATTGAATATAGTCTTCTTTGAGACAAGATTAGGAATTCAGTAGAACATGATAAACAAAGACACTGCACAAATAATCACAAACTTTTTGGAGAATGAATTTTGAGAAACCGAGTTTCCCCAAATAAAGTGTTCGGGGCCTTACTACCGTAACAGAGATGATAAATAAGGACTTGAACAAGGCTCTAGCAGTGAGGATAAGAAAGATATATGGCAACAAAGATACCTTTAGCAGGTAGAATCAATACCAATTGAAAGTCAGAGTTTCTGGGGAATGAAAGAGAAACAGAAGTCTGGAGTGACTCTCAGGATTTATGATGCCTTTCAGCATGGCAGAGAACACATGAGAAAAAACATGGGGCAAAAAACGATGACTTCAATATGGGACATGCTGAATATGAAGTGTGTGTTTGGTACATTTTAATGGAAATTTTCTCTAGACCGTATAATGTATGGCAGCAAAAGAAAATTCTAAGAATAAAATGAAGGCATCAATTCAAATGTATTTAATATTTAAAATACTACTTCTTGTGCAATATGTGTCTTCTAGAAGCCATTTATGTCAAATAAATAAAAAGACTGTGTTGTAAAATAAATTTTTTATCTACGAGGTAAAAGTTCTATGTGGAAAGACTTCTCATACTGTTAATATATGCCATTTACATCTCTAAAAGGGATTAAATATAAAGCACTTGATAATCTTTTCGATCAAGGAACATGTTTTTAGTATAGCATCTGGTGAGACTACACTTTAATAAAATACATTAAAGAAAAGGTCCTAGAGTATTCAAACAGGTATCAGATTGTGTTGGGTCCATCAATTAGTATGTATTATCAACTATTATCAATTAGTATGTATTATCAAGTAGTATGTATGTATCCTGCATTACAGTGCCATGAGAAAAGCAACTCTAGGTGATTAAGCATGCAAGGCTTTTAAATAGAGAATAGTCCTTTTTATAAAAGTCATGAAACCACTTCCAACATGGGGGCTTAAGTGGGTAGGAGAAGAATCAATGAAACAAGATGGGATTGGGAGGGAGACAAACCATAAGTGACTCTTAATCTCACAAAACAAACTGAGGGTTGCTCGGGGGAGGGGGTTTGGGAGAAGAGGGTGGGATTATGGACATTGGGGAGGGTATGTGCTTTGGTGAGTGCTGTGAAGTGTGTAAACCTGGTGATTCACAGACCTGTACCCCTGGGGATAAAAATATACGTTTATAAAAAATAAAAAATTAATTAAAAAAAAACCTATTCGATCTTTTGTTTGGCATGGCTCAGCTGACACTGTTCACTTCTTTGTGTCTTAAGTCTATTATTAATGGTTTGGTACACTTAAGTAATACTTACATAATTACTTCTATATGAATGTCCTTCTCAAAGTGGAGAGTATTTATTTTTTCAGTAGATACTCAGGTATTACAGTATGTTGATGAGTTAGCCAAGAGTGGAAGAATAAATGCATGACATAGAATAAAAGTCAGAAGTCCAGAGAGTCTCAGGAAGGCTGAGTAAATAGCCAAAGAAATTAGTAGGCATTCACACACACAGTTTACGCAATGAAAATTTATAGTTTAACCGAGTGCTTTAATTAGCTTTCCTTTGGAAGTTTGACTCAGGTGGAAAGGTTCTATTTTTCGCAGGTGCAAAAGAAAACTGCTGGAGAGGGTAGTTTAGGATGAGAATAGTGACAATATGTGGTTTGCAGAAAAAAATCATTCTACCTACAAAGTTACTCAATGGTGAAAAAACTGAAATGAGGTGAAAAATGTGGAGTGAATGTTACTCTGACATGCATAAAAGAGTAAGTGAATACACAGTTAATTTCAGGATTTAAAAACAAGATGAACTCACCACCATCCTTTATATTTATTAGCTGTTAAAAGAGCCTTATTATAACATTAACAAAACAAGCAACTGAAAACATTAGAAGAGTATTCCTTCTTTCTGTGCCTTCCCAAATGGGAAAATTAAAATGACATGTCTTTTAACATTTAATTGTCCGTAACGACATGTCTGCTTACATTTAACCATCCATAAACATATTTTCTTATAACATTGTTTTAGAAGACAAAAGAGAAACAGAAAGTAGTTAAGTCCAAGTTTAGGCAGTCCACACAGGTGAGGTTATTTTTATTCCAATGGCTAATTCAATACTAAGACATATTTTGAGTTCTCCTGATGGTATTTTCACTTGAGACTACACATGCTAGAAATTGACAAGGCAGATGTGATTCACAGTTCTATATGTTAATACACAACACTATGTATGTTATCTCCCAAAATTAAACCCTATGGTCTTATAAGGCCTAACTTCCTTCTAGGGCAATTTCTATTTTTAGATCTAAAAATACACATAAATAAATGTGAATACATACCATACATATATACATATACAGATATATATATAGATACATAGATATAGATATATAATTTCCAATGTGGAAAACTATTAAAGCAAAGCATATTGTTTCAATTACTTCTATGAATATCTATTACCATTTTTCCTCCTACAGTAAGATAGATCTATAAGCTGTATAAAATGACCATGCAGATGACATTATCAGTGTTGTAGACTGTCATCTGTAGAACTAAAACATTATTTTGCTACCTGATTAGAAAGATTTCTATAATTTAATGAATGAGTAATTTCAGAATCATGCACATAAACCCATCTGTATTATGAAAATGCCATCAAATTTATTTTCAAATCACAGTAACATTATATTTATATGTAGGATCATGTAATACACATACAAATGGAGCAAGAAAATGTTAATACATATTAAATTGTGGAGTATGCAGTTTCACCAGGAGCAACTGCTTGTTTGAATATAAGACTGGGTTGTCTGCTTTGCAATGTCTGCTTTTTGTTCATGTCATTCACAAAATTTAAGTAAAGGAAAAGAAATTTTTAAGAGAGCTGCAGAAAACAAACAATAAAAAGAGTATTTTATTCAGTACTTAGCAACCACTATCTGGCCCCAATCGCAAGCATATTATTTCAGTTCCCTGAGCCTCATTTTCTTACCTAAGTATGAAGTTTGATAAGTAGTCTACTTTCATGGAAGTTTCATGGAGTTGGATGAGAAGCAGACATAAGAATAAGAGAGATTTCCAAATGGGCAGCTTCCAACCCTGTGTCAAGGGGTTGAAGTTGACCTAAACCAGCATAATTTCACTTTTCACTATTTCACATCCTTGGTCTCTATATTTAACATCATCTTAAGGAGGTATTCACAATATTTTAAGTTTAAATCCATTGGATTATTAATCCCTCTTGTGAAAGACAGTCCACAGGGGGTCACTCCTGCTCCTACATGTCTTACAGGTTATGCCAACAATGCAAGACCCTGGCTGCTCTTCATCTAGGCTATTTTTGAGTTTTGTGCAGGCAGTGAGCAACCACAAAGGATGAGGTAATGTCTTCTCCTAGGGCAAAGAGCAGGCTAGCTTACAGTTTGCATAAAAGGTAGATTCTACAAGCTCAGTGTTCTTCATATGTGAAGAATCCACTACATGTGCAGTATCGATATAGGCCCATATCACATGATTCACATGAGAGTGGAGGGCAAGGTGAACTGATGCAAATACTGTGATGTTCATGCTGCCTGCTGTGCTGTGAGTAACAAAGTTCTTTGTCTCGGACCCACAAGTGTCATGTCAACAATGAGTAACTATGAAATAGTAACAAGTTAATTTATTAGTTTATAAGTAAGGAAAAGTTAAATCCTAGCCAGATATACACTCTAACCAATAGACTTTTTATTAAGGTTTTCATGGATATTTAATATCTTTAAATATTAAAACTAGACTAATAGGGCACCTGGGTGGCTCAGTGGGTTAAGCCGCTGCCTTCGGCTCAGGTCATAATCTCAGGATCCTGGGATGGAGTCCTGCATTGGGCTCTCTGCTCAGCGGGGAGCCTGCTTCCTCCTCTCTCTCTCTCTGCCTGCCTCTCTGCCTACTTGTGATCTCTCTCTGTCAAATAAATAATTTTTTTAAAAAAATCTTATTTAAAAAAAAAACTAGACTAATAAAAATAGTAAGGTACTGACCCCACAGACTAGACATAGAACAGTACTAATTAAAGACTCTAGAAGAGTAAACTGGTTTTTAATGGAAATTTACTACATGACAAAGGATATACTAAAAATCAGATTAAAGAAACATATCTCAAAATAGTAACAGCCATATATGAAAACATAATTAACTAACATAATTAATAGTGAAAAGTTGAGAGCTTTACCCCTAAGATCAGGAACAAAACAAGAATATCCAATTTCACCACTTTTATTCAATGTTGTCCTACAATTCATAGCCACAACAATCAGACAAAAAGAAATAAAAGCCACCTAAATAGGTAAGGAATAAGTAAAACTTCCACTATTTGCAGATGACATGGCACTATGTATAGTAAATCCTAAAGATTCCACCAAAAAATTATCAGAACTTGTAAATAAATCCAGGAAGGTCATAGGATTCAAAATCAATATATAGAAACATGTTCCATTTCTATTCACTATAATGAAGTAGCAGCAAAAGAAATTAAGAAAAAAGTTCCATTTACAATTGCATCAAAAATAATAAAATACCTAGGAATAAATTTAACTGAGAAGATGAAAGACCTGTTCTTTAAAACTATCAAACATTGATGAAAGTAACAGAAAATGATGCAAATGGAAACATATTCCATGTTCATGGACTTGGGAAAACAAATATTGTTAAAATGTCTATACTACCCAAAGAAATCTACTGGTTTAATGCAAACTCTATCAAAATATCAACAGCATTTTTCACAGAACCAAACAAACAAACAAACAAAAACCCTAATAGCTTCATGAAACCACAAAAGACACTGAATAGCCAAAGCAATCTTGAAAAATAACAAAACTGGAGGTATCACAAATTAAGATTTCAAGATACACGTACAAAGCTGTAGTAATCAGATCAGTATGGTACTGGCACAAACAAAGACACATAGATCAATGAAACAGAATTGAAAGCCCTGAAAAACCAATGATTATATAGTCATTTAATCTTCAACAAAAGAGGCAAGAATATGCAATAGGAAAAAGAAAGTATCAACAATGATGTTGGGATAACTGGACAGCTACATGCAAAAGCATGAAAGTAGATCACTTTATTATACCATACACAAAAATAAACTCAAAATGTATTAAGGACCTAAATGTGATACATAAAAATCAGAAGAGAGCAGAGGCATCAGTTTCTCCGACATGAGCCATATCAAAATTTTTCTAGATATGTTTCCAAAAGCAAGGGGGAAAAAAAACCCACAAAAGTAAACTGGGACTACATCAAAATAAAAAGCTTCTGCACAGATAAGAAAGCAATCAATAAAAATAAAAGAAAGCCTACTGAATAGGAGAAGATATTTGCCAAGGATATATCAAATAAAGGGTCAGTATCCAAAATATATAAAAAACTGATACAACTCAATACCCAAATAACAAATAGCAAAAGATATCAACAGACATTTCTCCAAAAGATACAGAAATGGCCAAGAGACGCACGCAAAGATGTTCAACCTCTCTCATCATCCAGGAAGTGCAAATCAAAGCCACAATGAGATATCACCTCACACCTGTCAAAATGGCTAACAACAAAAATGTAAGAAACAAGTGTTGACAAAGATGTGAAGAAAAAAGAACCTTCATGCATTGTTGATGAGAATGCAAACTGGTGCAGCCACTCTGGAAAACAGTATGGAGGTTCCTCAAAAAATTAAAAATAGAATTACCATATGATCCAGTAATTCCACTACTGCATATTTAACCTAAGAATACAGAAACACTAATTTGAATATGATTCTGATATATGCGCTGATAAATGTACCCTTGTGTTTGTTGCAGCATTATTTACTATAGTCAAGATAAGTAAGTAACCCAGGGGTCCATCCATAGATGAATGGAAAACAAAGATGTGCTATATACATGCAATGGAATATTTCTCAGACATTAAAAAAAATAAAGAATGAAATCTTACCATTCTTAACAACAATAATGAACCTAGAGGGTATGCTAAATGAAATAAGCCAGAGAAAGACAAAAATCATTTGATTTCATTTTATGTGGAATCTAATTAACAAAACAAATGAGCAAATAAGCAACAAAAAGGAATGAGACTCTTAGAGAACTGATGGCTACCCGAGGGGAGGGGTGGGAAAATGGATAAAATGGGCAAAGGGGATTAAGGGGCACAAATTACCAATTATAAAATAAATAAGCCATGGGGAAGAAAAGGGCAGCATGGGGAATATGGTCAATAATACTGCAATACACTTACTGTGCTGAGCATTTCATAATGTATGCAATTGTTGAATGACTATGCTGTTATACCTGAAACTAATTTGATATTACCTGTCAATGATACATCAATTAAAAATTTTAAAAATGAAAAGCAAAAAAAAAGAAAAAGATGGTCTAAATAGATACTGTGTCATTAATATGAAGTACATGGTGGAGAGGAAGCTACTCATTTCTCTTCAGACACTTCAGTATCCTATGGATTGTTATAGGGAATACTACTTCTGTAATTCAGATTATTGGAATAGAGTTTTATTTTTTCCATGTATTTATTTATTTGAGAAAGAGCATCTGTGCACAGAGGGGTGGAGGGGTAAAGAGAGAGAGAGAATCTTAAGCAGACTCCATGCTGAGCATGCAGTCCAATGTGGGGCTCAATCCCACGACCCCAAGATCATGACCTGAGCAGAAATCAAGAGTAGGCAGCTTAATCAACCAAACCACCCAGGCGGCCTTCAAATTACTGGAATAGAGGGTTTTTTTTTTTTTTTTTTTAAGATTTTATTTATTTACCTGACAGAGAGAGAGAGAGAAAGAGAGATCACAAGTAGGCAGAGCAGGTTTTCCAGGGGGAAGCAGGCTCCCTGCTAAGCAGAGAGCCCGATGTGGGGCTTCATCCCCAGACCCCAAGATTACGACCCAAGCCAAGGGCAGAGGCCTAACCCACTAAGCCACCCAGGCACCCCTGGAATAGAGTTTTAGAAGTAAAATACGTGGTCATCAAAAAAAGAAAGGGAGAAAATAGTGGACCAAATGACGTGAATTCTAGTATTTTGTATTGCTGAGTTTCCTAGTAGCAACTGACCCAAATATAGATGACTTTTACCAAAACCACAGGAAGAATATAAATAAACTCTAAAGTTCTGAAAAGACATGGGAGAGAAAACATCTGGAACCAGAGAGATCAGTAGAGAAGATGTCCTGACCTGAAGACATGGCCACATTATGATAGTCAATAGAACAGATATTTCCTTTTTCTTCTTTTTTCCAATTATATTTCTTAATGATGAGTAGCAGCACCTGAGAACAGTGATCCTTGAACCAGACCAGACCAGGCATCAGTAGTGTGTCTCTTGATGGTGAGAGCCCTGAGAACTATCTGCTCAGTAGAGCATGCAAAAAGAACCAGCTATCTTGGGTAACCTAAGGAAAATGAACTCTGCCAAAGATAATCAGAGATCTATAAACCTAATAATATTGTCATTTCTCTTGTATAGAGAGAAAGAAATACATCCTATACCATACTATATCACAATGCATGGGCATAGGCAGCCCCAGAGCTTACATGATGAAAAAGCAGTAGTAATAGCAATATTTACAGATGGAAAGTCTTACACAACAGTAATCAACATAAAATTATCAGGGAGATATTTTACATTCTTCATACTCAGTTTTTGAAATCCAATGTGTCTTTTTGCACTTAAGAGAATCCTAATTTAGTTAGCCACAGGGCTCATTAGCCACATCCATCCAGTGACTATCTTATCAGACAAGGCATCTCTAGAGAAATAGCAGCATGCATAAGTTGGCCAGAATATAAACTGGGACAACCACCCTAGAGAACAAGTTTAAGGTATAGATAACCTATGGTCTAGCAATCCCAGTCCTGGGAAAGTAACGGAAGAGGCTGTACAGAAATGTTGGTAGAAGCAAAGATCAACAACCACCACTACCACCAATGGAACACTTAGATGGTCATCATTTTCATGGAGTAAAGTCTTTGTATTCACTGCCAGAAATACAACAGTATTTCCTGCAGCTGGAGCAAGAATGTTTTATGTCCTCACACTCACTATACATGAAAGTAGGGACATCATTTTGTCATTCAGTCATTTCTTCCACCCATAAATGGTAACCAGGGGTAGACTTCTCTGGAAAGAAAAAGGACGCAATGATGCTGACCTCTACGCTTCTGAACATCTCAATGTGCCCATTCTTCTAGGTCCAACTACCTAACATAGCCACTATTCCATGGGTCCCGAATGTTTCCTGGCTTTCATGTACATGCTAGCAAATGTGTTGGTATGGAAGTCCTGGTCATTACCAACTGACCCAACTTATAGGTAAGAGAGGACAGAACAAGGGGCAATGGCCATCCAGTTCCCTAGGTTACTCACATATAGAACAGGAGAGAGCCCACTGGCTCAGCCTCTGAATTCCACCTCTACAGTTTGATAGCTGCCCTGTTCTGACATCTATTTGCCTGATATCTAAAATCACTGTAAAACATATCCAACAAGATTGCTGTCAAAAAAATGCCATCAAATACCAGCCTGTTGCAAAAACAAAAACAAAAACAAACAAAAAACCAAACCATCAACAGTGACAGCAGTTTACCTTTTCCCATAATCCCTACACAATGTTTTGCCTGGATCCTAATGAGAATTGTCTATTTACCTGTAATATCCAAATAACCTTTCTGGTAATCAAAGAAGTACAAATCAAAAAAATGATATATAGCAATTTTAGACTTCCAAATTAGCAAATATCAATTTCAGTGTTTTTTTTTTTTTTTGAGAATGGAGAAGCTGCAGTAAGAAGGGAATCATGACACCTGTGGTGGGGATGTCAAACGTTATCTTATCTCCAAAGATAACCTGATACTTCAGGGTCCTAGTCCCTTGATTCAGTAACATTAGTACTAATAAACTTTCCCTGGGAAACAGTTAAAAATACAAAATATCAGTCCAAAAACATTCATCTTATTTATAATGAAAAAAATGGAACAGTTTAAATACCCAATGAGAGAAAAATGTGTATGAAAAAACATATACCCATGTATCAAAAAATTAATAATCATTTTAATAATAGGCACAAAGTCTTTAATCATGTGAGAAAAAGTATAATCATAAGTTAGACTGAATACAGAACTACCAGAATATTAACCACATAAAAATGCATAGAAGACTAATGGAGAAAGTACTTTAAATTTATTTTAACAAAAGTTTATCTTAAATCCAAATTTGTTTGTTCTGACAAAATGTTACTTAATAAAAAAGCAACAGGTCAAATTCTCCTAAAAATTAAAAACCAAAAATTTTGTTTCAAGCCACGAACTTGTCAACTCTCTCACATAAGTTATAAAGTACTATCAGTGTCCCTTTCTGTCACGCATGTCAGAAATATTCACACAGAATGCGTATCTCTGTTAAGTAACTCTTTTGAAAATAATTATTCATAGAATTATTTTGACTAAATTGATTTATCATTCTTTCAGCTTTTAATTGTGTGTGTGTGTGTGTGTGTGTGTGTGCACTTAGGCACTTTTTTAGTATGAGGTATATGATTTTTAATATACTAAGTAATGATTTTTAAAAGGAAAGCAAGATACATGTTTATCAAACTAAGAAATCAACGCATGCCCATGAGGCTTTCCTTGAGGGTGTGACAGAGAAGACTGAAGCCACCCCAGCAAGAGACCAAAGATCTGAAGGGATCCCAGTTACACCACTGGGTCTTAATTGGCTCAAAAGGCCCATCTGTTGCCTAGTGACAAATGCTAGCTATTCCTGCATCGCTCACACCCTGCATAATTATCTTACTAACAAAGCAAAACTATGACCCTTAGAACTTCCTGAAACACGAGGAAATGTAATCTTAAGTTTTATTCCCATAGTAAAAAATTACTTTTGGAAGGTACAGTACAAACAGTAACATCAACACCCACAATGAGTAACTATGAGTCCTTTTTGCATTTGAGCTGAACCAGAATTATTAAAATTCACTAGGTAAACTGATTGTCAGTTTTAGGCTGTTTACTCAGGATGCTTCCAAATTCTTTAAGACCAGCTTTTTCCAAAAGCCTTGCTGCTGCTTTTAAAACTCTAAGATAAATTATTCTCTGAGTTGGCCAAAGTTAAAGCCTAAGAGACTTCTTCCTTGCTATCAGAGGCTACTGGATTATGGTGCCACTTATACAAACTTGGCATCAAAGAGTTAAACCGTGAGGCTCAGGCTGAAGCCTGGCTACACCCCAGGGCCCTGCAGGCAACCCTTGGCACAACTCAGGTGTTGAGGGGGATGCTGTGTATGAGAAACAGGAAGCAACCTAAGAGACAGGTGTGTTTGATAAATAGGCGGGGGAGGGGGAAGTTCTCTCTCTATAGCTCCCGAACTCATGACTAACCATAACCAGCTCTTGCCACCAGAGAAACAGAACAGCAAAAGGGGAAGGCAGAGTCGTACCGGAGGAAAAGACCTGCCTCGCAGTGATAAGGTAGAGTAGAAGCAGAGGCTTATAATACAGAGTTAAATGTGCCTTGTTAGTAAAAATAAACGGACGAAGTTGATTCCTTTCTTAGAAATACCACTTCTTTGCATTGTCTGAGTATTTTCTGAATGTGCCCCCTAAAGCTATAAGAAAAAAGCATAAAATAGGAGGTTAACAAAAAATAAAAATCACAAGCAGAATGCAGAAAGCATAGAAATAAAGCAAGGATCAGGAAGAAGGTGCTTCACTAATCGCTCCTAACTGAAGGAAATGAGGAGAGATTAGTAGTAAGAACTCTCAGAGAGCATCACAAACTAAGCCTGTAAATCGTACTTAAGATTTTCTAGAAGTGTATGTGTACGTATGCATACACACATGCAAACACAATGTGCCTCTCTTTTCAACTAACTCCTTGTGCCCGCCCTCTCAAGTCCTTTGGGGTATGTGAATACTGAATCACTCAACCAACATCATTCACTCCCTTGATACAGGGCAGCCAATGGACTTTACCTAAAGGCTGGAGGGTACTAAGACCTTCTACTAACTCAAAACTTCACATGGATTAGCACATTCAGTTAAGGTAGGAACACTAGACAACTGTTTTTGTTATATCATTTTTTTTTCCTCCTCTGAAACATCTTCCAAATTCAAATAAATTACCACACACCAAAATACTCTGAGTAACAGTGATCCCAGTGGTGATATTTAAAATAGAATTTCACCTAAACCACTTGAATACTTGAGACCACTTATATTTTCAAACTACTGAAATTTCACACAGGGCCTAGGAAATTCTGTGCTTTAAGAAATCTCCTTTTCAAATGAGCACCTCCCCAAATTATAATTTTACCAACACAAAGAAAACCAAAGATTTTCCTAAAAAGTTTATCACCTTTCTACTCAAGGGCTCTCATTTCATACCTCCAGACACTGACTGGATTCTCATAATTACTGTGGTCCAAATATATACATATACAAAAATGCACACACACAATCCTCCCTCTACACTACACTTTTCTTTTAGTGTGCCAAAATACATTTCAAATGTAGACATTGTTTTGTTTTTAGTGATGCCATTTGTTTTATAGCTATTAAACTGTACTGTGTTGACACCATCAGCTCCTTATTAAAGGGCAAAATTCTCTAAGTCTATGAAATAAGTACACTTGTAATGGTAAAACCAAAATTTTCTGCTTCATGAATACACAACCAAAAACAACTCTCCTAAATATATGGGAGAAATTTAAGGTTTGCTTTTTGTTTTGCTTTTGCAATGAATCCAAACCACTGTAAGTAATAATTATAGTTGTTTCCACTCATGAAGTGCTGAGGGAAACCAAATTTTATCTGCCTTTAAAATGGTTCTCCGTTAACTCTATTCTTCACAGATAAAGATGATAAAAATCTGCTTAGGTCTGTAGAAAAAACGCTTTCACTTGATGCTCATTATTTCAAAGCAACCTAACGCCTTTTATAAGTAAAAAATAAAAAAAAATGTGTAATTTGTTCTCTAAAAAATTTTAACTCAAAAACAACACTAAGAATCTCTAAACCTCCTTCTGTATAGTTGCTAAAATCTATTCAATTTTTCTATTCCAATGAATTGCAAAATCAAAGAGAGTGAAAAAAATAATCCTTAAGTATTTCTGATTTGTGTAAAAACAACAATTATTTAAAATTCAATCCCCAAAAAGTCTATTAAACATCTAAGACAGCAATAATCATTTAACCCCTCAGTTTCCCAAGAGGTAAATATTCTAACAGCCGAACACATCCATAATGTTTACAGATGCATTCTTTTATAACTCTAATAGGTAGAAATTTGCCCATCTATGTTTTGGTCATTTACACCATGGAGAAAATGTCTCATCACCCCATTAAGAAAAAAATTAAGAAACACAGTTCCTTGACATCAGTCACTGAAACCCATGTATCTGTTTTTGTTTTGCATTTATTTTTGGTTTTTTTTGCACACTTCTTCTGAAAGTTCTCTATTATATTTATGGCAAATAATAGCTCAAAGAGAATTATAAGAAGTCTAGACCTAATAAGTTCAAACCACTGTTTTCTAGTAGTCAATATTATTAACTTACACTAAGTGCTTAAGAGTGTTTGTAACATAACAAATTCATGTTCTTTATGGATCTGTAAGCAACCAAAACTTTCTCCAAGGTAGTAGAAGCAGGAAGGACCGAAGATCATGGGAACAGTAAATTACAACTACTACTTGGTGTGAATAAGTGAAAACCAGATGGTACTCCAAAGCTACATGTCTTTCATTCACAAAGAATTGGGATAGGGATATAGCTCAGTGGTAGAGCATTTGACTGCACAAAGAATTGGGATAATTATTATTTTAAATTGTCAGCTTATTTCACCTTCTTAATTCTGGTGCATAATCGAGAAAATATTTAATTACATGAACTTTTAATAAGAAATAAGACCTGTAATAAGGAATTGAAACTTCAACTGTGCCATCAATATTGATAAACCTTCTTTCTAGAAATGGCTATTTTTGTTTTAGGGGGGCATTTTTTGCTCAGAAATTCAGCTACCAAAATACTTCAAAATAAACATGATATGCTCATCTCCATAAGTAATATATAAATTGCTTACCTCTGTCAAGTGTGGTGTAGGGTTAAATCCACAGAGATTACACACTTGATTCTTGCATCCCGTGCAAGTATTGAAGTTAGGAGGCTCCTTTGAACCGACATTGAGTTCAGTTTTGCAGAGAGGACAGGTTGATTCTGGTTTGGGAGTCTTCTCCACCTTGGGCGTTAGGACAGGCGTTTGAGGCTCTGCTGCTGAAGGTTTGCTATCCTTAACAAGTGGAGGCTTCTTTTCAGTTTCTGCTCTTTTTACGGTTGGAACTTGTTCAGCTTTGGGCTCTAATTTTTCAGCCACTGGAGCTTTCGTTTCTTTTTTCACAGGGATAACCTTTGCAGGTGCTGGTGACCCCTGACCTGTGGCTTTCGGTGGCCCCTGATGAGGTGGTTGTGGAGGAGGAGGGCCTTGTTTTGTCGGGGCCCCAGGCCCGCTCTGAGACTGAGACCCAGGCTGGCCTGCGGTGGAGATCAAATTTGATGCCTGGCTGAAGATCGATGCTCCAAACCCAAAGAGTTTTCCAGTCACAGTTTCTTGAGGCGTCGTGGGCTGTGACCTGGGGGCATCAGTAATACTTCCCAGATTCAGACTGAAGCGTCTTGACTGCTCCTGAGGCTTTGGGGGCTGCTGAGATGGGGGGGCAGTTTGGCCAGTGGTAGGTTGTGGGCCTGGGGCTGGAGGCGACCCTTTTGGCATTGGCTTGGCATCTGGCTTCGGACTCATTTTGGTTTGTGCTTTCTTGGGTTCTTCCCTCTTTTGAACTGAATCAACTTGCTTTTGACCTTTAGTCTCTGAACTAGGCCCAGGGTGTGAAAGAATTTTTGAATCTGATGCAGGTCGGGGTATGACTTTAGAATCGATGGGGGTGACTTTTTCTCCCGTTGGTGGAAAACTCTGTGAGGGTTTGGCAGCATCTGTTTTCGGAGGAGGGGCTGTTATCTGTTGATCCTCCAACTGTACTTTAGAGCTTGGAGTATCAGGTTTTGCTGCTGTTGGTGCTGAAGACACGTCTGTGGCTGGTTTCACTGTCTTGGGCTGCTTTGGTTTATCCTCAGCCATGGGGACCTTTGCCTGCTCAGATGGGACCGAAGGCTCCTTGGGAGGGGTTGGCTTGGATGAAGACTCAGCCACAGGAGGCTGCTTGGCTGCAACTGGGGGGGATCCGTGAATGGTTGGTTGTTTCACTAGTGGTGGGGGCTTTTTAGCCTCAGGGGCCTTTGAGAGATCCTGTTTGGGTACAGTATCCTTCTTTGGAGAAGTCTGCTGTGGCTGTGGGGACGGTTTGCTCACTGCGGATGGAGGAGTCACGGGGGCAGTCTTCGGTTTAGGCTGAGGGGATAGTGGAACTGGAGCCAGATCACCTCCTAGAGCTCTTTTCATCTGACAGTTTAAACAGAGCCACTCTTTTATCTAGAAATAATATGAAATAATGGTCAGAGACAGTAACAATGTGAAGACACAAAAACGTAATTTTAAAAAACACATGGTACCGTTGGAAACTATGTCACTCCTCACTTGAAATATATAGATCCCAAATTATTTTACTTAATTTATATTAAAATATTATAATGTTAATTACACAGAAATATAAGTAGTGAACCTCAGAGAATTAAGCACTCTATATTTTTTGGAAAACTAAAAAGTAAAAATGAACATAAAGTTGTATTTTTTTCTAATGTTAATTTTATTTTGTGGATTTTTTAAAAGATTTTATTTATTTATTTGAAAGAAAGAAAGAGTGAGAGTGAAAGAACACAAGCAGGAGGGAGCAGCAGAGGGAGGGGGTGAAGTAGACTTCCCACTGAGCAGGGAGCCCAATGTGGAGCTCCATATCAGGACACTGGAATCATGAGCTGAGCCGAAGGCAGCTGCTTGCTAATCCAATTGAGCTACCCAGGCACCCCTAATTTTGTTATTCTTTGCCCCTGATTTACTGTAAGTTTGTAATCACAGAAATAGGAAACACTGTATCATAAAAAGATGAATTATAACAAATTAGAGTCCAGAAATTACTTCCATTAGATATTTTTTCTATTGGTGGCTCATATACAGTTTTTAGTTACACAACCCAGTGTAAGCCTGTCAAATTATTAACACGTTGCTAATTTCTTAAATTAGCAGAGCATTACTTTCCCCTCCAAGGCGACATAATCAAATGTGTGAAAACAAAAATTGTTAGCCACACTGGGTTAGAAAGAGAACATTCTCTGTTAGGAAAATAAAGAAAAACCAATGGCATCTCTTCAAATTATCACAAATAATAGCATGATTTAACAGAGGAACTATTGTTTCCTTATAATTTTATGAATATACTAGAAAGAGCAGTTTAAGGAAGCAATATACTTATTCAACTGGTGAGATATATATAGATGTGAGATAAACAACACATATATAAACACAGGTATAGGAGTAAGTACATCTGTTCATTTCATGATCAACCAATTATAAAGAGATGCTGAATTGGATACTTATTTTAGAACATAATTTAAAAGTATCTGTGGATAGCATAAGTGTATCAGAGAAAGACAACTACCATACGGTTTGACTCATATGTAGAATATAAGGTATAGTGCAGAGGTAAGGGAGGCAAAACTAAATGGGAAAAAAACAGAGAGAGACAAACCATCAGAGACTCCTGACTCTGGGAAGCAAACTGAGGGTTGTGTAAAGGGAGATGGGTAGGGGAACAGGGTAACTAGGTGATGGGCACTAAGGAAGGCACATGATGGGATGAGCACTTGAACACTAATCAAAAACTAATGAGGTACTACCTGTTAGCTAATTGAATTTAAATTAAAAAAATAAATAAATAATAAAAAGATAAATAAAAGTACCTATGTTTGGCATTCACCTTCTTTAAATTCCAAAATAATATGTGCATATTATACAAAATTTTAAATATTTCCAAAGTAATTCAGAACATCAAATTCTGTATGATACAATCTTCTCCAACCAAAATAACCAATTTTACCAGTTCAGCACTGCGATTCTCTGTACAGAAGTCTAATGGTGAACAACTAAATATGTGGAACAGAGTTACCAGAAAAGTTTTCCACAGTATAAAAGTATGAAGTGCTAGGCTGGCAAAAAGCATGTTCCTTATGGGCAAACAACTTCCTTTTGAAAAGAAATTGAAATAGCCTTTCCTAAACTCTTAAAAACTTTTGTCATTTAATAGTTTATACTGTGAAGCTGTTTTAGTAAGAGAACAAAACTTTATTGAATGACTTCCTTAATATAATGGCTTTAAAAGTAAAAAAGCACAATGAATCATTTAAACTCATGCATTTGTATAAAAGGGCTTATTTTGCAATCCCAGGGAAAGCAAACTTTTGTTTAGAGAAGGTTAAAGAGATTGTCAACTCTAACATGTTATATTTCTGTTTTAAAATGTGAAATGAAGTAAAATTAAAACATTTGTTTAAATGGGTTGAAAGTGTTCATTACATTTGCTTTCAGTAAGGGTATTGAGTATCTGTGTACTTGCAATATTTTTTAATATTTACTTTTCTGTATGTTTGAGGCATTTCACAAAATAACTTTTTATTATATAAATATCTGAATTCCAAAACATAAGCAATTGCTACTTATGCCAGTACCCTGATGAAAGGTGAGCTAGAGTGTAAGGAAACTTTCACTCTACTTTACCCCCTTCTTGATGGACATAAACTCCTTCATAAATAAACTTTAACCTACTTGACCATCTCCCCTACTGACAATGTCACTTCTGCTGTTGTACTGTTCATTTTTGCTCATTTGTATTTTTCCACAACCTTAAATGATACATCACCTCATAATTATGCAGACAAAAGAAAATGTAATTAAAAGCATAATTCTTTACCTATGCTCTGTCACTGATTTTTTTTTCCTGTAAAACACTATGAGATGTGCATCTACGTTAACCACAATAAATTATAAATCCTTGGGGTTACTGACTTGCATTATAGTTAGCTGCTCTTAATCTTTTTGATGAGTGTTATAACCAAAGCAGAAGCAAAATTCATTCACCTATTCCTTTTTAATTATTTTTTCTTTTTTAGTAAGCTCCACATCCAATGTGGGGCTTGAACTCACAACTTGAGATCAGGTCTCATGTTCCACTGACTGAGTCAGCCAGGCACCCCCACCTGTTTTTTTTGTTTGTTTGTTTGTTTGTCTTAAGGTTTATTTATTTGAGGGAGAAAGAACATGGAGGGGAGGGGCATAAGGAGAGGGAGATTCTCAAGCAGACTCTCTCCACTGAGCACAGAGCCCAATGCAGCGCTCAATCTCATTCCTCTGAGGTCATGACCTGAGCTGAAACCAAGAGTATGACTCTCAACCGACTGAGCCACCCAGGCACCCAAGCCACCTATTCATTTCTTTATTCAAGTATTTATTGAGCAACTTCTACTTGGCACAGAGCACAGATTAAGAGACAAGTATCTCCATCCTTCTGGAGACTACACTGTAGTAAAAGTCAGATAAGAAACAAGTTAACATATAACTTGAAGATTATAGATATGGACTAAGTATCTGATGATACTGTGATGACTACTTTTTCCTTTCTTCCTGACAGGAAACTTTCTCACACCCTCCCCACTGAATACTTCCTCGGATGTGAACTTCGGAGCTTCACGTGTAGCGAGCCTACCTAGGCTCTCATTCCATTTTCAAACCACTGTAAAATCAGAACACTACCACAGCATACCAAATGCATCATTTACACTAGTAGTGGGAAATACATTTTCTAGTGCCCTTATTCCAAAACCAAATGTCTCCTTGTATTTTATAAATGTATATGACCTTGTTTCTATGTAATGACACAGGGAAGAGTTGGGAAGAGAGGGAGAAAACCCAAATCACTGCCTCTCCACAGAGAAGAATTCTGCTTTTCTCTTAGCATACCCCTCTTCTGAACAGACTCCACGGCCCCATCTTTTGTCCCTTTAATGACCACATTTTCTTCATTTTGATAAAAACATGTAACAGCCATTTTGACCCCTCAGTGTTCCTCCTCGCTGCTAGAATATGGCTTAAAATCATTGCAGCAAACACAATATGAAAAGCTTTTTATCCTCTTAGGATTTTTTTTTTTTTTTTTTTTTTTTAGAAAGAGCCTCCTTTTATATTTAATTCTACTGGCCAAATCTGTTGCAACTAGAAATGATTTTTATCTCAGCGCTTAACAATCTAGCACTGAAAACAGAAGCATTTGCAATTCCCTGATTCAACTGAAAAACAAAAACAAAAGCAAACTTCCTATAAATTGAGAAAATGAAAAAGTCCACAAGCTGCCCCAGCATCAGAAACCACCTTGCACTTTTCCGGGGGGCCTTGTCTTCCACCATCAGCAGGGAGAGAAATGAGTGATAACAGCACCTTTCTCCTCTCAGTCATCAGAATGAGAAATCCTGTGGTATCTTCCCTACATTCTCAATTATTCCTCAAGTATGTCTGCACTGCTTGTGAAAGGTAATTTCCCATATCTCTTTTCACATTTCCAATGCCAACCCCCCCTCACTTTGCCTTTGTCATTGTCTAGATTCTTTATACCTTCACAAAAAGATCATCTGCGTAAAACCACTAAACACAGAAGGGGCTGGTTGACTATAACTACTTCCCCTTGCAACTCAATGCCTCTCCCAGAACTGTGAAATGAAGTTAATCTTTTGCAAGAACTTCAAAATATATCATTTTGAAATGTAAAATGCTAGTACTTTTATCATCAATCTATTTTCAGGTCTATATCCCCCAAAGACAGTAAGTAACAAACAGTAAGAACTTCCCGGTAGTGGTCTTTCCACTGATGCCCTGGGGTCTAACTAAGCCTTTAAGCATGACAGATGCCCACAGTTTTGAGCTATTTTGAATTAAATAAATTAACTGAAAATGTTTGTGCTCTTCAAGCTACAGCTTTCCTGTATTTACTCTGCTAATTCCCACTGTTCACACAGTTTGTAGGACACGCTGCTGCCTTCGTTTTCTGGTTGCACGCCATGAACAACCTATCCCCATTTTGAGTCAAACTCAAAAGTCCCTCATAATCACCATACCCACTAACCATACATATTTTCCACACCTCAAGGCAATAACTGCCTGTTTCACTTCCAAAATTAAACACTTATTTCTAAGTCTGAGCAGAAATGAACCTTAATTTATTACCATCACTTCCTCAGACACTTGATGCCCATTCCATTTGTTACCCATGTCTATAATATAGTTGGTTCTCCTACGTCTACATGATTGGGTCTTCATTCCATCGTAGCCATGAATGAAGATCTCAGAATATCTTAGTCCTTATTACTTCTTCCCCATGCCACAGGAGTCAAACAATATCCAAGGCCAAGGCTGACTCACAGAAAAAGGCTTCTACCAATATTTCATAATAACTTCCTATAACTAGCACTTATTGGGGCAACCTGTTGTAAGTGCAGTTATTGGGGCACCTGACTCAGTAGGTTAAGCATCTGCCTTCGGCTCAGGTCATGATCCCAGAGTCCTGGGATCAATCCCTGGCTCAGGATCCCTGCTCAACGGGGAGTCTGCTTTTCCCTCTCCCTCTGCCTCTCCCCCACCCCACCTCTCATGTGCTCTCTCACTCTCTTTCTCTCTCATTTGTGCATCCACTCTCTCTCCCAAATAAATAATTACAAATCTTAAAAATAATAAATAACTAGCACTTATTCCCTAACATTACACTATAATCATCCACATCCACCTGATAAATGATGGGGAAAATACAAGAAACAATACCAGGGAAGCCCACAACTATATCAATGTATCCAGAAAGAAGTCTTATCTTCAATATATAAATATTAAAATGAAATAATCCAACTTTATTTGAAAAATGTTATGCTTCACCTATTCCTAAATTCTAGAGATGATATAACAGGAAAAAATAGTCATCTTTTGCTTTTCCCACCCATAGCCTTACTTATAGAGTACATAAATGGAATTCAAGGTCTGGAGACACAACTTTTAAATGAGCTACCATAATTCAATTAGTTCTGAGGAAAGGAAAAAAGAAACACACAAAGTCGTTCATTCACTCCTCTAATTTAATAATCTGAGTAAATGGGATAAGAGACTGGTTAGCCACGATTTCTGCTCATTCTCAGGTCACTGTATACCCTAATGCAGACCTGAAGTACAATTACTAAAACACACCTCCCTGCTGAATCCTACCCTCTGGGTTATTAGAGCTATGACATACAGTAATATAAATTCATTGGCTAAGGACTTTGATGGATAATCATAAATGCATTATTTAGATGTTTCAAGAAGTACCACTTAAGGTAGTGAGCTTCACCTAGAGAGCTTCAATTAATGTTGCCACTATCAAAAAAAGTTACCCAAAGTTTTGATTATTACTGATTACTAAAAAATTATAGTCAGAATTTTAAGAGTGTGTCCAGTAATAATTGACGATAATTAACTCGATGCATCTAAGCACTGAGGTGAGTTGGCAAATGTTAGGGTTTTGTTTTTTTTTTTAAGATTTTATTTATTTATTTGACAGACAGAGATCAGAAGTAGGCAGAGAGGCAGGCAGAGAGAGAGAGGGGGAAGCAGGCTCCCTGCTGAGCACAGAGTCCAATGCAGGGCTTGATACCAGGACCCTGAGATCAGGACCTGAGCCGAAGGCAGAGGCTTTAACCCACTGAGCCACCCGGGTACCCCAAATGTTAGGGTTCTAGAGTTAAAGCATATTCTTGTTCACAACTGTTATTCATCTATTTAGCTTCAAAATGGAATGAATATTTCTCTCTCTCTCTCTCTCTCTCTCTCACACACACACACACACACACACACACACACACAAAGTCCAGAAGGCCTAATGACTAACATCTACCCTTCAGTGCACTCCAAACTGGAAATCTTAAACATAAAATCTACATTAGATTAATAATGGAATCTCTGCTCAACACAGCATAGTACTTGGAATAAGGGAATATCAAAAGAATAACACAACGTTGGGAATTTTTACTTGCTGTGTTCACACCATTCACATTTGCTGTTGAATAAATTTTCTTCAGTTACGCTTTCATCCTGCCCGTCCCTATACAATAAAGACTGTTGGGTTCTTACTTCTGAAAGCATAACAACTAAACTTTTCAGCAAACCGTGACGTACACATGTACCAGTTACTCCATCGTGGCAGTATCCTCATTCTCTCACACGTGGGTGGAATGCACGGCCCAATGTGTATTCCTCCTGCGTTCACCAGAATGCTACCCATCTTTTGGGTCCACACTGAATTTCCTCCTTTATTGCTTAACATTCTCAGGTCTGTCCCTTCTCAACTCTTCCTGGAATAGTTTGAACATTTAGACTCAGACAGTGCTTTCAATTCTTTTCCAATTACTACTTCTTGCCTCCTCTTTCACATGAACTCAAAAGAAAGCACCGCCTTCTCATCAACTATTCTGAACTTTTTTCCTATTTTTCATCAAATTATCTTCAAATATTTCCTGAATATGTTATTTACATTTGATAGTTCGAAAGCCACAAAAAATATAATTATATAACACACATTACATAATCACATAATGTAGCATATTATAAATAGGAAAGCAAGCTATCACGTGAAAACAGATTGTTTTCTGCTCTTCGAGGATTGCCTAAGCCACATGACCTCCTCCACAGAGGCAGCGACTCACTGACGGCAGTCTGGCTGCAGATGGCTCGCCGTGGTTGACATCTTTAGCTATGCATATTAATGCACAATTTATTTTAGCTAAAAACAGGACATTAGCATTTCTCAGAACTGTGATGACATGCTTAGCAAGTGGGTGCAACAGTTTTATTTAAAACAATCCATCCAGAAGTTGGATGGATACATCCCTCTGAAAGTGTGTGGATTATAATTTCTGCTGCATAATTCAGCAGCTGTCACCATACCTTGTGAAACATACACCAAACATTTTCCTTCCTAAAGCATAATAATATTTACCAAATACTGGCAATAACATGTATAAATCCTCAAAAAATAGGATCAAATGATAAAATCATAGTTTAATGTTTGTCAAAGCTGTCTAAAACCAGAAAACCACTTCCAACAAAGCAGAATTTAAAAAATAGTTACTGTATGTATATGCACAAACGTGAAAATATCTTTGTACCTCTATTACAGCCACAAAAAGAGAGGAGGTCCCAAATCGGTAAACTGAACTTAGATACACTATGCGTTAACACTTCTGAGCTGCTTCTCATATGGCAAATTACAACTCTGATGCCTTGAATGATTAACATGCACCTTGAACTATTCCACAATTTTGTAGCCTGCAATCCAAGAGTTTCACAGTTAGGCTGTGTTTGCCAAGAGCTTATTGAAGTCCTCTTATTTCATTTAAAAATTGAAGAAATAAATTCCATTAATGAAAAGAACCAAGGGTCACCTAAACTTTATGAACTCATTATGTAGGCTGAAAACTATGTATCTTTAATTCAATCAGATGCTAACTGGAATGAAGATAACCACTTGTATGTTGAGTCAGAAAAGGAAAAAAATGCTTTTTAAAAATATATATGGCATGCTTAAAGTATATTAAATCTTGTGTTAAAAAAAAAACAACAAAAATGCATGAGGATTTTAGCCTCTTTTAGCTTTCTATGAATGGAAACCACTTAAAATTTATTCAGATTTTATACAGTTATATGTATGCCCATTTTCAAGAATGTCTTTTAGGAAAACCTGATTTTAAAATTACATTTAATCACCTTTACATTATTTTCAATTTTTTTATATATCCTATCCACATTTCCAATTTTTTTATAGATCCTATCCACATATCCTACCCTTTATTTCCTTCTGACCATTCTTCTAATCCCTCCTCCAGCAAGTTTAAAAATACATAAAACCACACATTAAAAGTTTTCCCAACTTTTACAAAATTCCCAATCAACATGTTCACATAATAAAGGCTGCCCCTGACTTCTTTTGTTTTACATAAGCAGAAATCTGTTCCTAAGAATTATTCCACAAATTCTACTGAAAATTCTGACTTTACTGAACAAATTATAGAAATGTCCTATTTCTATCAAATGTTTTACAAGTGATTTTTAAAATCTTTATTTCTGATTAGAGAAAAAAAGAGAAAGTGGTTTATTGTTTTATATTCAGGTGAGATAGGTCTCATCTATATAAACTTTATTCTATTTTACAAACAAGATTCTACTTCATTTGCTAAATTATTGCCTCTCCTTTTGGACTCTGAGTTCTACTCCGGACAGTGAACAAAGTTATCAACTTCATCTTCTGTATTTTCAAAATATAACAGAGTGGCTAACTCAGAGTAGGAGCTCACAGTTTTCCTAAAGAACAAAAAAGAATACAGCCACGTAAAACTCTGGTTTAAGCAACAGTGAGTAGGAAGGTATAAAACCAGTGTTCTTGGACCTCAGTTTTATTTACACTAAATTCCAAAAATAAACTCCCATCAAGAAAGTTAATTTTTTTTAACTTTAAGAATATGTAAAATTTACACACACACACACACATACTCTCTCTTTAACCTAGAAATGTAAGAAATGGTCTGTTTAAAGGCAACATGGTCTCCTACCAAAAAAAAAAAAAAAAAAAGATGCTAAATTCGGGGTCAGCAAATCCAGTTTCCTACCTGAGATTCATTGCTAAGTAATTTTGTGACCATGCAAATCACCTCAAGTCCCTAAATTCGGTTTTCTCATTGACAACTGTAGTTAATGATGATGGCACTATCCTTATTTGCCTATCATAGTTTTTATAAAGATTAATAATAACGTTATCTATTACTTTCAGTTTCAAAGCATTTCCACTTATATTGCCAAATGTGATTTTGACTGTAGGAAGACTTCAACATCATAAATAAGAAAACTAGATATTCAGAAAAAAAGAATGACCTGACCAAATCACAAGTAAGTAGCTGAACTAGGGCTGGCATACATATTTTCCCAATCTAAATTCTCACATTGTTTCCACTTTTCCAAAGGGCTTTCTGATGATAAATTTATAAAGAAACATTGAAGATTTCAAATTGCTTTACAATGCGAATTGTGATTTCTTTATTCTATTACTCATCTTCAAAATGTGGATACCACCTTATTAAAAGAGCATTAAGCGACAAAATGCATATAGAGAGCCTAGCGCACAGTCTGAAATGCATAGTGTTCAAACTAAGATCTCTCCTTTCTGTGATGGAAGATCAATCTCCTTTTTCCCAAAGAAAAAGGTATGAAACACTGCAGAAAAGTTGTTGCTTCCTTATGGAAGGTAACAAGAACTACTTCAAAGTAAATTCATAAGAATATCAGCAAGAGTAAACATGTGTGAGGGGTAGAGCTAGGACGACACCCCAGATCTGATGCCTTACTGATGCACTTGATATTGACATTTTTAAGGAAAATAATTAGAAACTAATAGATTAATTACATTTTTCCTTCAATCTTTGAACTATTTCTAAGAGCTTACTTTTATCTGAGCTAATTAAGATATGGACTAGACGTGTTAGAGATGTTTTCTCAAGGGATGTGAACAATGAGCACGTTAACCCATCACTGTATTAAGTTTACTGATCCAGCAAATGATTTTGTTTAGGTGCAGGGATCTGCTTTCATAGCAGAACATCTGTTCTTACCAAGCTATATAGATCATCATACCAACTGCAATAATATGTAACAACAGCCTTAGCAGATAATTCTAAAAGCTGGATATGCAGAAAGACACATGAAATATCTAGTCATTTAAAAGCTGAAAGTTAAAAACAAACAAACAAAACTGGTTCTAATGACTAAACTTATGGGTAGAGCATGAGGGATATCTATTTTATACAGGGAACATCCAAATCATGAGAAAAAAAATGTTGCAAACTAGATCCTGCCAAAAAACGAGAGCTAAATACAGTGTTTGTAAACATATTTAAGTAACAGATATTTTTTTAAATGATTAATTGGGTATTTCCATTCCCTCAAATTCATTGGAAAACTGTTTTAAATGAAGATAAAATAATTTTGTTATGGTCAGGGTATTCTTGTTTTTTTTTTTTTTAGGGTATTCTTGTTTTAAATCCGTATGATACCATATGGATTCTCAGAGAAGAGAAAAAAGTTCCTTTATCTTTAGAATATAAGAACCTCATACTTAGAATCAAGGGAATGTATTTCTCTTCACTGGATTCACATAAAAACAGTGGCAGTTAAAGCACACATGACTGTAATAAAGGATGTATCAAAAACCAACCAAATTTGCCATCATAGGCATAAAGGCATTTCAAATCATTATCATGTTATTTAGAACCAAAAGTTCTCATTACGTGAACAGGTAGAATGCCAAGACTAAAGGTGAAAAATCAAGAATCTGAATGCTTTATCCATTCTGTCACATCATGTAACTGTTCAACCTATCATTTGATGAATGAGGGTTTTTAAAATTATTCAAGTGTTAATTATAACATGAACTTACAAGTTTAAAAAAATAGTACAAAAGGTACAATAAAAGTAAAGTCTTCTCTACCACCAAGCCTTACTCTCCACCATCAACCAATGTTAAGTTTTGCTTTGAGTTTTTAAAGTGGTTGCCAGTATCAAGTAAGTTTCCATTTATAAATTTCAAATATTATTTTCACCTTACTATAAAAGCTACAGTTTTTCAAGACAACCTTACACTACCACTACTTTAGGACTGTCTTAAGCAATAGCCAAGAAATTATATTATATTTATATTATATTAAATTATCTTTGGTGCATATTTATATATTAAATTATATTTAATTCATTAATTATACATATTAACATGCAATAAAGACATAACTTTTTCAGCTTGATTTTTGCACTATCTAATATCATCTCACATTCCACCACGGTTATGTAATCACATTTTAGAAAACATTAATGTCTTTCTAGTTTTCTTCATTTCTGGGTAGAGTCAGCTATTCCATCCCATTCTTACTTCCCATATTAATAGGAGAACCTCCTCCAGTGATTGTGATGTACGTACAGATATGTACACATGTACGTATAGCTACAAAGAGGTAATAACTTGTATGCATTCTTTCATGTGTTAGAACATTCTTAGGCTGCCCTCAAAGTCTCTCCTGATATCTTGCCTAGGTACAGAATTCATCTTATCATCGTATCTGGAAATATAAAGAAATCACTTCCCCTAACTATTGTCTTCAGTGTTGATAATGAGCATGGTAGCTGTTTGATTTCTCATCTTTTCATAGACAATACCATTTTTCTCTGTGGAAGTCTTCCAAGGTTTCTCCTCATCTTTGGAAATCTAATATTTCCTCCAGATGCACCTATCAGTCATTTTATTGATCTTGCATGGCCCGTGGTTGGGCTGGAACAATCTGAAGAGCTTACCTCCATCATTCTGATTCTTTCTTTTGAAGTTCCTATCAGAGCTCTTAGGTACACACTTCATGATTTTTAATATATATAGATAACCATTTCCCCAAAATGTCTACAACTCTATGAGCAGGCATCCAGAAAGAGCCCCCATGCAGGAGATAAAATGCCCATTCCCGAGCCTCTATGTCACCATAGGAAGCAGTAAAGAGAAAAATCTCAGAATTCTATGCATTTCTGGTACATTCCCACCCTCTCCTTCCTTAACTATCTCCACACCCAAGCTTTAGTTAAGACTATCTACACAAGTTAGACCTCTAGTCACCATTAAAAATTCCAGATTCCCAAGTTATCCATCAATTCCCAGACTCCAATTCTTCAATAGGAAGGAACCCACCATTCAACCCCCTCTACATATGGTCCATGCTCTGACATTCTGCTACTTCGTTTCTCTCCATAACATTTATTACCAGCTATCACACTATATGTTGTATTTGTCACTCTTATTAGAATATACTTTCTATGAGAGGAGAATGTGTATCTACTTTGTTCACTATTAATATGCCCAGAGTCTAGAATGGTACCTGAAACACAGTAAAGGCTCAGGAAGTAGCTGAATAATTTTTAATTGTCTTAATTCAGCTCTGCAATCTGGAAAAATCCTGGGTCTTTTCCAGACCATCAAGTGGACCCATTGAAACTTAAATGTAGAAATTATTTATAAAATATCCTCTTAAATATTTCTCAAGAATAAGAAAAATTTTTATAAATTCTTTATATTTCCTGAATTAACTCCTTCTTATGAGGTCAGGTGTTTTTGTTGTTTTATTTTTCACTAGTTCACCTGGATCCTTCATGTGGTATTATTGCTAAAATGTCAAGTTAGTCTCTTCAAACCAGTCATTTATGGTGAATGTCCCCATTACTAATGAGGTTATCAACAGAGGTTTTTCTGTGTTTGTGGAACATTCTGCTTCCCCATTAGTTCTCTCCTTTGAATGGGAGAACATGGGATGGCAGATGGTCAATGTCCAGGTAAGCCAGCTTTACAAGACTGATCTCATGATCAGTGCAGTCGACTCACAGTTGAGTCATGTTTTATTTGTTTGTTTTCTCCTTTAAACCACGCTCTTGTTTGATAAGGGCATTACTTCTAATCTTGCTCCAAAGACCCTAGTCTTCTCATGAGGGGCCATTAAGCAGCTCATCCCTACACTGGCAGAATGCTTTAGCTAAAGGGAAGGAAAAATACAGCCTCTCCCTACTCACTGTCTTCCCACTGGAGATTAGGAAAGAGTCCACCTGTCGTATTTTTCCTACCACAGTTTTTTAATCTGTTGTTTGATCACTACCCACAACCCATGACTGCGTTCTATTTTTGTTCATTCCTAGCTTAGAGCTCACAGAGACTCCCCTGAGGAAGTCACTTGTACCGTGGTTTCCTTGGCTCTTTTCTGCCATCTTCTTGCCATTTTCTATCTTCTAAGAATTCAACATGTCAACTTATAGACTACTGGTGGTCTTCCCCATTTTCTGGAACCACTATACATCCAATCTTTCAAGAAGTAGGACTTTTAGAGAGAGGAGGTGAACTGACTCTGCCCAGTCTTCCTTTTTAAGAGGAATTACATTGCAGTCTTTGCTTAGAATTAGAGGTGCAAGACCCTTGTGTTACATCAGCAAGCTACTAAAAATAGAAAATTCCCTTTTTTAAACACTATTCCGGCTACTCTAACCATCAGGAAGGTCGTAACTGATTTTCTTTTTTTTTTCTTTTTTTTTTTTTTTAAGATTTTATTTATTTATTTGACAGAGAAAAATCACAAGTAGACGGAGAGGCAGGCAGAGAGGAAGGAAGGGAAGCAGGCTCCCTGCTGAGCAGAGAGCCCGATGCGGGACTCGATCCCAGGACCCTGAGATCATGACCTGAGCCGAAGGCAGCGGCTTAACCCACCGAGCCACCCAGGCGCCCCGTAACTGATTTTCTTTATCCACAGTTTCCAGTCTCCTGACACTGGGCACAGCGCCACCCTCTTTCTCACCAGTTCTTCTTAACAGATTCTCTCCACTGGTTTCTCTCACCGGAAATGGAAGACACAGCAGGTCCATCCACATAAAAGAGGTGTCCAGTTAAGTCATTTTGCTAACCTGAAGAATTTCTTTTTGTTTTGTTTTTGTTTTTGTTTTTTTTTAAAGATTTATTTATTTATTTGACAGAGAGAGATCACAAGTAGGCAGAGAGGCAGGCAGAGAGAGAGAGGAAGGGAAGCAGGCTCGCTGCTGAGCAGAGAGCCCGACATGGGACTCGATCCCAGGACCCTGAGATCATGACCCGAGCCGAAGGCAGCGGCTTAACCCACTGAGCCACCCAGGCGCCCCTTTGTTTTGTTTTTGTAATAAATGGAGAGAAATTATATGCAAGTCCAAGTGTGTTTGTCTTGGGGGGTTCTTTTTAGTTCCTGAAATATGGCCATATTTTTGTTAAATAAAATATCTGGTATCAGTCAGTCAAGAGACTGATTAACATATGGGCCATCAGGACCAAAAATAAAATGACCATAAAAAAACAAAACAAAAACAAAATAACCCACAAGACACCTTAAATCCACTTTCTCACTAGCATTTGGTTCATTATCAACATTCTGAAAAATGACAAGTCACTTCATATGTTATAAAATTTGATAAAAGCCAGGAGAATTATTAGACATTAGGGCACAAGTAAGTCTTTAAATCTGCCCCTAAATCTTGCCCCAGGCTACACATCAAAAGAGATAAAGTAAATTAGCAACAAAAACAATAACAAAAAAAAATGCATTAGTTGCTATTTAGAAAGCAAATATTCAGTTCTGTGTCAAAAAGCAACCCCAAAGAGAGAACCTGCATTGTTACGATTTATTCTGTTAATGGACTGGCAAAAAGAGATAGCTATAAACTCCTCTTGGCATCAAAAGTCTAGGCTCAGAGCCAGTAGATTCTTAAGGTTTATTTGGAACAGCACACATCTTGACAGCCAGCAGAGTGGACGGTTTAAATACCATCCTCTTCACACAGATATTTGAGTTGCGTGAGGGTGTGTGTGTGTGTGTGTGTGTGTGTGTTTGTGTGTGGCAGGCAGGGGTAAGACAAAGCTGACAAATTCAGTTAAGGAAGTAAAAATCCCCTTTCCTAAAGCTTGTGCTGAATGATGAAACCTCTCTAATCATCCCCTAACTGGTGCTCATTTAAGAGCCAGGGTATTTTTAAGCAAATACGGTCATAATTCTGATACGTTGGTAACAAAATATATCAGAAAAATTCTCCTAATCTTTTCCAGGACTGATATAAAAGAGCAGTATTCTACTTAATCCACAGACTAAAAAAGTAATAAATTACACTATTTGCACATAAACATCAAACTTCAAAATAATAAATCCATGTAAGTTAAAGTACTAAAGAATGTCCCACTTCTCTCCCTGTCCTGCATAGAAATACTGTTTACTCAATCTGAATATTTGAGGACATTTTGACCCAGAGGGTTACATCCTCTTCAGAAGATGCAGAGAAGTTCACTTCCACGTGGGTATATAGAGCAGTTCAGAGGTAGTGATTATTCCCAAAATTTCACCTGTCTTGTCCCTCGAAAAAGCAGCTCTCCATCTCTATGCAGAGCTCTAATTTCCCAAATCTGAGTCCCTGATAATTCAAGAGTGAGGAGCTGGACATCTGGCGCCCAGGATTAGGGAAGGTGCCTTCCTAGAGTTCAGAACCAGAGCCCAGATGATATTTTTACTTATGGGAAAAAGATAAAAGTAATGTTACTATTAATGCTATAAATGAAATGGCTCTTGATTGCTACCTCAGAACCCAAAGACTTAGGATAGTGTATCTGTTTAAAGAAACAAGTTGAGAATAAAATTTATAAGTTAAAAAATTATCCATGCTGCATTATATTGCAACTTAAAAAGCACTTAATATATTTAAAAATATCTTCTCATGCAAATGTTCAGAGAATCCTCCTAAGAACCCAAAATGTTTAGCAGAGAATACATCATTACATTCAGATTTCAAATGATGTCCTTGCTACAGAAAGTTTATCTCATCAATAATGGGAATGGTTTCCTTTAATGAGCTAATGAGGTACACCTGTCCCACATTCCCCAGGCCCTTTTGTAAGTGTCCAAATCCCTCTTCAGATTTCCATCCCAAATACTTCCATTTCCATGAAAATAGTTATGATGCCTGTGCACCCCCCACCAGTGATAGTGATGTATTCTTCCTTTAACCTCATAGAACTTATTCTCAAATGACACTACAGACAAAGGGCTGATATCCAAGATCTATAGAGAACTCCTCAAATTAACACACAAAAAACAGATCATCACTTCAAAAAATGGGCAGAAGACATGAACAGACACTTCTCCAGAGAAGACCTATAAATGGTTAACAGACATGAAAAAATGTTCATCATCATTAGCCATCAGGGAGATTCAAACCAAAACCACACTGAGATACCACCTTATACCAGTTAGAATGGCCATAATTAACAAGACAGTAAACAACAAATGTTGGAGAGGATGTGGAGAAAGGGGAACCCTCTTACACTATTGGTGGGAATGCAAGTTGGTGCAGCCACTTTGCAAAACAGTGTGGAGATTCCTTAAGAAATTAAAAATAGGGCACCTGGGTGGCTCAGTGGGTTAAAGTCTCTGCCTTCGGCTCAGGTCATGATCCCAGGGTCCTGGGATCAAGCCCCACATCGGGCTCTCTGCTCAGCAGGGAGCCTGCTTCCTCCTCTCTCTCTCTGTCTGCCTCTCCGCCTACTTGTGATCTCTGTCTGTTAAATAAATAAAATCTTTAAAATCTTTAAAAAAAAAAAAGAAATTAAAAATAGAACTACCCTATGACCCTGCAATTGTACTACTAGGCATTTACCCCAAGGATACAGATGTAGTGAAAAGAAGGGCCATCTGTACCCCAATTTTTATAGAAGCAATGACCACAGTTGCCAAACTGTGGAAAAAACAAAGATGCCCTTCAACAGATGAATGGATAAAGAAGATATGGTCCATATATACAATGGAGTATTACACCTCCATCAAAAAGGATGAACACCCAACTTTTCTATCAGCATGGACGGGACTGGAAGAGACTATATTGAGCGAAATCAGTCAAGCAGAGAGAGTCAATTATCATAGGGTTTAACTTACTTGTGGAGCATAAGGAATAACACAGAGGACATTTGGGAGTTGGAGAGGAAAAGTGAGTTGGGGGAAATCGGAGGGGGAGACAAACCATGAAAGACTGTGGACTCTGAGAAACAGACTGAGGGTTTTGGACAGGAGGGGTTTGGGGGTCTGGGTGAGCCTGGTGGTGGGTATTATGGAGGGTACGTATTGCATGGAGCACTGGGTGTGGTGTATAAACAATGAATTTTGGAACACCGAAAAAGAAAATAAAATTTTTTTTAAAAATTAAAAAAAAAAAATCTCATAGAACTTATCTCTATTCCTACCATGAGTAAATAGATTTGGAATCAGAAGACTGGTTTCATTTCTGCTTGCTTATTTACTATCAGGATGATCCTAACAAGTAAAGTAACCATAGTAACCACCAGAACACTAGTTTTCTCGTTGTTACAGTGAACAGAATATATGCCCATGGAATTATTTAGAAATCAAATTTTGGTAAAACAGTAGGAAAGAACTATGCTACCTGTAAAGCCCTGTACGAAGTTACTTCACATATATATACTTTTTTCTTTCTCAAGTATAACTTCTCTTTCTCCTACTTTACTTCCTGGAAGAAAGAGCACATTCAATGACTTCTTTTTTTTTTTTTTTTTAAGATTTTATTTATTTATTTGACAGAGAGAGATCACAAGTAGGTAGAGAGGCAGGCAGAGAGCGAGAGGGAAGCAGGCTCCCCACTGAGCAGAGAGCCCCATGTGGGACTCGATCCCAAGACCCTGAGATCATGACCTGAGCCGAAGGCAGCGGCTTAACCCACTGAGCCACCCAGGCGCCCCTCAATGACTTCTTAATTCTATCATAACAATCATGGATGCTTCACCACAGGCATTTGGTACAAACTAGCAGAATGAATGAATGGTTGGATGTATGATTACATTAATAAAGGAAAGTTTCATAAAGAAGATATTCAACACAACCTGCTAAACATGGAAGGCCAAAATCTGACTTCGACTTTTCTCCAATCTCATTGCCTATTCCCCCACACCCCCCAACATCACTTCAGCCAACCTAGATTTACTTCTGATTTCTTAAATACACCGTATGTTTTTCAGGCTCTGGTCTTGGGCCAAATCATCACCCCCTTCCTTGCCCTTCATCTGTTGAAACAGTATCCATCCTTAGCTCAAAATTGTTCACACGCCAATTTCTCTATGAAACTTTTCTTAATCTCACCCATTGGAAAGGACACTTCTTATTCTGAAGTCCAGAGTATTTGTCCATCTTTCTCATAACTCTTATCATATGACCACTTATTACACTGCCCTTTGCATATATACACTTTGATCTTGTTAAGATCTGCACTATGTTTTAGTTATCTTTATATCCTTCCAAACATGTATTAAAATGTCTTCCATATAATAGGTATTCTAATAATATACATGGCTTCAAAGTCTGACTACATGCCTATGCTTTATAAATTACCCCCTAAAATGACATTTTTATGAAATGATCACTTATTGTTTGAGGTCATTACTACCCTCCATTCCTAACATCATCATATAGTATGAGCAGAAACATATCTTCGCCAAAATTTTAAAAGCTACAACTATATAAAGAAAATACTTAGAATCCAATTTCCGTTACAATTCGAATGCAGCTTTTTCTTATTAATTGCAAAATTATACTAAAGATGGCTTATCTGAAAAGCTAAGGTGCTTAATAGGACTTTCAGATAAGAAGAGTAAATGATACTTCGGAAAACAACCAGAAGTTAACACACTTTTAATTGAAATCATTTTAATCTCTCATCACAGTAAGTATCCCAAGTAACATAACAGCTACTAATAATCATCAATGCTGTTATTATCATAGAATAGATTTCATTTATAACAAGGGTACACAAGTCTCCTCTCTCAGGGATCTTTTAATCACATAATTCTTCATTACCTGCTGTCAGTTCCTTCTTGGGCTGTTCGCAGACAAAATGCACACATGCCCACTAACAGCTGTCCTCCAAAGTGATTTCTGTGCCTTCTCACCGGGTAGGAGCCACCAGATTTCTTTTAAAAATGTATTCTTCTAGCCTCTCTATTCTCACTTGTATTATTATCTCATCTTCACTATGTTACTTCTTAACTCCAGAGAATTTCTGAGCTTTTTTTGTTGCTCTGGGCTTTTTGCCCCTTCTCCGTGAATGTTCCCAAATCTCTACCTATTATATCTTTTGTTATCCGGCACCTTTAAGTGCTGGGTTAACCTTAACTGACTTCTTGAGAATTATTTTTCTGTCCTCACGGTAAACAGCGTTGAGCCCATTTGTGTCACTACTGGCCCCTTTACGATTTGGTAGGTCAGGAAGTCTTACCAAAAGACTTGAAGATATAAACTGTGGTCTTCTGAGAAGACACCCATCAATGGTGAACCTGTTCTCATGACGTCTTCACTTAACAAACTGACTTATACTGTTCTAGAGGACTCTCAACTAATGAGCAAATCATGCCTTCACAGCTATGACAAAATCACTGGCAGGGAAAGGGGACATACAGTTTGGGAAAGTTTATGCAATTTTATATTAAAATCGTATTTGTAATGCAAAAATAACATCTGTTTTCATTTCCCAGCACAGATATGACCCCAGTTAAGAGTATCTTAAGTTGGGTAGGCCAGAGTAGGAATTTAAAAGTTAAAGTAATTATCACTGCAAACTGAACAATAAATACCACTGTAAGCTCCACAATCAGTAGCGGGGATCTTACAGGACAGAGCGCAATGAGTCAATGCTCAGCATCTCTGACCTAATTCGTTTTCACTTTATATGCCAAACTTATCAAAAGTTGTGGCAGTATTTTGGAATTATTCTTAGAGAAAATATTTAACTTTTTTTAAACATACAATTGGCAGGGAAGAAAAAGAGGAAGGAAGGAAGGAGGGGAAACAGGAAAGGATGAGAGGAAAACAATATCATCCTAGGATACCCCGGATAAACTAAGCATTATTTGTGCAAGATGGTGATACAGGTTAAGAGCATGAACACAATGAATAAATGCACTCACCTCGGTTAAATGAGGATTGGGATTAAAGCCACAGAGGCTACATACAGTGGTTTGACACTCAGTGCATGTGTTAAAATTGGCCTTTTCTGGAACATGCAACAGAAGTTCAGTGGTATTGCAAAGAGGACAGATGGTTTTAGAGAGGCCTTGTACTGGAGTCTGTGCCGCAGATGGAGAAGCTGGTGGCTGCAGAGGTTTCCCAGCTCCTGTTTGGCTTACTGGTTTTGAAGACTGCTGAGCTGAAGCCTTTGCTGGGCCAGGCTGTTGGGGAGGTTTTACTGGACCAGGCTGCTGAAGTGAAGGCTTTGCAGGGCCAGGCTGTTGAGGAGGGGGCTTTGCCTGGCCCAGGCGGTTGAGGGGGGGGCTTGGCCGGGCCAGGCTGTTGGGGAGGTTTTACTGGACCAGGCTGCTGAGGTGGGGGCTTGGCCGGGCCAGGCTGCTGAGGAGGGGGCTTGGCCAGGCCAGGCTGCTGAGGAGGGGGCTTGGCCGGGCCAGGCTGCTGAGGAGGGGGCTTGGCCGGGCCAGGCTGCTGAGGAGGGGGCTTGGCCGGGCCAGGCTGCTGAGGAGAGGGCTTGGCCAGGCCAGGCTGCTGAGGAGGGGGCTTGGCCGGGCCAGGCTGCTGAGGAGGGGGCTTGGCCGGGCCAGGCTGCTGAGGAGGGGGCTTGGCCGGGCCAGGCTGCTGAGGAGGGGGCTTGGCCAGGCCAGGCTGCTGAGGAGGGGGCTTGGCCGGTCCAGGCTGCTGAGGCGGGGGCTTGGCCGGGCCAGGCTGCTGAGGTGGTGGCTTGGCCGGGCTAGGCTGCTGAGGAGGGGGCTTGGCCAGGCTAGGCTGCTGAGCCAGAGACTTTGTTGGCCCAACCGGCTGAGAAGGAGTTTTTGCAGGCCCAGGCAGCTGAGCTGGGGACTTTGGTGTCCCTGGCTGCTGGGCTGGGGGCTTTGCTGGCCCTGGCTGCTGAGATGGAAGTTTCTCTCCCCCAGCCTGTTGTACTTGAGTCTTCACAGGCCCAAGAGGCTGAGCTGAAGACTTTGGCCCAGGCTGCTGAACAGCAGGCTTTGCTGTCCCTGGTTGTTGAGCTGAGGGCTTTGCAGGCCCAGGGTGTGGCGTGGCAACTTTTTCAGGTCCAGGTTGCTGGGCTGCAGGTTTTCCAGGGCTTGCTTGCTGAATAGGTTGTTTGGATGGGCTTTGCAGTGCAGGTTTAACAGATTCTCCCCTTACAGCATCAGACTGTTTAGTCTGAGGCCTGGCTGCATCTCTTTGAAGTGGCCACTGTGCCTGGTCTGTCTGAGGTGACTGGGTAAGTCCCTGAATTGGCTTGCCTGTCCCTGGAGGTTGTGACTTCATTTTTTCTGGTTGCTGAGAAGATACTGATTTGGGAGAGCCATCCTGCTGTGGTGGGACCCTCACAGGTCCTTGCTGCTTTGGACCTGGCTTAGGTGACGGTTGTGATGGAGGCTTTGTGATTCCTTCCGGTTTTCCTTGTTCTTTCTGAGCTACTTTTTGTTTCTTGGCAGTTTCTTCCTGGGATGCATCAGAGTCTGATATCAAATCAAAAGGATTCAATTTATTTACAACAGAGGAGACAGCACTTAAAGGGTTAACCTCTGAGAGGAAGCCAGGCATCATACTAGTCTTGTGCTCTTCCTTCAAATCAGTTCTGGACTTTGATTCTTTCAAGCTAATAGTGGAAGGACTCCTTCCAGGCGACTTTTGCTCTGACCTCAGAGTGTCTGTAGTTCTACTCTTACTGAGACCAGGCTGAGCCGAACGCCCAGGGTCCGGCGGTTTTCCTGGTTGCTTTGGAGGGTGACTACTATCCAACTCTTGCTTCCTAGAACAATGAAACAAAAAGAAGTCAAAATAATGGAAAATACCCAACTCAAAATAATCTTAACGAGGCATTACTTTCCTAAAGCCTCAAAATTACATGTGTACAGATGTAACTAGAACACATTTTTGCGGCATCCTGTAAATGATCGTAAGATCTTTTAAGTCTTTGTTACTTTCTTTACGTGGATAGAGATTTTCAACAAGATAAACAAGAGGGAGGAAAAATCAATACTTGCTACTCTAAGTGATGAAAAATTAAGATATCTAGTTAGATGTTACTTATGGTAGTTTACATTTACAATTAATTGAATCTGACCATCCTTAAAAACTCATTAAATGTATTAACCCCATAAACCAATGCAGAGTCATGTTCTTGTACATTCATGTTTGAGGAATGTTATTCTTCCAAATACTAGTAGCACCAAGAATTAAAAATACTCATTTTAAAATGCGGGAGCTTGTTGCAACTTTTTATTTGTGTGCTTTACTGAATTACAAGAAGTTACATTAGTAACATATGGCACACGTGACATCAGAAAATGTTTTAGTAAAGGAGATTATGTGATGCGTTTCCTGGGACTCTGAGAAACTTGATAATCTATTCAATTTTACCGTATTCTGTTGACAAAGATAATATCCCTCAAATAATATCCTTATTAAACTTTATAAAATGAGAAGTCCTCCTTTAATTTGAAATTTTTGAGAAACAATTCCATATTTCTTGTAGGAGAAAAATATTATGTCATTTAATTACTTTTCTGATAGCTCATTTTTAATCTGAGGTCCCTATGCAAGATGATGACAGATGCTTAAAGAATCTTGAGATACAGCCTTGTCCACAGATAGCAATGAGCTGGCTATGACCCCACTTTTTAAAGCACTGTTACTTTTCTCAGAAGAAAAAAATACATAATCGCTTTACTTAATGTTTTCTGTAACATTTACTATTGTCACTGTTAGATTATTAGCAATATTATTTATTACTGACAAAGGTGTAAGAACATAACTAATTTGCAAAATTTAATTCATAGACAAACATAAGTGATAGATTTTTTAAATAGTTTTGGAAACATGATCACTTTGAAATGACTGTGGAAATAGCTAATTTTTTAATATTTTCAACTGAAAATCAAATAGATCCCTTTTTTAAATAAGCCATTCTTTACTGATGCAACTAAGAAGAACAGGATGTATTAGAATTACATAAAAATAAACTTCCAAGTATTTATTTGATATAGGAAGCTTTTTAATTTTGGAAAAGATTTCTTTTTAATTAAAAGAAAAAAGAGAAAGAAACAGCTATTCAGTAGTACTTAAAATATGAGATGGTCACAATAAAGTTCTACAGGTTTTCATTTGGTTTGTGAAAATTTACCAGCTAATGGGCCAGATTATAAACTTTTAATTTCAAATCATTTAGTACTTAATATGAATTAAGTTTTTAAAATTCCCCAAAATAGTGCAGAAATTTGAGAGCAATCAAGTTATAAAGCATAGTAGAAAGAAATACAGAAGTGTTACCTTTAAATAGCAAAAAATCAGAAGGAAATAATTTATAAAAGCCAATGTATGAAAAAAGCAATTTTCTAATAAAAGTTGAATAAATGGTATTCTTAGTTTTAGCAATTTCCTCCAGGACAAAAGTTACAAAAACTTTAGATAACTTAAACAAGGAACTAAAATTATTACCCTAATTAATTCCGATGGTTCTAAGGTATCTTTTAAAACACTATAGATTTCCATGTGGGGAAAATAATTTTAAATGTTTCTGTACAGGCTGCTCTATATGTTGTTCCCTTCCACAGGAAGATAGAAGAGCTACAGTAAACAACTTAAAATAGATTACTTTAAAAAATTTCACTGTTTAGATCTTCACATTATTCTAGAAATGCTCCACATTCAATTAATAAAATCTAACACTTTCATGAATGGCACATGCTTAGGAACTTCTTAGCAGAAGTACCTTCTCATAAGTAATTATTTTTGTATTTAATTGAATTGGCTCCCCAGTAGAATCCTAGAGACCTATATTTAAAGATCACAAACACACACACACACACACACACACACATATTCACACACAAATCTATTCTTAATATAACTAAATTGTCCTCTCCTGAAAATACTACTAAACTTAATCATTGCTTTTGTGTTCACATAATCCAACATTGTACAAAACAAATAAAAAATAAACTTTGTGAATACCAAATACTTGTGTATCAATACTAAAATTTAAAGCAAGCTTACAATAGAAATTGCATGTACCTCCTACAAATATAAGTATAATAAAATCCCCAGGAGAAAATACTGATACAGCTATAAAGACTGCCCTACAATTTAAATTACTTTCAGCTACTAGAATTATATAGGTAAACATTAAACATGGAGATATGGATGTGAGAAACAGACAACTGCTAAAAGAACATATAGCCTTAATACGGAACAAAAATATAAAGATGTCTCAGCTAACCGTGGTCTTTGGGTGAGTTTTTGTTTGGTCTAACAGCTGTTCCATTAAATAGAAAAATGAATAAAATGCAATCTGTGTCTTGTATACTATACTGTGACCTCCTAGAGAAAGTGTTTCACTCATCTTTGCATCACTGGACCCAAACCTGCTAACTAGAGCATTAGTGTCTGATGAATGAATGAACGAATGAATGACAATGAATAAATGAATGAATCAAGTTTTTGTTTTATGCTAGATTAATGTTTCCTGAATTCTTTTCAAATTCTTCACAGTTGTTCTGAGATACAAATGGAAACATTCTACATGCATTTTAGAACCCAGACCTGGCCTGCTACTAGGAAGAAAAATAGTTGTGGAATTGTCTACCAGTAGGAAAGGCCCAAAGGAATACTAAAGAAAATAAGGGATTCAGCCAGAATTCCTACAAAATATTCTACTAGTCAGAAGTGTTTTTAAGTAAAGCCCTTCTCATATCTGTAGCTGTACACAGAATGAGGAGACCAAGTGGTAAAATTGCCTTTCCCTGGGTCTTCAATTAATCCAAAGTCCAGAAGCATTTGCAACCTGTAATTTCTAGCTTATAATGACCCATGTTTTACACAACCTCCTTTTTCATTACTACTGTAATCCCCAGATTAGAATTTTTCTTTTATAGAGCAGAAAAAAATATTTCAGCTACAAATGAGGTAAACATGTGTTCACAGATATGAATGTAAAAGCAGTTGGAATGCTAACTTTTTTCTTTTTTTTAATGGAGCAAAACAGGCAATGACACTTAACTTGACAGTGCTGAGTCACATAAACTTTTTTGATGTTAGAAATATAAGCAGGGGTGCCTGGGTTGCTCAGTGCGTTAAGCCTCTGACTTCAGCTCAGGTCATGATCTCAAGGTCCTGGGATGGAGCCCTGGTGGGCTATCTGCTCAGCAGGGAGCCTGCTTCCCTCTCTGTCTCTGCCTGTCTCTCTGCCTACTTGTGATCTCCCTCTCTCTGTCAAATAAATAAATAAAAAGCTTTAAAAAAAAGAACAGAAATCTAAGCAACTTTGGGGATAGCTACTCATTTTTATACTGTAGAGAATACTAGGGCTTAAAGAGGCTAAGTGACTAAGCCAAGGTTATAAAATTAGTCAGTCAGATATCTGGTATCTGGACTCCTAGTTGGGGGGGAGGGGAAGTTCCACTACATGGCACTGACTCTCCTACATGTTTAAAAAAAAAAAAAAAAAAGATACAGATACATCAAAATAACTCAAACAGTGAGGAACTCAACATACAGTGTGTCTAGAGCCATCACTGCCATCGCCATTCACTGCTTATATTGAGATCACTACTTCTGATATTTATAGAGTCCCTTCAAATTAAAATTCAAACCAAAACATCCCTGTCAATTTGTAACTGATCCTCACAATGACTCTACAAGATAGGTAAGACAAGTGTCACATGCCTTACTTGGAGGCAAGGAAACTGAGGAACTTATGCTGAGAAGCACACATAATTTATCATGAGTCTGTTAAAATTAGTAGGTAAGAACCTAGGTCTCTGGGTTCTCAACCTTTATTCAAAAACAAACAAAACAAAACCACCATCTCTCATTGACATACTTAACCTCTTCAAACTTTAAATAATTTGGATATACTTTCTAATATAAACTTAAGTTAGTGTGCTTCTAAAAATCTAAATGATAAACCAAGTGTTTCTTTGGTCATCACATGCAGGGATGATAACTTTCAAAAAAGTATGTACGTTTTATAAAAATCTTTCACTAAAATATAAGCAGCTCTCAAAAATCAGAAATATAGTGCTATCTAATATACAATTAGATAAAACTTTTACCATTAACTGCTGAGCCCACGGATTGTTAATAAAAATTCTGTAACAAAATTATCAGTGCAGAATCTGATATAAGCACAGCATAAAACCAGTTTAATGGCTGAAATCATTATTTTTCAGCCACCCTCTGAACAGAAGAAAAGTTAAGAATATAAAATAAAAGCTCACACTTTTTCCTTGGTCTGTGTAACCAGCATGATAAACCTGTTGCATGTACCTCTTAGGAAAAACTGTGAAAGAGCTGGCAAACATTCCTAAAAGGCTAATAAAAGTACTGTACCTCCTTATTACCCCATGAAAATCTAATATATGAACGTTCAACATTTTTTTCCAAGTCATCAGGTTTTCGTCAGTAGAGAAAAATGGTACATATCATAAGCTGTAATACTTAAGGTAATGGATAAGAAAGACTTTACACCAAAGAAACAGCACCATATATTACTAGTTGGAAAACACAGAAAAACACATTTAACATAAAGAAGCGAATTTTTACTAGTAGTGGTGGCTTCGTTTTGAGAACGTAGGGCTTTTAGCTGATATATTCTAAGCATTTATGATTTTATGTTAAAAATACTACAACTATATGTGACATTTCCCTGTCAAAATAATTAGTTGATAAAATTATACCATATACTTATATGATAGTCCCTAAGTTAAAATACTTTTATGAAGTAGAGGTTACGAATCTACACCTACTAAATGCAGATCTTTCATATTTCCAATATCTCAAACGAAAATTGTAGGTCTCTCTTCAGTTATCATAAAGCAGGAATGGTTTCAGGACAACGGACAGAGAACTGTACTCTAAGGGAGGGTGTAAAGTTAAAGGGTTTGTTTACAATAATAAAGGCAGGGCAGGCACAATGATTATACCCTCTTACTACTGTAATTAGAAAACAACTAATTTATTAGATGAAGGAAAATGGAGAGCGAGAGAGGGAAATTAATACGTTAATATTACAGAATAGCTCTGAATTGCCTAGCAAGTTGTCATTTATTTGCTTTGTCTTAAAATGGATTGGAAACTAACCTTAAGATAACACAAATTCACAGGTTTTTCTATCACCTAAGATACTTTTGCATATAAAAGAACAATAGTTTAAAAAATAGCATATACTAATTCAGAAATGCATGTACAGCACCTGGTCTGTTGCGACCAAACCATCTGTTTAATGCCACACCATATTTTAGGGTCCCTCATTGACTATAAAAGGTGTATTCATTCTATACCTTCTACCTAAACAGCTCCTGTTCTCCCCTGGGGGTGGGGTGGGAAGGAAGGACAAATCACCTCCAGGGGAATTAAAGGTATTGTGACAGAAATATTTCAGACATCATTCACAGAGAAAAAGATGCCGAAATGACTGAGGAGATTTGAAGAGAGACAGGTAAACACCCAGTTCTATCCATTTCCCAACACGTCCGTTTTCTATTAATGGAAGACTTCCAGATTAGTAAAACACTGGAGGGCGTCTCTCCACGCCATCCTAGAGGGAAAAGGTTCCAAAAGGCCAAAAAATCACCACCTAAAATCACAGCTCCAAGAATGCAACCTTTGACTATCCCACCAGAAACTCTACAATGCATCATTTTTATTCTGCCCATCATAAGGCTTATGATCTCTTTATCATCACCCCATTAGGGAGAATCAAATGAACGGAAGTAACATATATGTACTGCCGAGCTGGCACATACGGACTGGCACATATGTGCACGGGAAGCTGTACATATATGCCCGGACATATACATCATGCTGTGCGTGCCTGTGCATGGAAGGCGGCTCCGCAGCGGCCGGGGGAACGCTTCCCTTGGGCAGCCCCTGCGCCCTTGACATGACAGCGGCGATCTGTCTCCTCTCCTCTTCGCTCAGCTGGCTCAGATCCGCCTCCATGCCGGCCGGGATCACGGTGTGCAAGGAGCTCCCTGCCCCGCCAGCCCCTCCTCCGGCTGCTGCCGCCGCCGCTGCCGCCGCCAGCCCTTCCGGGAGACCTTCCCCTTCCAAGCTCGCCTCGTTGCCCATGGCTCAGGGGGACTCGGGGCCGCCGCGCTCCCTCCTTGCGCTGCGTCCCCCTCGGGAACCCCGCGGCCCGAGGAGCAACCGGAGCCGGGGTCCGCCGTGGGGCGTGGAGGCGGCGGAGTCCCAGGGCTCGGGACCCCGCACCGCTACCCGGAACGCCAGGCGGGTATTAGTCCCGCTCACAGGTGACGCCCGCAGCCGGTGCCTCCTCCATGTTGGACAACTCCCCGAAGCCTCCTCAGCGCCCCGAGCCGGGGAGAAGCAGGTCTGAGCAGTGCCAGCCGGGCGCCGTCCGCCCCTCCCACCGCGCCCCGCCTCCTCGCCCGCGCCCTCGTAGTGCGCATGCCCCTCTTGGAACAGGTGATGGCCGCGCCCGCGCCCATCCCGCGCTGCGTCGCTCTGTATCCTTCCTCGCTCTCAGCACCGATTTAAAGGAGCCCGGGGAGAGCTCAAGAGCTCAGCTGAAAACCGGGACAAAACAGCCGGCATTTCTTTCAGGCATATTTGAGGATGCCTCAACCTGAGTTTTAGCGAACTGCATGCAAGGGGTGGGGAGGGGCTGGAGGGGAAATACCGGTTCCCATCTTCGGCCTCATGGGATCTGTAGTTTCAGTCATTATTATTTTTTTTTTTTTTTTAAGAGAGGGTTTTTAAAGATTTTAGGAATGAAGTCAGGTAACTGAAGATTAACCTATGATATTTTGGGGACAAATTCTCCCAAAGGAGCTAAAACTGGAGCTTTTTATTTGGGACTTTTCCAAAATAATTACATTAAAATCTTAGATAAAACATCAGTAGTCAGGTAAAGTTTTTGAATGCTTGTCACTGTATTGTTCTCTAAAGGGACGACACAAATTAGAGGATTATGGGAAATTGTGCATGGGATGCTGTAGTAAGATTCTGATTGTAAAATATTAAAATGTTTAAGTCGTGTGAAGTTTTGGTGAAAAGATGAGTTCAGTCCCTTTTTTGGTACAAAAAAGAACCCCTAAAGTTAATTTGTACAGAGGCATATAGCTGGTTAGCAGCAGAGGTATCATTAATAAGCATTCTTTCAGACCCACTCCCCACCCCTCCCCAAACACACAAACTCTTCTTGCTACTACATTGCCTAGAAGGCAATGTTTTAGTTCAACATTGGATATGCAGCCCGAGTTTTACTACCTACCTTGGCTAACAAAATGGACCTAATGTCCAATTGCTCAAGTTAAAAAAAATCAAAAGCTAACAACTGGGAATGAATAAATACACAGAAATTAATACACTGCTCAGAAAGTTTCCAAGTTTTTACATTAATCATAATAGTTTGATATTTTGCATTCCACTTGTATCAAAACTAAGAAAGGGCTCAGTTTAAACGATTTGTAAAATGTACTGCTTTTAAAGATATCTAGTCATCAGATGAAATATCATTACTGGTTGGGTTCCTACAAAAACTTTGCATAAACTTTGATTCTCTCATAATATACTGAGCTGTGACTTACAAAGTCAAAACTGTGGAGAGTCATACATTTAAATAAAGAGCACACAATGATTTTTTACTTTGAGCACACAATGATTTTTTATTTTGATGGCCACATCTGGAGACAAATACACTATCATCATACCTCCTAGAAATAAGTTTGCTTCAAAAAAGGAGATAATTGGTACATGATCCTGAATCTCAACTGCTCCAATGCTTAGACTACCCTAGGAATCAATAATGCTAAATGGAGGTGAGGAAGGAAAAGAGTCAAGTGTTGATTATTATCTCATAGTATGCTCAAGTGTTGTGAGAATAAAATACACTTGATATGTTTACACCCACAAACCACAAGCTTAAAGAAATGGTAAGATGAACACTCTTTCAAGGTCTAGCCTCAGAATAATGATTAAAGTAGAAAAGAGATTGTTAACTGTATATTCTCTCCCATTATAGATGGAAAGTAGCCTGTAAGGTAATAAGAAAGAAATAAGAAGTGATAATCAATATGCAAAGTAATGTACATAGACTAAACAAAAAGCAGTAATTTGTAAGATGGGAATATTAGAACCCATTGTGAAAACATGAGCATTCACTTTCTCCTTCTCTTTTGTCCCAGGAGAAAACGTCATCAGAAAACAGAAAAATGAGAAATGTGATAGAAAGAGTAAATGGACTGTGAAAACAAGTGAGAAACATTTTGGTTGTTGAGGTTTTTAAAATTACTTTCCTTTTAGGACCTTTATACCTGTGAGTTTTGAAAAAATATTTCTTTTTTTCAGTCTTGCATTTGGGCTTAGCAGTTGGTTGTGCTTGGGGGTGTTTCTGATCCAAAGAAGAATGCTAGAGCAGAAGCAAGGTGTATTACTTGAGTGTGAATTCTCAGAATTCTGAGTGTATGAGGATGAGAAGTTAAATGTTATAGATAACCTTATCTGTACATTATCTCCTTGCTTACCCAGAGATATATCACAGTTTCATTCTGCAAATTCACTAATGGTGCTGTATTCAAAATTCTTGCTGCTCCCTATTCATTATAGCTACTGTAATGATCATTTATTTGAATTTAGATTTAATTTAACAAGTTTATAGTTCAGCTCCAAATCACTCAGCCTGATAGGTAGGTCATGAAATTAATTAATTTATGAAAACCTGCACTATTATATACCATGATGTCTTTCTAATATGACTTCTCAACTCTGGAAAACCAGATCTTTTCCTTTGTTTACTTTTTGTCTCACTGTCCCATGTCATTTCTACTTTAGTAGATTAGAACCAACCTAAATATGATAATTAACAATGAGATATGACTAGATAATGAGTTCTTGGAATGAAATCGCCCCATCTACCCATGTCGTTGTAGATCCCACTCAACCTAGGATAAAACCAAATAGACCATTCTGTGTGTCACATGTTCCATACTTGAATAAATTCAGGCTTTGCAAATAATTAAAGTTGGAATAATCTTCATCAGTATAGAAGAATGTGTAGTCTCACTAGTTTTTAAAAACCTACAATTAAATAATATTCATAAAATTTAGCCTTTTAATTAATTAATTTAATTAATTTTATTTGATTAATTTGTTTAATTAACTTTAATTAAAATAATAGCACATATTCATTAAACTCTATTTAGTAAGCAATTATCTGAATACTGGCTTATTTATTAAATGACCAGGGGCGCCTGGGTGGTTCAGTGGGTTAAGCCTCTGCCTTCGGCTCAGGTCATGATCCCAGGGTCCTGGGATCGAGCCTCGCATCAGGCTCTCTGCTCAGCGGGGAGCCTGTTTCCTCCTCTCTCTCTGCCTGCCTCTCTGCCTACTTGTGATCTCTGTCTGTCAAATAAATAAATAAACTCTTTAAATGACCATTGTATCCATATTAAAACCATTGTAATAGTGCAAGTGAGTGTTTTGTAAAATGGGCCATTTCATAAGCTAAATTTGAGAGCATAAATAGATTCAGACTTTCTAGAAAATAGCAATACTTACCAAGAGCCTTAAAAAGAGTCATTATCTGTGATACACTTCTAGAAACCAGTCCTAAAGAGATCTTTTGAGTTATATAATGGGATTGTGGAAAAAAATGTTCACTAGAGTATTATTTGTAATAGCAATAAGTAAAAAGTCATTACTGCCTCAGTAAACAAGAACAGAGAAGTAAAATCTGCTACAACCAGATGACAGTATTTTATGAGAATACTTAAAATAATGTTTTTAAATGGTCCATTACAACATAGGAAAAATTTCACAAAGTATACCTGGGACAAATTTTCATAAATTTATGTGATACCAATGATGCAAAAAAAAAAAATTAAATTACTAAAATGTATACAAAAAAAAAAAACCCAGGAAATAAATAAGCCAACAAACAAAACCCATATATATTTAATGAGAACACCATAGGTAATCTTATTTTTTCTAATTTTCTTTATTTTCCAAAATAAGCTTGTAGGGGTTTTTTTTTAATGGTGTAGGAGCACCAGTGATTATGACTAATCATTTTTAAAATGACAAAAATAATGCAACCTGTTAAGCTAGGTAAGCAAAATGTTCTCATCATTCTGTGACAAATGCCTATGAAGAAAATGAAAGGGAAAAAAAAAGCCTCAGGATATGCCCTAACATGATTTCATGTGATTAGGTGAGTGATAAAACTTAAACTATCCTTATACATTCTTTATTTAAAAGCCTATGCAGGGGCACCTGGCTGGCTCAGTGGGTTAAGCCTCTGCCTTTGGCTCAGGTCATGATCTCAGGGACCTGAGATTGAGCCCCACATTGAGCAATCTGTTCGTCAGGGAGCCTGCTTCCCCCTCTCTCTCTGCTGCCTCTCTGCCTACTTGTGATCTCTCTGTCAAATAAATAGATAAAATCTTTTTAAAAAATAAATATTTTTTAAAAAGCCCATGCATTTTAGTGTATGCATGGATGCATATATTCATGTTTATGTAAATATAGGCAATATGATATAATTTTTATATAGGCACATCTTTAATGTACCTCTAATACATAATCATAGTAATTTTTAATGTATCTCTAATACAAGAAAAAAGAGGATTGTGTTAATTTAGTGGAGCAAGAACCTGCAGTGGTTGAAGATCCAACTTCATTTTTTGCTGTGGTTGATCTGCTTCTCAGTTGCAATTCTAAGCCATTTTTGTTAGCTTTGCTTTATTTTTTTTTTTAAAGATTTTATTTGTTTATTTGACAGACAGAGATTACACGTAGACAGAGAGGCAGGCAGAGAGAGAGAGAGGGAAGCAGGCTCCCCGCTGAGCAGAGAGCCCGATGCGGGACTCGATCCCAGGACCCCGGGATCATGACCCGAGCCGAAGGCAGCGGCTTAACCCACTGAGCCACCCAGGCACCCTGTA